>NW_026652284.1:18420554-18889223 GCF_009828535.3 Hylobates moloch
CCTCAGCCTCCCAAAGTGCTGGGATTACAGGCGTGAGCCACTGCGCCTGGCCTCCATGGTGTTTTGAATTCTCCAGAGAGTTCTCTACTCTCTGGAGTGCTCCCAGAGATACACCCTCCCCCACTTTAAAAAAGTGATTTCGGCCGGGCGCGGTGGCTCACGCTTGTAATCCCAGCACTTTGGGAGGCCGAGGCGGGCGGATCACGAGGTCAGGAGATCGAGATCACGGTGAAACCCCGTCTCTACTAAAAATACAAAAAATTAGCCGGGCGTGGTGGCGGGCGCCTGTAGTCCCAGCTACTCGGAGAGGCTGAGGCAGGAGAATGGCGTGAACCCGGGAGGCGGAGCTTGCAGTGAGCCGAGATTGCGCCACTGCACTCCAGCCTGGGCGACAGAGTGAGACTCCGTCTCAAAAAAAAAAAAAAAAAGTGATTTCAAGATACTCTAACAAAAATATAAAGTTCATGGGAACATCTCCAGGCACATTCAAGAGCTTGGATCTGACTTCTGTTTTTAATGAGCTTGATGCTTTTCCCACAGCCAGAGAAATTGCAGGAAAGTCCTTCCTTCCCAGAACAGCTCTGCTTTGCCACAGATAAAGAATTATTTGTTTTAAGAAAGCTTGAAAAACTTCCTCCAGTCATTTGAAAAGGGTTTCCAACAATAAACAGGAGGTCCCAGCAATAAATCAGGTGAGGCAAGGAAGTGGCTCTGGGAGATGGGACAGGTAGATTCCCATAACCCTCTGTCCCAGGCACTCACTAAATCAGGAAGCTGTCACTGAATGAGAGGATGCCAGTTCTTCTTAATTCTCCAGTCTTAGGGGCAGGGGACCCACATACCTTGATCACTTATGATGTGCTGGAATGTTCCGTCTGATACAGCAAAGCGACTCAAAGCCCAAACTCTGGAGTTAAACTCCTACAGTCTACCCTTGGCCCCACTACCATCTCGCTGTGTGACCTTGGGCATGTTCCTTCACCTCTCTGTGCCTCAAAGTCCTCACTGATAATTTGAGAACAACAATAGTACCTCCTTTATAGCATATGTGATAATATATGTGATACACTTTGCAGGGTGTATAATATCAACAATTATCATATTGTTGAGGATGCTGCTGGTGCTGAGGCTGATCATGGAAAAGGTGAATTCTAGTGCCCAGGTTTATTAAATGTCTGTTCTCATCATTCCCACTAGGGATTTCTAGAACTCAATCCCATCTCTCTGTCTCTCCCTGTCTTCCCCTCCCTTCTTTATCTCCTTAGTGCTCAACCATGGATTATTTCACTGGTTCCCCAGCAACCCCAGCAGGTGTGTATCATAACCTCAGTTTCACGGGTAAGAACCTGAGACATAGAGAGACGAAGGGACTTGTAAGTGGAGAACTGGAGTTCAAGCCAGGTATGTCTGCCTCCAAGGCTGCTGCATGGGGAGATGGACCTGATGGGAATGAAATTTGGCCTCTCCCCATAATTTCTTTTCATCGTTAGGACCTCCCCCTAGGACCTAGGCTCAGACTTCACTGCCAGACTGGCCTGCCTTGGACAACACTCCACACTGGACTGGCTGCCCCCTGCTGGCTGTCAAGCTGAACAAGCGCCAAGAAACCCATTTACCCAAGGAGGCCAATGGTGGCCGATAAAAGCAGTCCATTAGACAGTGGATGCTCATCCAGCAGCACCCTGAATCCTCACGGAGGCCCTGGGATCCCCCACCTGCCACTTTACAGGTGACCAAACTAAGGCTCAGAGAAGTTCTGTAACTCCCTCCTGTCGCACACTGGGTCAGAGCTTGGCTTTGAGCCCCGGGCTGGCTCTCTGGTTTCTTCCAATCACATTCTTTTGCAGGATGTCTATTTCCTCCTCTGTGTCTATTTCCTCTGCTCTCTTCCAGGGCTGCCTGGGTTGATTCTGGCCTCTGGTGCTCTCTGTTCCCATGCTGCCAAGGCCAGAGGATGACTGAGACCAGCTGAGCTTCCAAAAGGCTGGTGATAGCAGTGTCCGAACACCTTTGCCCAGGGGACGGAGGGCACATTGGTTGGGGGCCTATCACATGCCAAGAATGATGACAGGAAATCTCACTATTATAAATCACTATTACAAATCTCACTATTTTCTGATTTTCACAATGTGAGATTCAGGGAAGTAAAGAGACCTGCTTAAGGGCAACGATGGGACAGGTGAGGTCTCAAACCTGAGACTCTAATGTTCCTGCTGGCCTAACTCACTGCAGAGGAGGCTAGAGCTGGGTGGTAGAAGTCTACAGGAGAGCCATTCTATTTTTATCATTCTCTTTTTTATTTTTTTATTTTTAATTTTTTTTTTGAGATGGAGTCTTGTTTTGTCACCCAGGCTGGAGTGCAATGGGACAATCTCAACTCACTGCAACCTCCACCTCCTGGGCTCAAGTAATTCTCCTGCCTCAGGCCCCTGGATAGCTGGGATTACAGGTGCCCGCCACCATGCCCAGTTAATTTTTTTATATTCTCAGTAGAGATGGGGTTTTACCATGTTGGCCGGACTGGTCTTGAACTCCTGACCTCAAGTGATCCGCCCTCCTCAGCCTCCCAAAGTGTTGGGATTATAGGCATAAGCCACCGCGCCTGGCCTATCATTCTCTTTTCTTTTCTTTAGCATGGATGACAGATTCTAAAATTCTCCAGCCTCTCTAAGCAGCTGACTGCTGGAATTGGGAGGCTCCTGAAATTAGTTTCCTGTTCTCCATGCGCTTCTCGAAAACCCTCAAGTGATGACCAGATCCCCACTTATTCTGGAGTTGTACACAAAGGAAGCAGCATCATGAAGCAGAAGGAGCCCTGGGTTATCTCGAGGGAGCTCAGGCATTGACTGTGCAACCTTAGACAGGCGAATTCACCTCTGTGATCCTCAAGCTCCTCCTCTGCAAGAGACAGATAATAACGGCCTGTACTTCATAAGGTTATTGCGAAGATTAACTAGTGCATGGAAAGCAGTTACTGCAGTACTCGGCACAGAGTAAGTACTAGATAAACAAGTACCCACCATTATTATGGTAGAAATGGTGTCATTAGCAACTGAAACCTTGGGGGGAGGTTTTGATCTTGGTGAAGGGTCTGAGAAATATTACGGATCAAATAGAAGTGGAGAAGTGAGCTGGGAGGGAATGTTTCTTGCCTATCCCACTGGCAGCCATCCCAAACTGACATGCCCGGGGCCAGCTCGGGAAATGCCCAGTGACCCTCTTCAGCTTGGGAGACATGGTGTTCTTCAGGCCCACTTGGTCTGGCTTAAAGCCGTGGGTCTGTGCATGCCCACACACACTCATACTCTCTCAGCACCAGTCGCCATTAGGGCCAATGGCATGGGTGTCAGACTTGCCCTGAGACAACAGCACTCCTCTGAGGTTTCAAGAATGTTTCCCATTTACGGGGCTTTTGGAAGGAAATAGTATGTCTCCTTCCATCCTCTGCTCATCTGCACTCCCACATAAACCCCCGGCTGAGGCCTGCCCCTGGCAACCACGGAAAGTCGTTTCCTCCAGCCAATGCCTCCCCTGTGTTAAGAAGCAGACATGGTGGAGAGAAGGCACAAAAAAAGCTTCTGACTTGCAGGGTGAGGCGGGAAAAGTGGGGTTATTGGTGAGGACCGTTGCATTTATGGGGCCTCTTATCTTTATGACAAAAGCTCAACTAGTACTTGAGATGCAATAACAAAGACAGTAACATCCATAAAGATCTAGTTCTAACGTGTGAGACTGTGCAATAGATGGGCAGCTGGCCCCGCTGTATGTGGACTGCAGTCCTTGTAACCCCGAGATTTGCTGCTAAGTCAGGCAGGGCCTGGTGGCATGGAGTGGGGAACTCCTAGTGAGGATCCTGGGAGCAATTCCCAAACCCTGCCCTTTCCACCCCTCCCCAACTCTGCCAGCTAAATGTGGGAGTCCCTCTCCTGCAGCTTCAGAAACACCATCCCTTCACACACATTTTGTCTCCCCAACCCTAGGGTCGATTCCATGGGAGACCCAAACAACCAGGACACTTGCCGAGGCTAGGCTGGGCACGAGATGCACAGTGTTAGAGGAAGCACAGTGGGACCTCCCCGTGGACTCCAAGCTCCCAGGAGGGAAAATGTGTAACTTCGGGAAATGTGAATCAACTGATGCCCCAAACACAAAAAAACAAAGGGAAACAAGGAAACAAAACCAGCTACATAAATTGCAAAAAAAATGGAATTCCAGTTCTAGTCTACAATAGCATCAATACTGCAGTACTTTCATCAAGTTATATAAAGAAAAACCAGGAACACTGGAATAAGAGGAACAGGAGCTTCCCCCATCTTGTCGTGTTCAAGTAGTTTGTGTCTGCTCCCCTAGCTCCCAACAGTTTAGCTACGCTATCCCAAGGGCAAGCGCAAGCCTGTCATCCAAGCGTGTAATTCTTGACCCAGGCTGGCCATCTCGGTTGTGGCCTGCAAGTCCCGCTGGCGTGTGATTTCCCAAAGGAGCCAGTCTTAGTCTGTAACCCCTTACCCTGTTCATTGTGGAAGTCCGGGGGCGCAAGGGCAGAAAGGGCTGCAGGGGCAGCCTCATCAGAGGGCACTCAGGCAATGGAAGAGATGTGGCTGTGTTTCTGCTCTCTACAGGAGAGAGTCCTGGAGGAGGGCCAGTAGCTGCCCCGGGTGCTGGGGAGACAGCAGAAGAGGGTGGACATCAGCAGGGCCAGGGCGATGATGAAGGTGAGCACCCATCGTAAGACACCCGGGTAGATGAAGGGCCCGATGAGGATGATGAGCAAGGCCAGCAGGAGTAGGTGTGCGGCCAGGCGCCGGGCTGCCACGTGGTTTGCACTTACTTCATCCTGTCCATCCTCTTCCACCAAGCTGGGGTGCCCTCCTGCCAAGTCGGCAGGATCCGCCAGCCCCTGAGGACAGAGCGACACCTCTGTGCATGGCTGGACCAGCTGCCCCACCACCACCTCGTGGTCGCGCAGGCTGCAGATGAGGCCCCCGGGGACGGCGGTGACCTTGCGGCACAGCGGGCAGCTGATGGACCAGGTGTTGTCCTGCACGCACAACAGGAGCTTCAGGCAGACGGCGCAGAAGGCATGCTGGCAGGCCAGCAGTTTGGGCAACCGGGGACAGCCGTAGGGCTCCCGGCACACCAGACACTCCAGGTCACATTCTGTGGAGCCACAATGACCCCCAGCAGAGGCCACAGCGGTGGTGGTTGTGGTGGCTCCTGCGGAGATGGGCTGGGACTGTTGCAGGGTCTTGGTGCAGGCCATTCTGGGCACAGGGACCGGTGGGACACTGTTGCTCAGCACCTGGGCATTGGCAGAGAGTGTCAGCTGGCGCCGCTGGGACTTGGATGGAGTCCGCCTCTCCTTTTCACTCTGGCCAGGTGCCTGTTGACAACAGCTGTCTGACACTCCTCTCTCCCGGAGCTGCCCAGCTTGTTTCTTGGCTTACGTTGTCCCTTCAGTTATTATTATTTATTTTCTCAAAACCTAGGGTTAATCAGTAACTTGCGGGTCTGGAGACTTTGAATTGCCTGATAGGAGGGCAAAGTGGGCAGGGTCTAGTGAATCAGGACTTTCCTGTTGGGGCCAAGTATCTGGTGGGTGCCCACAGAACCGTGGCTCAAGCTTTGGAAGGCATCATAATCCAACTCTCTCACCCCCACTTCCCAGGTCCCTGAAGCTTTTATTTATTTTTTTGTTCAACTTTTTTTTTTTTTTTTTTTTTTTGATACGGAGTCTTGTTCTTTCACTCAGGTTGGAGTGCAGTGGCGCGATCTCGGCTCACTGGCATCTACAAATCCACACAATAAACAGACAGCCCTATGAGTCGGACATAGGTGGATTGGGGGACACTGCTTTCTCAGACACAAACTTTTGGATGTCAGGATGAGCGGAAAAAAGTTTGTTTGTGCTTGGAGCACATTTACAGGCAGGTGGCCTTGGAAAGAGGAGGGGAGAGGTAAGAAAAGTGAGTGGAAGGAGGACAAAGCCCAACCCAACACAGAAAAACAAAACCACATACAGCGCACAGGTGTTTGGCACCTGCTACTGTATTCATTTCCTTAGAGTCACAGCTGTTGTATTCACAGTACGGGTGTATGAACTTCCCATCTGTGCCCTGCTGCGCACTTCACATGCCTAATCACAGGTGTCCTGTTGTGTGCTAGGCATGCTGCGTATCCAGTAGTACTAAGAACAGCTGCCATTTATTTGGGCCTACTCTAAGCCAAGCCCTGTGCCTGGGGTCCCCAGCCCCCATTTCCCAGAACCCTGATACAGCCTTGTAGGGAAGGCTGGGAAACAAGGGCAGGGTGTGGTCAGGGTAGGCTGCTGGCTGCCTGCCAAGGGGCCTTCCATGGGGCAGGACCTTGTGGAATCTACCAGCGTCCAAGGTCTGGTTGAATCAATTTCATTGGTTCATGTGGACACAACTGGCCCCAGCCAGGTGGCGTAGGCTAACAGGACTCATGTGAGACAGGCAGATATTAGTAACACAGCAGATAGGAAAACGTGATTTCCTTACTTTGCCCTGAAAGGCAGATGGGGTGGCACGTGCACTCCCTCAAACAAATGTTTCATTCAGGCCACTCTGAACTCAGAAGCCCGTATGAAGGATCCTTTGGTGCTCATGTCATCTGCCAAGGGCCACACAGAGTCCTGTGCCTCTGATTCAGCTCTTTCCCTTACCCCAGTAGCTGGCACTGCAGGCCACCCTCTGTGCCCTGGAGTCACCAGCCCCAAAGAGGCTCCCTCCCTTGTGAGATTGGTAACTCCTGCCTCCCCCCTCCCCCTGGGCCCTCTGTCTCTGAAATCCAATTCTCTCACCATCCCATCCCATTTCTTTTCAACCTGTATGTAGCTAGACCATCAGTTATCTCTGTGAAAGGAAAATAAATCGTTTGTCCCCAAAATCACTAAGCCAAAGGGGAAAGTCAAGCTGGAAACTGCTTAGGGCCAACCTGCCTCCCATTCTATTCAAAGTCACCCTTCTGTTCACTGAGACAAATGCATATCTGATTGCCTCCTTTGGAGATGCTAATCAGAAACTCAAAAGAATGCAACCATTCTTATCTACCTGTGACCTGGAAGCCCCTTCCCCACTTCAAGTCTTCCTGCCTTTGCTTCAAGTTGCCCCACCTTTCCAGATGGAAGCAATGTTCATTTTACTAAGTTGATGTCTCATGTCCCTCTAAAATGTATAAAACCAAGCTGTGCTCTGTCCACCTTGGGCACATGTCGTCAGGACCTCCTGAGTCTGTGTCACAGACGTGTGTCCTCAACCTTGGCAAAATAAACTTTCTAAATTAACTGAGACCTGTCTCAGATACTAAGGTATAGATACACATCTATATCACATTTTCCCCCAGATCAAGCTGAAGGGGGCCTTGGATCTAAGCATGTTTTCCCCCATGCCTAGCATTCTTTCCCCTTTTTTGGGTAACAGTTCTCTGTTTTCACTTTGGGCAACCACTGCTTCCCACCGTCATTCTGTGCTCACGGTGAGGGTGATGTCTGGCTCCAGCTCTCTGGAAGTGGGGCCCTGATACGATTCAGGACAGGCCAGTTAGCATGCTCTGCTCTGCTGGCTGCAGCCATTAGTTTGAGCATAGACATGTAATCGAAGCCAAGCCAATGAGATTCAGTTCTGAGACTTCTGTTGGAACTCTTGAGAAGTTTCTCTTTCTGCTGGGTTTCCAAGTTACAGGATGGAACCCTGGGGCTGCCAAGACCACAGTGTGCAGAGAACCTGCTGAAGAGTAAGGTCAGCACAAAAGAAAAATGAGAAAAGAATCAGACAAAGGCCTGATGATATTTGAACACCTAGATCCAGCCACACCTGAAGTGGGACACCTAGCATTGGATTTTTTCAAGGATATTAGCCTATAAAATCTACCCTGATTTTTATTTTTAAGTCAGTTCAAATTGGACTTCTGTCCGTTGCAAGTGAAAGACCTCTATGTCACACAGCAATGGATGAAGAAAAGAAGACTTTACTTGCTCTCTGACAAAGGGTCAGGCATTGATGAGACAACCAGACTTTGTATGTGGACAAGAGTGACCTAATGCCTGTGTGTTACGATGCTGGAAGAGATTCAGTGTTTTCTCTGCTTTGATTTGCATTGCACAATGTTCTTTTCTGTTTGTGAGACCCTATGATGGGTTAGGGATGAGAGGAGAAAAATGTGTTGAGCCACATTCATTTATAATAAGAATAGAAAATCAGGTGGGCCACACAGTGATGTTGGCTTGGCTAGTGTCCCTCTCACTTTTTTTTTTGAGATAGAGTCTCGCTCTGTCTTGCCCAGGCTGGAGTGCAGTGGCACCGTCTTGGTTCACTGTGACCTCTGCCTCCTGGGTTCAAGTGATTCTCCTGTCTCAGCCTCCTGAGTAGCTGGGACTACAGGCGTGTGCCACCACACCCGGCTAATTTTGCATTTTTAGTGGAGACGGGCTTTCACCATGTTGGCCAGATTGGTCTCGAACTCCTGACCTCAGGTAATCTGCCTGCCTCAGCCTCCCAAAGTGCTGGGATTACAGGCGTGAGCCACTTCACCCGGCCGGCCAGTGCCTCTCTCTCTAGCCAGCTTAATGGGAAATCAAATTGTCAGAAGGTAGCTGAGTGAGGTTGAAATCAGACCAAGGGAAGTTATTTGGGGTTAGAGCCTAAAAAATAACCTTTTGACATCATTGGGCAACCATCATTAAGAAAACTTATCGGCTGGAACAACCCAAGTATTACAGAAATAGATAAAGTAGAATGTGAAAGTTCATCTTACTGCAACCCCTGAGAAATGACCACTGTTAACAGAGCATTCCTTCCTGTTGTCCTCCTCCTACCATCTTGGCTTGGGAACAACTTTGTTTCTCAAAAGTGCCTTGCCTTAACTATCATCAGCACTGACTACAGCTGGAAATCTGGCTCCTGTCGCTTTACCAGCTATGTGACCTTGGGCAAGAATTTTAACTTCACTGCAGTTCAGTTTTAAAATTTGATAAAATGGAGGCCGGGCACAGTGGCTCATGCCTGTAATCCCAGCACTTTGGGAAGCAGAGGTGGGTGGATCCCTTGAGCTCAGGATTTCAAGACTGGCCTGGGCAATGAGGTGCAACCCTGTCTCTACTAAAAATACAAAAAATAGCCAGGCCTGGTGGTGCATACCTATAGTCCCAGCTACTTGGGAGGCCGAGGCAGGAGGATAGCTTGAGCCTGGGAGGTGGCAGTTGCGTAAGCCAAGATGATGCCACTGCACTCCAGCCTGGGTGACAGAGTGACACTCTGTATTAAAAAAAAGTAAATAAAATAAAATAAAACAAAATGGAGACATTAACACTTGAGGAAATTATGGAAGATTATTTAAGCCCTTCACCCCTGACTACAACCTGCTCACAGGAGGCTTAGTAATTTATGTACTTTGGGTTGTAACTGACCTGGGTGAAATTGATCTCTTCCAGGGACATGAGATAAGACACTTTGGTGACCTATTCTGCCAGGGCTTCTTGAAGAGGAGTGAATATGGGCAGAGTCTGAGGTGTAGCCTGAAGCAGATCTATCCCAGGGGAATTAAAAAGTGTCTCCGGAGACTTAAAATGTTAAATTCATCTAGGTTTCACATTCTTCTCCATGTTATATTTGTGCTTACTGCAACATTAGAATCCCGAAGCATACATGCATCCTTCCAAATCTCCAAATAAAACATATTTGTTTGTTTTAATTGCTGTACAAATATGAACTCATTAATCTTGAGTAAAGCTTTTTTTTTTTTTTTTTCATTTGAAATGCAGTTTCTTCCATCTTATGGCTTCTTACAGCCCTGGAGTCATATGCATTCCATCGTGAGAAGCACAGTCTCATGTTGGGGTGAAATTTCACGCCCAGCTGCAGGCTGGGGAGCCGGAGCCGGTCCTGTTGAGGAAGATCACCTTGGAAATCACATATGCAAGGAAACACACACCCATGTACCTTTGCGAAGACATGTCTGATCTGAATTTTAGGCCTCCCATCAAGTCAGAAAGGAGTCAGACGGCAGCACTGTCCTGAGATCAAACTGTCCACTCATCTTTGGCCTCTGTCCTGATCAGCTCACCCTCACCCCACACTCCAGTGAACACAGAGAGCCAGGTCCCAGCCAAACACCACATTGCTCTCCACTCCTCTCTGCCTTAGGCTGACTGGCAACCATCTCAGCTCACACTCTTGTCCCAGAATTCCCACCTCTGTGCTCATTAGAGCACGGCAGGCTCCATCCCTATTCGCAGCATCCCCCCACCCCCACCCCCCACCAAGAATCTGCGTGTCTGAGGATAGATTGCCAAGGAGACAGAAGAAAGGGATCTGGAACCAAAATGACAATAATGAGAAAATGATGACCGTATAGAGAGAAAGACAATGTAACAGAGATAGCGAATGCCTCAGGCACAAACTGCAGGAAGTTGGAAAACTACACTGTCTTTTTTTTTTTTTTTTTTTTGAGATAAAGGGCACTCACTGGGCTAGAGCTCTGAACTTACCACTGACAGACAAGCAGTCAGTGGCCGAGTCGCTTAACCTCCCTAGGCCTCAGTTTTCTCCATCTGTGAAATGGACACCTGCCCTATCTGCTTACTGGGGAGCCAGTGAAATGACAGAGGCTTGTGAATGGGGCAGGGAGGCCATTACTACTACTGACCTCACTCCCTGGACTCAAATCTTCTGTCCGTCTTTTTTTTTTTTTTTTTTTGAGATGCAGTTTCGCTCTTGTTGCCCAGGCTGGAGTGCAATGGCGCAATCTTGGCTCACTGCAACCTCCACCTCCCAGGTTCAAGTGATTCTCCTGTCTCAGCCGCTTGAGTACCTGGGACTACAGGCACGTGCCACCATGCCCAGCTAATTTTTTTTTGTATTTTTAGTGGAGACGGTGTTTCACCATGTTGTCCAGGTTGGTCTTGAACTCCTGACTTCAGGTGATCCACCCACCTCAGCCACCCAAAGTGTTAGGATTACAGGCGTGAGCCATCGCACCCAGCCTAAACTGTCTTTTTTTTTCTGCTGTTTAAAAATAATTATGTTAAAAAATACATGTTGATTGTAAAAAAGAATGGGATTACTGATGAACAAAAAGAAAAAGACATCAGTAATCAGTAATCTCACAGCCCACAGAAAAGGAGAGTTAATTCTGAATATTTCCTTTTAGACTGCTTGTCTTTCTTTTTTTTTTTTTAGACAAAGTTTCACTCTAGTTGCCCAGGCTGGAGTGCAATGGCGAGATCTCAGCTCACGGCAACCTCCACCTCCCGGGTTCAAGTGATTCTCCTGTCTCAGCCTCCCAAGTAGCTGAGGTTACAGGCGTCCGCCACCTGCTAATTTTTTGTATTTTTAGTAGAGACAGGGTTTCACCATGTTGGCCAGGCTGGTCTCGAACTCCTGACCTCAGTGATCTGCTTGCCTCAGCCTCCCAAAGTGCTGGGATTACAGGCGTGAGCCACCACGCCCGGTCTAGACTGCTTTCTGTGTATACTTCTACAGACTTCCCCCATACACCCCCGCCCCCACCAAAATGGAAATCTACTATTTATATTTTAGTAATTTATATTTTTACTTAATAGATTATCAGTACATCTCTTTCCATATTAATAAATACATTTCAAATCATTCCTGAAGGTTGTATAGTATTCCATCATGTGAATGTACCATATTTTAATTCATCGATTCCTATGAGTTAAATATTGACTGTTTCCATTTTTCACTGTTATCAACAGTCCTGTGACGGGTATCCTTGGACGTGCACTTTTCATTTTTGGCCTTTTCAAAATTGTATTATGTATGTTATCTTCTTTCTCTGCCTTTTGGACAGTGGTTCAGTCTTAAAACTTGGATCTGTGCTGACCTGTTTATGAACCTGGTTTAAGCCAGAAGGTTGGAACTATTAGCTAAGCAGCAACAGAAAAAAAACTTTTGTGCAACTCAAAATTATTACAGTGTACCTACCCCAGAGGTTATAGAAATCAGACAATGAACCTCTAGGACTACATGTTCTTTGAATTTGGAATAATTCTAGGGTCTGGACCCATTTCCCACAGCCATCTCTAAACTTTCTCATCCCTCCCACCCTTATCTGTGGCTAAGCTCTGGTTCAGACTTCAGATTGGACTTCTTCTTTGACCTCCTTCTGATTGATCTCTTAGTTTCTGACCATCTCCTGGGACACATCTGGCCTGTCTTGAAATTCCATTCTTAACTGTTCCCTCAATTCTACGATCCTGACCCTGATCCTGACCCAGCCCTAACCACTGGCCCTTTCAACACTGTGATATGTATGTCATCTTCTCTCTCTGCCTTTTCAGCAGCGGTGCAGGTGCCAAACTTGGATCTAAGCTTAAGGCTAAGCTAGTGGGCAAAGGGAATCCCACCCTTGCACTTGGCCCAGGCTCCAGTGGGACAGCAGGCTCCCACTTGGCAGATATGGATCATCTCACCTGTTGTGAGACATTCTTGTCTTTACCCTCCATAACCTCTTTCCCTCATCCTCCATTTTGAATAAAGAATGGGAATCCTGGAAGAGAAGAGTTTTGGGAAGAGTTGTTCTTACTTATTCATGGGAGTAGACGCATGAATAAGATGCATGATATGTCTTTGGCTGACAAATCAAAATGTCTGAAGTCTGGGCCTTGTCAGGCACTACTGCCTTAAACCATAGATGATCAACTCTAATCAAACACCTGGTGGAGAGACATTTTATCTGGAGGAATTTAGCTCGTCTGTTCCTCCAGATCAGTATTTCTTAAACTGTGGTTCATGCACTTCCAGTTTTCTGTGAGCTTCTAAAAGGTACTTCTGAAAAAATCTGGGAGTGAGTGTAGAAGAGGGTTCCATAGACAAATCAGTTTGAGAAATAATGCATCCTTCACTTGACCTTGGAGATTTCACAATGGACATTAGAGCATTAAAAGCTTTTAGAAATCCAGCAGTTAAAACACCTGCTTGATTTTGTTTAATCCTGACTTTAACTAATTTGCCTGTGGAACTCTTTTCATACAAAACACTTTTTAATGCTATGTACAACTCTGGGGTTCTGAGAGACACAGTTTAGGAAATGCTGAGGGATCAAGCTAAGCCATTAGAAAGTTGCATTTGACTCTGGGCTTTCTAAACACTCTCACTGAGTTGTATTTTGGGACTATTCTGTTAGCTTCCTTCAAAGGATGCATCAGGAAATAGGGTTAAGAAAACTGTTACTGCATTTGCATTCGGGATGTGGCCTGGGACACTATATGACAGTATTTGGTATCACCTATACAGAGCATGTGAAAATTTTCTTTTGGGGCTAAGTATTGGAAAAAGCTTTTTGCTTCCTCTGACTGCAAATTGTGTCTGTCCTCACTACTCAGATATTCTGAACTACATAATTGACTCTGTTTTCCATTTTTGCATTGGCTGCCAGGAAGCTCAACCATAGCTACTGTGAAATGTCACTTTTTGCATGTGATGCTGCATTCCATCTCCATCCTCTTAGTCTATATTTTCTATCCTAGTTTATAGTTTACCCTCTCCTGGTGCCTGATTTGATTTTTGTATTTATATTTCACTTGAATATATTTCTTTTTATTTTTTTTAAGACAGAGTTTCTCTCTGTCACCCAGGCTGGAGTGCAGTGGCACGATCTCAGCTCACTGTAACCTCCACCTCCTGGGTTCAAGTGATTGTTGCGCCTCAGCCTCCCAAGTAGCTGAGATTATAGGTGCCCGCCACCACACTTGGCTCATTTTTGTATTTCTAGTAGAGACGGGATTTCGCCATGTTGGCCAGGCTGATCTCAAGCTCCTGGCTTCAAGTCGTCTGCCTGCCTTGGCCTCCTAATGTGCTGGGATTACAGGCGTGAGCCACCACACCTGGCCTCACTTGTGTATATTTCTTATAAACAATTGTGGAAAGAGGAAAGGTAGAAAAAGAAGAAGAAAATAAATAAAGAAGGCCGGGTGCAGTGGCTCACGCCTGTAGTCCCAGCACTTTGGGAGGCCGAGGCAGGTGGATTACCTGACGTTAGGAGTTTGAGACCAGCCTGGCCAACATGGCGAAACCCTGTCTCTACTAAAAATACAAAAGTTAGCTGGGTGTAGTGGCACACACCTGTAATTTCAGCTACTCGGGAGGCTGAGGCAGAAGAATCGCTTGAACCCAGGAGGCAGAGGTTGCAGTGAGCCCAGATAGTGCCACTGCACTCCAGCCTGGGCAACAGAGCAACACTCTGTCTCAAAAAAAAAAGAAAAAGAAACTCAGAGAAAGAATTGGCAAACATAGGACAGCAGGCAGAGGTAGGGGGAGAGTGTAGGTGTGTAACCTGGCATCCTCTGGCTTTTTCAAGATTAAACCCCTGGGCTTTTGCCTCTTTCGACTCATGCTGTCCTGGATACTGAAAGCTTGGAGACAGCATGTGCCTTTCTGAGAACACTTCTCCACCTGTCCTCTGCTTGTCACATTCCAGGGAGCACAGACCTGGGGTCTGGACCACTGGACCGTGTAAAAATTAATCATCCCAAGCATGGTCTGTGATCCATTAAACTGCTATCCATGGTGAAATCAGCCCAAGCACACGAGGTTGCCAAACTGGCCCCTCTTTTTTTCCCAAAATGTCCAGTCTTGGCCTTTCCAGAGTCCTCCTGGGAGGAAGACACTCAACTCAAAATAAGAGAGGGTCCTGGGCACATGGGCTTTGAGTGGAGGGTGGGAGGCTGTTTTTGAATAGACTAGCATGTTGGACAGACCTGTCTTCAAATCTTAGCTGTGTGTCTTCCAACAACCAACTTATTTTGTTTCTTCATCTGCCTAATGGAGATCAAAATAGTGTTTGTGTCAGGAATCTTATTTTGGTTATAAGAGTTGGAAAATTCCACTCAAGCTGGCAGAACCCACAAAGAAAGGGCATTTCTTGGCTCACGTGACTGAGAAGTCCAGAGGTGGTTTAGCTTTGGGTGGATTTTGACCATGTGGCTCTCGCAAGAGCTGCCATTTGTTGAGTGCTTCATGGGTTAGTCATTTACTCCCCCTTGGTGAGAGGCGACTTCCTGTGGCTCTTCTGGTGTTTTCTTTCCTGCCTTGATTTCTTTATCTGTAGAAGGGGATAGTATTGTCTACTTTATAGAATTGCATGAAGCTTGGAGATAATGTGTGGGAAAAGCAGTGAACATAGTGCTTGGAGTGTAAGAGTTTCTCAGTCAATGCAAAGTTTCTGTATTATTCAGAATCAAGAAGAAACCTTGAGGGAGGACAGAGACCTCCCTGCCCTAGGTCTTCTACCCTTGTCATCTTGGGTGAAGAGGGTACCATGCTTAGTGTCACAGTGCCTTCCAGAAGCAACGTTCTCAATGGGGGCCTGCATGGAGGACAGCACCTGGAGCTCACTTCTCCTTTGGCCACAAGCCATGAGCATGATCATGCGCCCTCAGGGGTAGAGGGAGCCCCAGACACCCAGCCCTTGCTACCCCAATACTCCTGGCTCACAATAACCTCAGGACCCCAGACATTTTTTAAATGAAATTGTAAAAATTCCATTTGTAATAGCATCACAAAAATGAAATATGAATACATTTAGCAGAAGAAGTGCAAAATATGTACTCTAAAAACTACAAAACATTGTTGAAGGAAATTAAAGAAAACCTAAATGAATGGAAAGATAGCCTATGTTTACAGATTGTAAGACTTAATATTGTTAAAATATCCACACACCCCAAATTAATCTACCAATTAAATGCAATTCCTATAGAAAATCTAACTGGCTTTATTTTTGCAGAAATTGACAAGTTAATCTTAAAATTTATATGGAAATTCAAGGGATCCAGAATAGGAAAAACAATTTCGAAAAAGAAGAATAAAATAGGAGAACTCACACTTCCCAATTTCAAAACTTACCACGAGGAGCTGTAGTAGTCAAGACCATGAGGCACTGGTGTAAGAATAGATGTACAGATTAACTGAATAGAATTGGAGGCCCAGAAATAAACTCATACATTTATCAATTGATTTTCAACAGTGATGCTAACACAATTCAAAGAGGGAAAGAATAGTCTTTTCAACAAATGGTGCTGGAATAGCTGGATATCCACATTTAGAAGAAAGAAGTTGGACATAATTTACCAAAATTAGCTCAAAATGGATCAAAGACCTAAATGTAAGAGTTAAAAGTGTAATATTCTTAGAAGAAAACATAGGTGTAAATCTTTATGACCTTGGAATAATCAGTGGCTACTCAGATGTCACACACAAAGCACAAGCAACTGAAAAAAAATAAAATGACTTCATCAAAATTAAAAATGTTTTTGGGCGCAGTGGCTAACACCTATAATCCTAGCACTTTGGGAGGCCGAGGTGGATGGATCGCACGAGCTCGGGAGTTTGAGACCAGCTGGGGCAACATAGTGAAACCCTGTCTCTACCACAAGAAATACAAAAAATTATCCAAGCATGGTGGCGTGTGCCTGTGGTCCCAGCTACTCGAGGCTAAGGTGGGAGGATGGCTTGCTCCCAGGAGGCAAAGTCTGCAGTGAGCCGTGATCACACCATTCCCCTGCAACCTGAATGACAGAGTGAGACTCTGTCTCAAATAAATAAATAAATAAATAAATAAATAAATAAATAAATAAATAAACGTTTATGTTCCAAAGGCACTATCACAAAAGTGAAAAAAAAAAACCCACAGAATGAAAAAAAAATTTGCAAATTCTATATCTGAAAGAGTCTAGTATCCAGAATATATAATAAACTCTTACAATTTAACAGGAAACTACAAATAGCTCAATTTAAAAATGGGCAAAGAATTTGAAGAGACATTTCTCCCAAGAAGATATGTAAAGGACCAATAAGCAGGTGAAAAGATGCAAACCCAGACCACAATGAGATATCATTTCCCACCCACCAGAATAACTATCATCAGAAAGACAGACAATAACAGGTCCTGGGGGAAATGTGGAGAAATTGGAACCCTCATGTCATACATTATTGGTGAGAAAGCAAAATTATTCAACCACATGATTTGGAAAACATTTTGTCATCTCCTCAAAAAGCTAAAAATGGAATTCCCATATGACTCAGCAATTCCATTCCTAGGTATATACTCAAGAGAATTGAAAACATGTTCATATAAAAACTGGTACATGAATGCTCATAGTAACCTTATTCATAATAGCTGGAAAGTGGGAACAACCCAAATGTCTGTCAACTGATGAATGGATAAACAAAATGTCATCTATCAATACAATGGAATATTATTCAGCTATAAAATGAATGAAGTATGGACATGGGCTACAACATGGATAAACCTAACAGAGGGCAGACGTAAAAGACCCACATATATGATCCCATTTATAGTGTCCAGAACAGACAAATACATAGAGTCAGGAAGTAGATTGGTGGTTCCTGGGGGATTAGTGAATTAGGCTGGAGAGATGTGGGGAGTTATTGCTAACGGGTTTGGGGTTTCTTTTTGGGGTGATGGAAATATTCTGGAATTAGATAGTGATGATGGTTGTACAATCTTGCAAATATACTAAAAAACACCATACGGTATACTTTAAACAGGCAATTTTAATGGTATGTGAATTATGTCTTAATTGTAAAATGGGCCTAATTCTTCACTATTGGAGAAGGAAGAGACAAGTATGGAAAAGGAGAAATCGCTAAGAAACTCTGGTTCTGAATTGAAATTGGAGATTTGTGCGTGAACCTGTGGCTTTCAATAGACATAGATGGATAAATATGGAAATATAGATAGATTTAAATGTGTGCATGCAAGTGTGTGTGTACATTCCTTATCACTGTCCACGGGGGCCTGGGAACAGTGACATCAGAAATGAGTACAGAACTTGGTTTCTAAATTCCATTTTTGACTGGGCGCAGTGGCTCATGCCTATAATCCCAGCAATTTGGCAGGCCAAGGCAGGCAGATCCCTTGAGGCCAGGAGTTTGAGACCAGCCTGGCCCACATGGCAAAACCTCATTTCTACTAAAAATACAAAAAATTTGCCGGGCATGGTGGCGCGCACCTGTGGTCCCAGCTACTTGCAAGGCTGAGCCAGAAGAATCGCTTGAATCCAGGATGTGAAGGCTGCAGTGAGCCGAGATTGCACTAATGCATTTGAGCCTAGGTGACAGAGTGAGACTCCGTCTCAATAAATAAATAAATAAATAAATAAATAAATAAATAAATTCCATTCTCTACTGAGGATTCTAATAAGGAGTCCAAGGAACCAGGACAACTCAGAAAAATGGCTGATTCCAAGGCTAGAGTGGAGACAGTGCACGATGAATCTGAAACATGTTGTGCTAGAAAGTAAGGAAGTACTCAATTCCGTCCCACTGTTCAAATCAGAGACAATTTGGTATCAAAATAAGTAATGATAATAATGGATTCAAATTCATGGAATAAAGTAGAAAACCATGAGTCTATACATATGTAAGTCAATAAAATAATACATTGAAAATGTCAGGAGGGGCTGGGCGTGGTGGCTCACCCCTGTAATCCCAGCACTTTGGGAGGCCGAGGTGGTGGATCACCTGAGGTCAGGAGTTTGAGACCAGCCTGACCAACATGGCGAAACCCCGTCTCTCCTAAAATACAAAATTAGCCAGGCATGGTGACGCATGCCTGTAATCCCAGCTACTCGGGAGGCCGAGGCAGGAGAATCACTTGAACCTGGGAGATGGAGATTGCAGTGAGCCAAGACTGTGCCACTGCACTCCAGTCTGGGCAACAAGAGTGAAACTCCATCTTAAAAAAAATTTAAAAATGTCAGGAGGAATAGGGTATTTACACAGTTTCAAAGTACTACTCTGCACAATACTTACTAATTACAAAAGGAAAAAGAATAACATCATAGTGGAAAAGTCAGGCAGACAGAAACTTAATAATAATGAACATCATAAATAATGGGATGGATCTAAAAATTACTCTACCTAAGCCAGGCACAGCGGCTCACGCTTGTAATCCCAGCACTTTGGGAGGTCGAGGCAGGCAGATCAAGACCACCCTGGCCAACACAGTGAAACCCCATCTCTACCAAAAATACAAAAATTAGCTGGGTGTGTTGGCGGGCACCTGTAATCCTGGCTACTCGGGAGGCTGAGGCAGGAGAATCGCTTGAACTGGGGAGGCAGAGGTTGCAGTGAGCTGAGATTGTGCCACTGTACGCCAGCTTGGGTGACAGAGCTAGACTCCGTCTCAAAAAATAAATAAATAAAAGTTACTTCTTCTAAGAGGATGCAAGGAGAAGAACTCAACACTGCTTCTGTGGCATTCCTGCCAATGATGCAAAACCTAAATAAAATCATAAGGAATCATCTGTCAAACCCAAATTGATGGACTTTCTATAAATTAACTGACATTCCATCTTCAAAAATGTCATGTCCATGCAAGTCAAGGACGAACTGAGGAACTGCTCCAGGTTTAAGGGGAGTCTAGAGAGACTTTCCCGTGAAACACAACATGAGATGCTGAACCGGATTTTTTTTTTTTTTACTATCAAGGACATTGTTGGGACAGTTGGTGAAACTTGCATGAGGCCTCTGGATTAGATGGTGTTCATGTTAATTTCCTGATTTGTCAGGGTTCCTTGTGGTGGTAAGGAATTGTGGAATATCTGTGTTTGTAGAAACTACATACTCTAGTATTTGGGAGTGATGTATCAGGTTGGTAACTTATTTTCAAATGGTTCAGGGAAGAAAGCCATGTGTGTCAATAGTGCACTAAAGCTGTTTACGCTCAACATCTTTCCAACTCTGCATGCAGTGACCTCATGTTGGCAGCATGAAATTGCCTGTAGTGGGAGTATTTACACCATGGAAATTGGCAAATGTTACAACTCCAGTCTTTTTTCCCTCTGGACAGCCAATTATTAAACATTCACCAGCGCACTGTTCTTTGTGCCATCTTTCCAAATTTTTAATAAATTTGTGATTGTTTCAAAAAATTATTAACTTTGCCAAGTGTGGTGGTTCATGCCTGTAATCCTAGCACTTTGGGAGGCCAAGGCAGGAGGATTGATTGAGGCCAGGAGATCAAGACCAGCTTGGGCAACATAGCGAGACCCTGTCTCTGTTAAAAATATATTAAACTAAAAAAATAGAAAGAAGTTAATAAGTACCACTTTAAACCTTCTTTTGAACAAGGCTTCCAATAAATGTATAACAGGCATTTGTGTTTTAACCTATCTCTATGCTTTCACTTAATATTCTTTTTTTTTTCGAGATGGAGTCTTGCTTTATCGCCCAGGCTGGAGTGCAGTGGCACAACCTTGGCTCATGCCAACCTCCGCCTCCCAGGTTCAAGCCATTCTCCTGCTTCAGCCTCTTGAGTAGCTGGGATTAGAGGCACGTGCCACCACGCCTGGCTAATTTTTTGTATTTTTAGTAGAGACAGGTTTTCACCATGTTGGCCAGGCTGGTCTCGAACTCCTGACCTCAAGTGATACGCCCACCTTGGCGTCCCAAAGTGCTGGGATTACAGGGGTGAGCTACTGTACCTAGCCAGTTGTTAAATATTTTGAATATCACACACATATACCCTATGAAACAGCTATCCCACTTCTGAGAATGTACCCTAGAGAAAGATAACCAGATAAATATAAATAACTACAATAATGAGAGATTGACCTGACACCCATCAGATGTGCATACACTTTAACCCAGAATTGTCTGGAACAAGAAGATGGAGGCTACCTAGGTATCTACCACTAGGGAACTGTTACGTAAAACCTGGCCTATATATTCGATGAACTCTTTTGTAAAATCTAGAACTCATGATCCAGATTTACATATCACAACATGAATAGATCTCAAGAAGAAAGTGTTGAGGAAAAAAGTAGGAACAGAATGAGATGTATAGTGTGGTTCTATTTGTTTGAATTAAAAAAAATCAATACCATACAGTGAAAGATTTACACATATATCAAAAGAGACAAATGGAAGATAAGTTAGATGGACTTAGGTTACACAGACATCAGTTTGAGTATTTATGGTGGAGAAGAAGGACAGAAGTGGAAATGAAGGGTGAAGAGGAAGAGGAAAAAATAACATAAAATAAAGCAAAAGGGGGATCATTTACTCAGGTTGCCATGTTTAGCAAATAAAAATATAGGACTCCCAGTTAAATCTGAATATCAGATAAAGAACAGATAGCATTTTAGTATGAGCATGTCACCATACTTAGACATATAAGTATGTCTGTAATATTGGCAGTGGTTAAACAAGTGACTAAATTCAAACTTAACTGGGTGTCCTGGATTTTATCTGCCAGCCCTAGACTCATGACATTGGCAAATTCTCTCCTCCCCCTGGCTGAGCTGTCCAGGTGGTCATAAGAGTGATGCTCGTCAGATCATAGTTATTGCTAGTTTGGTCCTGCTTCCCATCATGGCAGCCCTGGATGAACCCTGGCACTGCTCACACCTCTCCGATTGGGTCCCTGGATATCAACAGGCTGTCTCTTCATCAGAAGGGCAGTATGAATCAAGGGTCTCTTGGGCCATTTACAGCAATTACCACACCCTGCCCTGTGTTAAAGACCAGTCTTTAGGATCCCCTGGGAAATGCAGCCCATCACCTCTCAATTATGCGATACACTGAAGAGCACCTGGGAAAAGAAGGGTGAGAGTAGGTGAGGGGTGAAATCACAGGCATTATTGCCAGTCTGGCTTTGCTTCAAATCCCACCTCTGCCATTTATTAGCTGTCTGACCTTAGGCAATTTATCTCCTGAGCTTCTGTGTTTTCATCTGTAAAATGGGAGGAAAAAAGTTAATATTTCAAAAGTCTCTTGTGAGGATAATCGGAAAAAATAAGAATAAAAAGAAAGTATATGTACAGGGCACAGTACAACTACTGAATATATATATATTTTTCTGTACATGCTACATATATATGCATACGTATATGTATACATATATAGGTAGTACGTATAGAAAAAATACATATGTGGCATGTATAGAAAAAAAACCCTGGAAGGAAATCTAAAATGTTGACGGTGGTTACATAAACAGTAAATGAGAGAGATCGTGTAAAGTGCTTAGTTCGTGATATTCACTCAATAACTGTTAGTTATCATTTTCTGTTACTGTTTCTTGAGGTGAGATCATGAATATTGGTTATTTTTTCTTTATACTTGTTTGTATTTCCCCCACATTTTCTAAAGATGAAAGCGTGATTATGTTTGAACCAACACACATTTGTAGGACAGCTACCATGTCCTGGGAACTGTGTTGGCTACTTGGCATAGACCCTGAACAGACAAGGCTATAGCAGGAAGTGCAGGCTGAGATGACAGGATGATGTCTTTATGGTCGCTGTTCTTGCTTCTGCTTTCTGTGTTGTAAAATCTGTAGACCTCATACAATACATGAGATAAGCAAAATAGCCCCAATGGGCTTGGTATCTTCATTTAGGCTTTCAGATTGTTCCTCCCCATCATATGCTCTCTTTCTTTCCTCTTTACTATTCTTCTCTTACAGAGCACTAGAAAGAGGCATTAAAAGCCATCTAGCAGGGCTGGGCATGGTGGCTCACACCTGTAATCCTAGCACTTTGGGAGGTTGAGGCGGGCAGATCGCCTGAGGTCAGGAGTTCACAACCAGCCTGATCAACATGGAGAAACAGCGTCTCTACTAAAAATACAAAATTAGCTGGGCATGGTGGTGTGTGCCTGTAATCCCAGCTACTTGGGAGGCTGAGGCAGGGGAATCACTTGAACCCAGAAGGGAGAGGTTGCAGTGGGCCGAGATCACGCCATTGCACTCCAGCCTGGGCAACAAGAGTGAAACTCCGTCTCAAAAAAAAAAAAAAAGCCATCTAGCAGGCTGAGTGCAGTGGCTCATGCCTGTAATCTCAAGACTTTGGGAGGCCAAGATGAGCAGATCACAAGGTCAGGAGATCGAGGCCATCCTGGCTAACATGGTGAAACCCCATATTTACTGAAAATACATAAAATTAGCCAGGCGTGGTGGCATGCACCTGTAGTCCCAGCTATTCGGGAGGCTGAGGCAGGAGAATCACTTGAACCCAGGAGGCAGAGGTTGTAGTGAGCCGAGATCGTGTCACTGCACTCCAGCCTGGGTGACAAAGCAAGACTCCATCTCAAACAAAAACAAAACAAAGAACAAGTTAATGCAACGATGTCACATCTGTGTTCAACTCGGTTTAGAAAACAGGTTAGACTAAGCATGGCTTTCTTTGCCTTTTCTCTCTAATGTGGGGCTGCTACTTGTTTATTTGTGTAGTCCTTTTTGAGCATTCAACAGATACAATATTTATTGGGTTTTTTTATGAGTCAGACTCAGCAGACAGATGGAAGGAAATTCTAAAAGTCTGGGAAAAAATATCTTTATGTGAGAAAAAATTACAATCGACAAACATCAAGTACCCTTTCTGGGAGTGTTTATATTTAGAAAGAGGTTTCATTTCTTTTTAGCTGAAGAGAACAGCTCTAATAGTGGAATTTCGGCCAGTGTGACATGTCAGGAGAGGAGGTCTATTTGGGGACAGGAATACTCTCCCAAAGTCACTCAAATCATGCAATTGAGGCAGCACTTTCCTTGTCCGAGCAGAGGTCTTTCCAAAGGGTGGGCCCAGTGGCAAGATGACTTCCAACTTCATCTTGAGATAAGATGGAGATGGGACCCTTGATGGGACTTGACCCTTGTGTAACTTTGCCAAAAAGAGAAGAGAGCAACAGTGGGAAGAAGTTGCCCCATTCATGGCCATCTGGGTGGTGGAGCAGGTGTCTCCAGGTGTGTTCAGGTTGCCGTGTCAATAAGCACGTCAGCCTGCACCTACCCTGCTGTTTCCAGAAAAACCCTCTCCTCTTCCTGGTGTGCTTTGCTCTGGGATTCAGTTTCCTAGACCATGACTTTGAGTGAGCACAGATCCCACAGAAATCCTCTGCCCTGGACCCTTTCTCTTAGTGTTTAGAAGCACATCTGTAGGTGGGAAGGAAAGACGGTGGGAAGGAAAGACAGTGGGAAGGAATGTCAGATGAATGACTTCAAAATGTCAACCCAAAGGCCTGTTGCTTCCTAAGTAGGTGGCCATGCAAATGCTTTACCTTCCCAGGCTTCAGTTTCTTAATCTGAAAGTGAGGATAAGGATAGAATCTTCAGAGGGTTGTGGGAGGATTAAATGAAATTACACGTGAAAATGCTTCAGCACAGTGGTAAATGCTTAATTAATAGTAGCTTGGATCATTATTCATGCCCTGAAAATTCAGGATATGAGACCAATTAATTCTTAGGGAGGCTCATGGATCTGGCATGCACCTGTCTCCCACCACTGGCTCCCTGGGAGGCCCAAAGCTACTTTGCATATTTCCTAGCAGAGAAGTGGCTTTTTCTGTGGGGTAAAGTCCCCCACTCCAGGAAGGAATTCAGGGGGTGGAACAGAATGGGTGTTGGATTCTGATCTCTGTGGATGACTCACCTGCTTTGTCTTGGAACTTGCCTTTGCAAAATGGGGATAATAAAGCATTTCCCCCTTCACTGCCCCGCCCTTGTCTCCCAATTTATGAGTCTGGCAGGAACTGATTAGCTTGTAAACTGTTCTGGTCTCCATTGGAGAAAAACATCTGATGGAGGCAGTGAGGATGGTTACAGTTTTCAGAATTGAAGATTTCAAAGCAACGCTTCCCAACATGTGGAAGTGAAGACTTTGTTATATCTGGACTCAGGCAAGTGTAGGGTACAAATAGTATAGTATTATCTGGGAAGGTCAATCTTGGAGAACCAATGGTCCTAGGGTTAGTATTTGTGCCTGAATCTATGTGGTAAGATAAGTGATTCTCAGACCCTTGGCAACCAGGAACTTTTATTCAAAACTTTGTGGTCAGGGCACAGGCTCTGAGTTGGACTCTCAGGTTTGAATTCCAGCTCAACTGTTTCTAGCTGTGTGACCTTGGGCCAGTTTGCTAATCTTTTTGAGCCTCAGTTTCCTCCTATGTAAAATAGAAGTAATGACAATACCTAACACATAGAATTGTTTTCAGTATTAAATGAGTTTTAAAAATCTAAAGCTTGAACAGAGTGCTTGACATAGCCAAAGGCTTGGTAAGTAAGTATTAGCTTTTATCCATCTATACATCAGCTTATCCATGTATATCATCATGATGTGGACTGAGCAGTGCTGTGTAGAAGTAAGAATCTGGGATTTGGGCCGGGCGCGGTGGCTCACGCTTGTAATCCCAGCACTTTGGGAGGCCGAGGCGGGTGGATCACGAGGTCAGGAGATCGAGACCACGGTGAAACCCCGTCTCTACTAAAAATACAAAAAAAATTAGCCGGGCGTGGTGGCGGGCGCCTGTAGTCCCAGCTACTCGGAGAGGCTGAGGCAGGAGAATGGCGTGAACCCGGGAGGTGGAGCTTGCAGTGAGCCGAGATTGAGCCACCGCACTCCAGCCTGGGTGACAGAGCGAGACTCTGTCTCCAAAAAAAAAAAAAAAAAAAAAAAGAATCTGGGATTTGAAACAGTTATACCCTGAGTTCCAATCCTGCCTGACTAATCAGAAGTTTTGTGACCTCTGGGCCTTTACACATACTGTCCCTCAGTTTCTGTATCTAATGGCTGAAAGATGATTATACCTAAATAAGCTGTATAAAATGCAAAAACATTTTTGAGGTGTCAAAGAGCTAACAAGACACTGAGGAAGACTGGCTGAGATCTGGGAAAAGACAGGATCTCAGAGAGGTGAGTCCAATACTCCAGGCTGCCTTTGTCCAGGAACATTGGCCGATGTTGAATCGGCACTAAATGATTGAGCTGTAATTTTGTCAGCCTGTAGAGATCTGAGAGGGAACTAGAGTAGGATTTTGAATCCCATAAAGGGTAGGGATTCTGCTAAGCCATTCTAATTTTTAGCTGAGATCCAGAAAGCCCATACTTCAGGAGAAAGGGTGAAATGGAAGTAAACTAACTCTAGCTTGAACTGTGGCTGGTCTTTGCATCAGCGTGGCCCAGAAAATCTCAATGTTTTGAATTTGATTAAATCATCTAAGACAGTCAGTGGCCTCAGGTGTTTGACAGAAGCTAATGACAATCCCCTTTGGAAGAACAGAACATCATCCTTGGCCTCAAATTATTTTAATAATTATGTTTTAAAATACAGTATCCAATAAGCAATGAAAGATATCTAGGCACACGAAAAGACAAGACATTGCCTTGTCATGCCTGTAATTCCAGCACTTTGGGAGGCCAAGGTGGGCAGATCACAAGGTCAGAAGTTCAAGACCAGCCTGACCAACATGGTGAAACCCTGTCTTTACTAAAAATACAAAAATTAGCCAGGCATGGTAGCACTTGCCTCTAATCCCAGCTACTGGGGAGGCTGAGGCTGGCAGATCACCTGAGGTCAGGAGTTTGAGATCAGCCTGACCAACATGGTGAAACCCCGTCTTTACTAAAAAATACAAAAATTAGCCAGGTGTGGTGGCACATGGATGTAATCCCAGCACTTTGGGAAGCTGAGGTGGGCGGATCACCTGAGGTCAGGGGTTTGAGACCAGCCTGGTCAGCATGGTAAAACCCTGTCTTTACTAAAAATAAAAAAAAAATTAGCCAGGGCTGGTGGCGTATGCCTGTATTCCCAGCTACTGGGGAGGCTAAGGCAGGAGAATTGCTTGAACCTGGGAGGTGGAGGTTGCAGTGAGCCAAGATCATGCCATTGCACTCCAGCCTGGGCAACAGAGCAAGACTCCATCTCAAAAAAAAGATGAGACACCATGAACAAGAGTCAACAGAAACAACCGACAGCAGAAACAGATCCATAGGAGCTACTGTTGATGGAATTAACAGAGACCAATCAGAAAACAACTATGCTTATTACATTCAAGGAGATATAAGTTGGAAGATGTTGTCAGAAAACGGGAAGTGATAAAAAGTGATAGCATATTTGAAAAAGAACCAAATAGAAATTCCATAACTGAAAAATATAAGAACCAAAACTAAGAATGCAATGGATGGTTTTAGTGTTAGATTAGACACAGCTAAAGAAAAAAATAACAACGAACTGTAAAGGTCAAAACAGGTCAAAAGACAATCTTTTAAAATAAAGTATGGGGAATTAAAAAAGCAGGAAATAGGCCGGGCGCGGTGGCTCACACTTGTAATCCCAGCACTTTGGGAGGCCGAGGCGGGTGGATCACGAGGTCAGGAGATCGAGACCACGGTGAGACTCCATCTCTACTAAAAATACAAAAAATTAGCCGGGCGTGGTGGTGGGCGCCTGTAGTCCCAGCTACTCGGAGAGGCTGAGTCAGGAGAATGGCGTGAACCTGGGAGGCGGAGCTTGCAGTAAGCCGAGATCGCGCCACTGCACTCCAGTCCGTCTCAAAAAAAAAAAAAAAAAAAAAAAAAAAGCAGGAAATATAGAAGAAGTAAATGGCATGAAATGTCTAACTTAATAATTAGAGTTTCAGAAGGAAAAAGACAGTGGAGCACAGATTATGTTTGAAGATAATGACTTAAAAAGGTGCCAGAGGCCAGGCGCAGTGGCTCATGCCTGTAATCCCAGCATTTTAGGAGGCCAAGGTGGGTGGATCACCTGAGGTCAAGAGTTCGAGACCAGCCTGGCCAACATGGAGAAATCCCATCTCTACTAAAAATACAAAATTAGCCGGGTGTGGTGGCGCATGCCTGTAATCCCAGCTACTCGGGAAGCTGAGGCGTGAGAATCGCTTGAATCTGGGAGGCGGAGGTTGCCGTGAGCTGAGATGGCACCATTGCACTCCAGCCTGGGCAACAAGAGCGAAACTCTGTCTCAAAAAAACAAAAAAAAGGGTGACAGAGATGAGAATACATTTCTTCACAGGCACAAGAAGCCCAACAATTCCCTTTTGTTTAAAGAAGCCCAAGAATAAACAGGAAGAAACCCACATCTAATGATGAAACTGCCCCAGTGATTCCTATTCTTGGAACATTCTTTCACAATGACCATTCTAGCTAAATCTTATCCAAGGACACATCTTATCTTACATCTACCGTAAACTAAAATACTTCATGTTTCTCCTCCTCTCCCCAGTTCTGAATTAGGTGGACCCTCCTCTTTATTCCCAAAACATCCTAGGCTTAGTTGGATTTTCCAGCAAATCATACTTGACATTTTCTCTTTTTTCCCGAGACGTAGTCTTTCTCTATTGCCCAGGCTGGAGTGCAGTGGCGTGATCTTGGCTCACTGCAACCTCTACCTCCCGGGTTCAAGCAATTCTCCTGCCTCAGGCTCCCAAGTAGGTGAGATTACAGGCGCACGACACCACGCCTGGTTGATTTTTGTATTTTTAGTAGAGATGGGGTTTCACCATGTTGGTCTTGAACTCTTGACCTCGTGGTCCGCCCTCCTCGGCCTCCCAAAGTGCTGGGATTATTGGCATGAGCCACCGTGCCTGGCCGGACATTGCCTCTTTATCTTATCTCTTACACCAGACTGTGAGCTCTAGGAGGGTAGGGAATATGTCTTTATTGTGGTTCCCCAGCATCTCAGCACAGAGCCTGGCACACAGAAAAGTACTGGAAAATGTTTGTCCAAGAATTAAAATTATCTAAATTCTTTGAGCCTCAGTTTTCTCATCCACAAAATGGGGACAATAATACTAATCTCATGCATTCTCTACATGATTGTGAGAATTAAATCAGATGAAACTGGTGTGCCAGACATTTCTTGACACAGTAATGCTATATAGTTGAACTCCCTAAGCCTCTGTTTTTTTATTTGTCAAATGGAGACAATAATACCCATTGGGTCATTTTTATTATGGGCCGAGACAAGCTATCAAGCATGTCATAGTTGACAGTGAGGGTTAAATGAACTAAAAGGATGCCCATTTGTTGAATTCCTATGAAATGTCATTGGCTGTGTTAGGAGATTTATATTCATTATCTCATTTTCAAGTAGATGAAAACATGAAGCATATAGTTCTTTTCTTCACTCTTAGATGCCTGAGAACTAAAAGTCTTACAGAGACCTCATCACAGAAGAACTGTCCTGGAGGAAGAGGAAGGAGAAAGAGAAACAATGTTTTATATCCTGGGGGAAGCTATTGAGTTTCAAGCTCTGCTCTAAGCTCTGGGCTGAAATAGAGAGCAATGACTTTGTTTAGCAGGATTACCTCTTGTATGCTCAGTCAATTAAAACATTTTTCTGGATGATGCAAAAGTCTGCAAAGCCATAAAGCCATAAAGCCATAGGGACTGTTAGTAATTCTGGCCTAATGTTACTCCTCCTATAATCAGTAACCTTCCCAGAAATAAATACCCAGTTCAGTAAAAACCATCCCCTTCTAGAAAGACAAGAAGGGGTACATGGTCAAAATCTCATGAGGCTGATTTGAAAGGATCCAAAGCCCTGTCCTCAGTTGTTTTATGCCAGCAACCGCTGGTGCCCATTTTGTGCAGGCATTGTGTGACACACTCATTTGATTTTTATAGCACTTAAAGGTTGTATTAATTTGTGTTATACTAGATGCTAAAGTTTCAGAAACCCTAAAATTTCAGAGGTTTAACACAATAGAAGTTCATTTTTCTCTCACTTAGCCCAATGAAGTTGTTATTGGTCAATGGGTAGTTTTCCTCCATACAGTGACTCAGGGATCCAGGCCTGGATGATGACACACGTCACTTCTGTTCATGGCCCTGTGGCAGGAATTGGTCCCATGGCTGCATCCGGGTGCAAGAGGACTGAAAAATGGAACCCAGGTTTGGGCAGCTGCTTTTCAGCAACAACTTCACACTATGGAAGGGGAGGCATGAGTTTTGGGTAGGCAGCAATATATTTTAGAAATGCATTATCATTATCATCATGATAATAATCATCATTCCCTACCCCCATTTTTGGGTGGGGAAACTGAGATTTCAATGTTTAGGTAACTTACCCAAGGTCCATAGCTAGTAAGTGGTAGAAGTAGAATTTGAACTCAGGTATCTGGTTGCAAATCCCATGTGCTTGCTACTGTAATCTGATAGCACACAATGATGAATAAGACGTAATCATTCTCCCCAGAGCCCCCCAGGAAAAAGGGAATGTCACACATGCCCATAAGAAGTGCTTACACAGTCATTCTAAGTCAGAGTTTAGATTCCACCTTCAAAAAGAAACCTTCCCTGCTGCCCTTATCTTCTAGCCATTCAGCACCCCGAGGCACTCTGTCTCATATACCCCCGTGTGTTTTCTTCATAGTGCTATCACCATCTGAAATCATACACACTTTTGTTTCTTTGTGTGTCAACTATGTCCCCAACTAGAATATAAACTCCCTGAAAGCAGGGACCTGTCTATCTTGTTAGTATCCCAGTACCCATCATAGAATCTGGCATAGAGTAAATCCTTGATCAATTTTTGTGAAATAAATGAGCAGATATATCTACCAAGTGCTGCTGAAGCAGATACATTCATTTACTCATTCTCACATTCATTCTCTCGTGTACTTGCGGAGTCACATACTCATTCATTCATTCATTCATCTGTAGACTCTCAAAAGTCAGGGCCTCATCTGGGGATAAAAAGATGATAGTTTTTGGTCTAAGAGTAGCTTGGGAAACGCTGACAGGCTTCCTGTAGGTGGTAATGTTAGAGCTGGAGGGAGTAATACTTCTTTGGACACTTTTACATTTTCACTTGATCTGTTCCCAAATGCATTGCTCTCACTACCTTTGTAAACTACTGTTGTTGGGAAGAAGACCAGCCTGGCTACCGTTTTATGACTGCAAAGCTCTTGAATGTTACAAAGAATCTAAGGATTACGTAATAGATTCACCATGGCACAAAGTGGGCTGGTCATTTCTGTCTCAGAGGGGAGCAAGGGCGAGTTCTAGCTTCATAGCAAAGTGCTGGTAGCTTTTGTTAGTCTATAATTAAGTGACTCAGCCACCCATGTGACGGTCAGCCCATCTCAAATTCCTGATGCTACAGCAATGCCAATGTCACAGCTGTAAGCATGAGTGGGGTGTCCCTAAGGAACAGTACTCAATGTGTTTCTTAAAAATCTGAGTTGTATTCTCCAGTTTTCTTTTTGGGCAAGCGAAGCCAATAAGTATGGCTACTACGTCAATTCCTGGTACCAATAAATATGCTTATGTAATGTCAGGAATGACATACCTGACAGAATCAAAGTTAGGGTTGGCTGCTGGAGAATGAAATAGTTGATCTTTTGCTATGAGAGGCTGCTCCAGCCCTGGAATTGTTGAGGTCCGGTGCTTGGTTTTATGCATATAACCAAAGAATCCTGAGGACATGTAAGTAAATGCCTTTATCTAAAAATGTGGGCTGGGGGCGATGACTCACACCTGTAATCCCAGTGCTTTGGGAGGCTGAGGTGGGAGGATGGCTTGAGGCCAGGTGTTTGAGACCAACCTGGGCAACATAGTGAGACCCTGTATCTACAAAAAAATTTAAAAATTAGCCAGGCGTGATGGTGTGTGCCTGTAGTCCCAGCTACTTGGGGGGCTGAAGTGGGAGGATTGCTTGAGCCCAGGAATTCAAGGTTATAGTGAGCTATGATCATGCCACTGAACCCAGCCTGGGTAGCAGAATGAGACCTTGTCTCTCTAAAAAAAATAAAGAATAAAAATAAATTTGGGCTTCTGGTTCTGGTTGCCATGAAGACAGAACCTACTCATCCTTCAGGAATGAGCTCTGGGCTCTCTGGGAGCTTTTCCTGATGCTCCCGTCCTCCCCTCCAGTTCTGGATCAGATGCCTTAGAACTCTAAATCTGTCACTTGAGAGAAGCATCATAAAGAAATGTTCAGCTTTGACGTCTGCCTCTCCCAGATACAAGGGCCTTCTGATCAGTGCTGTCTGCCTTGAGTGCTCAACAGATGAGTCTGGGCTTATCTGGCAAAGTGATTTTCAGCTTTTCACTTCCTGCATCTGTCCGTTCCACTCAATGGCCATTTCTGGGGCCTCCTGGGTGCCATGGATAACTAAGACAGAGTCACCACCATGGAAGATTCCTGTCTAGTGGAGGCAGACAGATAGTAAATCTGAATATTTAATAGCAAAAAATTGAAAGTGAGTGAACAGAAGCTACATGTATCATCAACATGGATAAGTTTCAAAAACATACAATTCAGCCAGGTGCAGTGGTTCAGGCCTGTAATCCCAGCACTTTGGGAGGCCGAGGTGGGTGGATGACCTGAGGTTAGGAGTTCGAGACCAGCCTGGCCAACATGGCGAAACACCGTCTCTACTAAAAATACAAAAATTAGCAGGGCATGGTGGCATGTGCCTGTAATCCTAGCTATTTGGGAGGCTGAGGCAGGAAAATCGCTTGAACCTGGGAGGCAGAAGTTGTAGTGGGCTGAGATCACACCATTGCACTTCAGCCTGGGCAACAGAGTAAGACTCTGTCTCAAAAAAAAATATGTATGTATATATATATATGCACACACACATACATATAATCCTTTATAAACAATAAAAGCCATAGAAGATACATCTACCTTGGTCTCATTTATATAAAGTTAAAAATGCTAAACAATACTGCATATGATTTGGTGATACAAACCGATGTGCGATAAATACCAAAGTGATGATAGTGGTTACCTCAAGGTGATAGGGAGGAACTCCTGTTGGGGAGAGGTGGATAGTGCGGGCTTTGATTATATATGTGACATCTTATTTCTCAGGGGAAGAGTGGGAGACATGTGAGTGTATGTGGCATTATTCTCTTTATATATTTGTAATTGCTAATATTTCACTTTATTTTATTTTATTTTTTTTTTTTTTTGAGATGGAGTCTCGCTCTGTCGCCCAGGCTGGAGTGCAGTGGCACAATCTCGGCTCACTGCAAGCTCCGCCTCCCGGGTTCACGCCATTCTCCTGCCTCAGCCTCTCCGAGTAGCTGGGACTACAGGCGCCCGCCACCACGCCCGGCTAATTTTTTTGTATTTTTAGTAGAGACGGGGTTTCACCGTGATCTCGATCTCCTGACCTCGTGATCCGCCCGCCTCGGCCTCCCAAAGTGCTGGGATTACAAGCGTGACCACCGCGCCCGGCCTAATATTTCACTTTAAAAGGTAGGCTCTAGGCCAGGCGTGGTGGCTCACACCTGTAATCTCAGCACTTTGGGAGGCCGAGGCGGGTGGATCACGAGGTCAGGAGTTCAAGACCAGCCTAGCCAACCCGCCTCTACTAAAAATACAAAAAATTAGCCGGGCGGGGTGGCGCATGCCTGTAATCCCAGCTACTCGGGAGGCTGAGGCAGGAGAATCTCTTGAACTTGGGAGGCGGAGGTTGTAGTGAGCAGAGATCGTGCCACTGCACTCCAGCCTGGGTGACAGAGCAAGACTCCATCTCAAAAAAAAAAAAAAAAAAGAAAAGAAAAGGTGGGCTCTAAAGAAATACACACAAATATACACATGTAGTCTCATCCTCATTTTATATTTTAAAATAGTTTTATGTTTGTCGTGGAGAAAAGGTGGGAGGAAATATTAGGTTAAACCATATGAAATTGTCATTTTTGTAGGTTGAAAATGGTCAAATATCAGCAATTTCACATGGTTCAACCTAATACATCAAAATGGCAACAATCATTATTTCTAAGAGTGCAAGTATGGGTGATTTTGTTTTCTTTTCAATTTTTAGTGTCTTTTTTGGTTTTCTATCATGAACATGTCTTTCTCCCTCTCTCGTTTTTTTTTTTTTTGAGATGGAGTCTCGCTCTGATGCCCAGGCTGGAGGTCAATGGTGCGATCTCAGCTCACTGCAACCTCCACCTCCCAGGTTTAAGCGATTCTTGTGCTTCAGCCTCCTGAGTAGCTGGAACTACAGATGCGTGCCACAACGCCTGGCTAATTTTTGTATTTTTAGTAGAGACAGGGTTTCACCATGTTGCCCAGGCTGGTCTTGAACTCCTGACCTCAGTTGATCCACCCGCCTCGGCCTCCCGAAGTGCTGGGATTATAGGCATGAGCCACTGCTCCCGGCCGACATGTATTTTTCATATCAGAAAAATATCCATGTATATTGAGAGAAAAGAGAGAAAGTTGTTGGGCCCACCTTGGGGATGGGACTTCATGCCCGGCAGTGTGGGATGATGAGGGGAGAGAGGGCTGTGTTCGAGTTCCTGCTCTGCTGGTAACCAGCTAATGGGACCAACAGATCCACTTTACCTTCTTGGGGCCTCAATCTCTCCATGTATAAAACGGCAAAGTTGGAAAAGGATCATTTCCAATGTGCTTTTCTGTTCTATAAGCCTTTTTTTTGCTTTATGCCAAGTCTATTCCCTTAGACGTGGGGAAAAGTTGAGTTGACGGCGGTTCATCTCCACATCACAAAATATGACTTCCTGCTGCCCCCTCGTGTGGCCTGCGGAACAGGCTTCCACTTCCCGTCACCTCCCCGGTTAGTTCATTTGTGCCCCAGGGTGGGGTCCTGGCACAGGAGCCGATGATGCAGTTGTAAGTAATGAGTTTACACAGGATGACGATGACTGCAAATACTGTGGGCCATTAGGACCTCTGGCACAGAGACACCAAACAAAGACATTGCTATGGAGCTGTAAAAGATAAATCCTGCAGCTTGAGGTCCAGCAAGTTCACTGAATGAGCATGAGGAAGAGGAGTCCTCCACTGCCACCCCATAACCATATTTTCCCCATTAAGGGCCACTGATGACATGGATCAAGTGAGGGTCACGTACAAACAATAGCTGATGTTTTATTGTCCTTGAGAGAAATGCAGAGTGTTCTATTTCTTTTCTTTTTTTTTTTTTTGAGACAGAGTCTCGCTCTGTCGCCTAGGCTGGAGTGCAGTGGCGTGATCTCGGCTTAATGCAACCTCTGCCTCCCGGGTTCAAGCAACTCTCTGCCTCAGCCTCCCAAGTAGCTGAGATCACGGGTGGCCACCACTATGCCCAGCTAATTTTTGTATTTTAGTAGAGACGGGGTTCCACCATCTTGGCCAAGCTTGTCTTGAACTCCTGACGTCGTGATCCACCTGCCTCAGCCTCCCAAAGTGCTGGGATTATAGGCGTGAGCCACAGTGCCTGGCCAGGTTTCTAGCAATTTCTAGTGGCTAGGAAAAGGAATGATGAAGGATATTAAACCCTTCATTTCACACATATGAATAATTTAGTATACATAATATAGTTTGGTCTTATAGCCATTTAGGAGAAAGTAGAGAGAATGGGCAGTGGTGAGGAAGGAAAAAAAAAAAAGCCCAGAAATTAAGGGAAAGAGGAGGAGGGAAACTAACACTTATGGTGCCAGGGACTTTGCTGGAGTTGTGATATCAATACCTCAGAACAACCCGGAGAAGAAGCCCCAACTGCTCTCATTTTTCCACACGAAGAAACTAGAGCTCAGAAAGATTATGGAAAACAATGCTGGCCACACAGCTTGTAAGAAGCGGGAACTGGACTCAATTCTGTCTGGCCACTCCAAAACTGGTTGTTTTATTTTTTATTTTGGTCCACCCTATGCTAAGTGGTTGAGATAAAAGGAGCCTGGAAATGCAGAGGAAGAGGATGAAGTTGGAGAGGGAAAGTGGGACAGGCAGAGGCACACGGAGGATGACCCATGGCCATCAAGAACAGGAACTGCAAGCAGAAAGAGACAGGGGAGGCTGGGTGTGGTGGCTCATGTCTGTAATCCCAGCACTTTGGGAGGTCAAGGCAAGCGGATCACCCAAGGTCAGGAGTTCAAGACCAGGCTGGCCAACATGGTGAAATTCCATTTCTACTAAAAATACATACAAATTAGCCAGGTGTGGTGGCATGTGCCTGTAGTCCCAGCAACTTGGGAGGCTGAGGCAGAAGAATCGCTTGAGCCCAGGAGGTGAAGTTTGTGGTCAGTCGACATTGCACCACTACACTCCAGAGTGGGTGACAGAGCAAGACGCCATCTCAAAAAAAGAGAGAGAGAGAGAGAGAGAAAAAGGAGTCAGATAATTCCACATGTGTGTGCGCGTATATGCAAACACACACATGCCCTCAACATCACTATCACTATCACCACCACCACCATCACTACCACCACCACCATCACTACCACCACCACCATCACCACCACCACCATCACCACCACCACCATCTAAGCAGAAGCAGAAACACAGGGTGACTGAAAGAGGGAAAAAAAGACTTTTGCTGAGTAACACTCTTCCCTGTGCCCTACTAGGATACTGCCATGGAAGGTAATCGATATGGTTAGGCTCTGTGACCCCACCCAAATATCATCTTGAATTATAATGCCCATAATCCCCAAGTGTAGAGGGAGGGACCTGGTGGGAGGTGATTGGATCATGGGAGCAGTGTCTCTCATGCTGTTTTCATGATAATGAGTGAGTTCTCACAAGAGCTAATGGTTTTATAAATGTCTGATAGTTCCTCCTTTGCACACTTGCTGTCTCTCGCCTACTGTCATGTAAGACGTGCCTCTTTTCCTTCTGCCATGATTGTAAGTTTCCTGAGGCCTCCTCAGTCATGCAGAACTGTGAGCCAATTAAACCTCTTTTCTTTATAAATTACCCAGTCTTAGGCAGTTCTTTATAACAGTGTGAGAATGGACTAATAACAGTAATCAAACCATGTTGCATTTTCACAACATTAGGAACAAATGAGGAAATGAAAGACCTGGACTTGGCTGGGCGCAGTGGCTCATGCCTGTAATCCCAGTACTTTTGGAGGCCAAGATGGGAGGATCACTTGAGGCCAGGAGTTTGAGATCAGCCTAGGCAATACAGTGGGACTCCCTCTCTACAAAAAATGAAAAAATAAAAAAATCAGTTGGGTGTGGTGATGTGCACCTATAATCCCAGCCTCTCGGGAAGCTGAGGTGGGAATACTGCCTGAGCCCAGGAGGTCGAGGCTGCAGTGAGCCATAATCACACCACTGTACTCCAGTCTGGGCAACAGAGCAAAATCCTGTCTCTAAAATAAAATCAAATAAGGCCAACCGTGGTGGCTCACACCTGTAATGCCAGCACTTTGGGAGGCTGAGGAGGGCGGATCATGAGGTCAGGAGATCGAGACCATCCTGGCTAACACGGTGAAACCCCGTCTCTACTAAAAATACAAAAAATTAGCCACGCATGATAGCATGCGCCTGTAGTCCCAGCTACTCGGGAGGCTGAGGCAGGAGAATCGCTTGAACCCCGGAGGCGGAGGTTGCAGTGAGTCAAGATCGTGCCACTGCACTCCAGCCTGGGCGACAGACAGAGTGAGCTCCTGTCTCAATAATAATAATAATAATAATAATAATAATAATAATAAAATAAAATAAAGACCTGGCCTTAGTACCAGAGACTGCCCACCTGAATTCATCCTTCTCACAGGTTCTGCCAGCTAACCATTTGTACTGAGCACCCCCAACTGTGCTAGGTCCACTTGTGCAGTGGGTTTGGGTAGTGAGTTGTGGGGATGCTTTTTGTCCCGATTATTTGATGTCTACATAAGTCCCCTGTGCCCAGCAAATAGAGTGAAATATTATGAATTCAAATTCTAGTAATCCTGGCCGGGCATGGTGGCTCATGCTTGTAATCCCAGCACGTTGGGAGGCCGAGGTGGGTGGATTGCTTGAGGTCAGGAGTTCAAGACCAACCTGGTCAACATGGTGAAACCCCGTCTCTACTAAAAATACAAAAATCAGCAAGGCCTGGTGGCACATGCCTGTAATCCCAGCTACTTGGGAGGCTGAGGCAGGAGAATCGCTTGAGCTGGGAGGTGGAGGTCGCAGTGAGCCAAGATCATGCCACTGTACTCCAGCCTGGGCAACAGAGTGAGACTCCATCTCAAAAAACAAGAACAAAACCAAAAAAACCCATCAAATTCTAGTAATTCTTAACCTGTGACAGTTTGAACATGGCTGATTTGATATTTAATTTTGCTTAGAGAACCTTGTCCTCAGAAGAAGAACAAATTAGCAATAAAATCAAGATTGATCAGAGGGCGATATGGTGAGAAGGGCAAGAGAGCAAATGCTAAGAACTCTTAAAGACTTCAGAAATGCCTGTTTCTAGGGGAAAGCTACATGCTTATTGCAAATTCCTTTTAGCTGATAAAGTAGATCCCAAGATGACTCTATAGGGCTTCAGTGTGAGGGAAAAATAGATTTTGTTAGTCTAGAAAAATAATTTTGTTGGCCAGGTGTGGTGGCTGATGCCTATAATCCTAGCACTTTGGGAGGCTGAGGTGGGAGGATTGCTTGAGTCCAGGAGTTTGAGATCAGCCTGGGCAACATAGTGAGACCTCGTCTCAAAAAAAGAAAAAAAAAGAAAAATTAATAATTTTATTGATTTTGCCGGGTGCAGTGGCTCACGCCTGTAATCCCAGCACGTTGGGAGACTGAGGTGAGCAAACCACCCGAGGTCAGGAGCTCAAGATCAGCCCGGCCAACATGGTGAAACCCTGTCGCTACTAAAAATACAAAAAATTAGCTGGGCGTGGTGGCGGGCACCTGTAATCCCAGCTACTAGGAGGGCTGAGGCAGGAGAATCACTTGAACACGGGAGGTGGAGGTTGCAGTGAGCCGAGATTGTGCCATTGCACTACAGCCTGGGCAACAAGAGCAAAACTCTGTCTCAAAAAATAATAATAATTTTATTAATTGTGATGATGCACACAATACGTGAACACAATAGCCTCATTTAAAAATACATGTGAAATAACGATAAGGTCACTTTCACTCTTTCCTCTCTCCTTACTCTGATTCATTTGCTATGTATCTTTTGAGACCATCTTCTACGTTTCTAAGTATGCAGATAGAGGCGAGAAGATTGCTTGAGTCGAGGTATTGGAGGCTATAGTGAGCCATAGTTGCCCCACCGCACTCCAGTCTGAGTAACAGAGTGAGAGCCTGTCACTAAAAAAGGAAAAAAAAAAAAAAAAACTACACACATATACTTGCAGAAAACATGTAATTCTTCTGTTGTGTCTTATGTTGTTGAGTTTTACATAAAGGCTGCACTGAATGGATCATTGGATCCCATGCTTTTCATTTGACCACATGCCTAGGAGAGCTAACCATGTGAGTTCATCTAGACCGACCTCATTTCTCCACCACCTCATTCTTTTTTTGTTTTTATTTTACTTTAAGTTCTGGGATACATGTGCAGAACGTGCAGGTTTGTTACATAGGTATACATGTACCATGGTGGTTTGCTGCACCTAACAACCCGTCATCTATCCACCACCTCATTCTTTCAAGCTGCTGCATTGTATGTAATAAATAGCTGTTCCATAATTTAAGAAGCCATTTTCCTATTGATGGATATTTAGGTTGTTTCTAGTTATTTGTTTTTACATACCATCATGCCCTAAACATCCTTCTGAGGCAGGATAAGTAAGGTTAGAAGGCCACGTTGACTTGTGCCCTTGTGTGATGCTCCGCGGGTTCCTTCCGCATCCTTTGCACCCACGCCTAACTCTTCTGCAAGGGTCCCACAGGGTACCAGCCGACCAGATGGTTACAAGTTCCTGGTATCTGTCTCAGACAGCCCGGAAAAGAGAACAAAAAGCCCTAATTCTTCTTGTAGCTTCTCCAATTTCCAGCCAATCAGCTTCAAAAGCCCAAGAAGCTATTAGCTACAAATGCCTGCCCTGAGGGGGCTAGGGACTTCTCTGGGGTCCCGCATGGGCAGCTAGGCTCAAGGTTTAGCTTGTAGACCTTTTCCTCATTTTAACGATTAAACAAAAGGCCGGGCGCAGTGCCTCACGCTTATCCGAGCACATTGGGAAGCTGAGGCGGGAGCAGCCTGGGCAACATAGTAAGACCTCGTCTCTATAAAAATTAAACAGAAAATTAGCGGTGCCGGATGGCTAGCGTCTGTAGTCCCAGCTACTATGGAGGCTGAAGCAGGAGGATGGCTTGAGCCTGGGAGGTGGAGGTTGCAGTGGGCCGTGATGGCGCCACTGCAAACAGAGCAAGACTCTGTCTCAAAAAAAAAAAAAAAAAAGTAAAAAACACACCCCTAGGTGGTTTTATATGCTAATGATACATGTGATGCGTGTTAGAGCATGTAGATGCTAAGCACATGTGCCAACTGCAGGTCTGTCTTTGCATGTTTGACTCAGCAGTATTTTATGAATATGCATGTACAGCTCCCATAAAGGGAATTCCCCTTAAGGTACTAGGGGCTGCCTCTCCCTTTTAGCAGCCTGCTTTGCCTCTCAGAGTGTACTTTTGAAGCAGCTACACTGTCTGGGGTATATACCCTGGGGTTCGTCGTCTGGCATCAGGAAAATTTAGGTCACGGACACACACAAGTTTAGGAGCTGAGGTTAAATAGGCAGAAGAGAAGAGAAAGAGCAACAGCTCTCTCTGGAGAGAGGGGTCTCCGAGTGGAAAAGAACGGCTGGTGGTGATGCACTGGATTTTATAGTCCAGCTTGAGGAGGCGGTGTCTGATTTACATAGGGCTCACAGATTGGTTCAATCAGGTGTGACATTTACATAGCAGGGAAAGCTGGTTCCCCACCCTAATCTCATGATGCAAATAAATTATTCTTGGCAGGCTATCTTGTCCACTCCTTACTGTACACGTGGCTGGCAGAGAAGAGGTGATGAAGCCCCCATCTTGAACATGTCTAGTCCGTAGTTCCCTGTGGCATTTACCCGTGCAAGCTCCCAGCTTGTTTGTCTATGTCTGCAGCTCCACTTTACAGGCCACTGTTTGTTAGAAAATGATTTGGGGCTGCTTTTCATTAAAAAGAAAAGCCTTACCGAGGACTCCCATGCCCTTACTATCTGCCTACGCGATTTCTTCTTAACTCCTGTATCACTTTTGCTTTGTAATAAACTTCTTTGCCTACTCTTTGGAGTACTTTGGACTCACTCTCAAATTCTTTTACGTGGCTAAGTCAAGAACCTGAACTGGCCAACTGCTAACACTTGGACATACCTTCTAGTGCACGTGCATGTAATTTGCTTTAGGACTATTTGCGTCTCAGAGTGTACTTTTGAAGGAGCTACATTGTCTGGGGTATATACCCTGGGGTTCATTGTCTTGCACCAGGGAAATTCGGAATATGGATACACACGAGGAGTTTAGGAGGAGATGTAATATTTCTATTTTTAGGATAGATCATGAGATGTAGACACTAGACATTTAAAATGTTACCAGATACAGGCCAGGTGCAGTGGCTCATGCCTCTAATCCCAGCACTGTGAGAGGCTGAGGCACGCGGATCACCTGAGGTCAGGAGTTCGAGACCAGACTGGCCAACATGGTGAAACCTTGCCTCTACTAAAAATACAAAAAAAAAAAAAAAAAAAATTAGCTGGGCATGGTGGTGTGTGCCTGTATTCCCAGCTGCTGTGGAGGCTGAAGCAGGAGAATCTCTGAGAATCTCCTCAGCCCGGGAGGCAGAGGTTGCAGTAAGCCGAGATCATATCACAGCACTCCAGCCTGGGCAACAGAACAAGACTCCATCTCAAAACAAACAAACAAACAAACAAAAAAACCCAAAAAAACCCCAAAGTTACCAGATACAGTCCAAATTGCCCTCCAAAGTGGCTAGATAAATTTACCTCCCAACAGCAGTGTGCGAGAGTTCTCATTTTCCCATACCCTTGATGGTATGTTCTTGAAAGTCCTAAAGCTGCATTTCTTCACTAAAATTCTGTTAGTCACACTTTTTACTAATTTATACTGCCATCCAATGAGGTTTGATTACTATTATTATTATTTTTGAGACAGGGTCTTGCTCTGTCACCTAGGCTGGAGTGCAGTGGCACAGTCATACCTCACTGCAGCCTCAAACTCCCAGGCTCAAGTGATCCTCCAACTTTAGCCCCTCCCGAATAGCTGGGACTACAGGCGTGCATCACCATGCCCAGCTAATTAAAACGTTTTTTGTAGAGATGGGGAATCTCACTTTGTTGCCCAGGCAGATCTTGAACTCCTGGGCTCAAGCGATACCCCCACTTTGGCCTTCCAAAGTCCTGGGATCACAGGCATGAGCCACTGTGTGGGCCAATGATTCTTTTAATTAACTCTAGTGAAGTGGGCAGAGCATTCATTTTATTTACAAGTACTATACTCCTTCCCTTTGGCCTTCAAATATAATTTATAGGCGGCATTGATTTGCACTTAGAGACACTGTCTAACACAGGTCTCCGCTGAGAGAAGAGAAATTCGCCCATTCAAAATCTGTGTGTGGGCTAAAGGCTAAGGGCTTATGCCAGAAAAGGTTGTTTTTTTTTTTTTTTTTTTTTTGAGAAGGAGTTTCACTCTTGTTGCCCAGACTGGAGTGCAATGGCGCAATCTCGGCTCGCTGCAACCTTCGCCTCCCGGGTTCAAGCGATTCTCCTGCCTCAGCCTCCCCAGTAGCTGCGATTACAGGCTGGCCTCGAATTCCTCACCTCAGGTGATCTGCCTGCCTCCACCTCCCAAAGTGCTGGGATTACAAGCATGAGCCACACGCCCAGCCAAAAAGATTTTTACAAGATGGGCAAGGGTTCGCTTTTCTATCGATATGTTAGCAGTCTGTATTTCCACATATTTGGTGGTGAGAAATCTTTCTTCCCTGGTTTCTAAAGTTTGGAAGTCTTTGCCCCTTAGCTCATGAGATTTCCAGAGAACTGATTCAAACAACTTCATTAAATAGGTACTTACTTCATGCCTGGGGCTTTACATTTTTATTTAACCTTTACAACTCTCTTTTGCATTCTTATTGTCATCAGAAAAATGCAAATCAAAACCACAATGAAATACTATCTCATGCCAGTTAGAATGGCTTTTGTTAAAAAGAAAAAATAGCAGATGTTGTTGAGGCTGTGGGGAAAAGGGGAATATTTTTACACTGTTGGTGGGAATGTAAATTAGTTCAGCCACTGTGGAGAGCAGTTTGGAGATTTCTCAAAGAACTAAAAATTGAACTACCACTCGACCCAGCAATCTCATTACTGGGTCTATACCCAAAGGAATATATATCAAAAAGACAGATGCACCTGTATGTTCACTGCAGCACTATTCACAATAGCAAAGACGTAGAATCAACCCAGGTACCCATCAACAGTGGATTGGATAAAGAAAATGTGGTATATATACACCATGGAATACTATGCAGCCATAAAAAAGAACAAAATCATGTCCTTTACAGCAACATGGATACAGCTGGAAACCATTATCCTAAGTGAACTAAGGCAGAAACAGAAAACCAAATACTGCATGTTCTTATAAGTGGGAGCTAAACATTGGATACACATGGACACAAAGATGGGAACAATAGACTCTGGGGAACAATAGACTCTGGGGAATACAAGAGTCGGGAGGCAGTTGGGGGAAAGGGTTGAAAAAGTACCTATTGTGTATTGTGTACTTTGCTCACTACCTGGGTGACAGATTCATTTGTATTCCAAGCCTCAGCCTCACGCACTATAGATGGGGTTTCACCATCTTGGCCAGCTGGCCAGGCTGGTCTCGAACTCCTGACCTCAGGCCATCTCCTGGCCTCGGCCTCCTAAAGTGTTGGGATTACAGGCGTGGGCCACCGCGCCTGGCCTCAGTTTTTGTTTTTGTTTTTTTGTTTTTTGAGACGGAGTCTCGCTCTGTCCCCTAGGCTGGAGTGCAGTGGTGCAATCTCGGCTCACTGCAAGCTCCGCCTCCCGGGTTCATGCCATTCTCCTGCCTCAGCCTCCTGAGTAACTGGGATTACAGGCGCCTGCCACCATGCCCGGCTATTTTTGTATTTTTAGTAGAGACGGGGTTTCACCGTGTTAGCCAGGATGGTCTCGATCTCCTAACCTCGTGGTCAGCCCACCTCGGCCTCCCAAAGTGCTGGGATTACAGGCGTGAGCCACAGCGCCCGGCCTGGTCTGTCTCAGTTTTAAAACGGAAAGTCCTGCATCCCAAGAAAACCTCTAGTCCGGGTAAACCTAGGTGGGTCACTCTAGGATGGAATTAGGATTTCCAGTGGTCTCGGACAGAAGGGCGACCTCTCCCTTGAGTTACGAAGGAAGGCGGAGAGATGAAGGGCAGGATTAAATAAACAAGTGTGCGGGCTGTGGAGCCAGGGCAAAGCTCTGCCTCTTAGCTGTGTGATCTTGAAATTATTTAATCACTCAGATTGAGTTTCCTGTAACCTGGGGCTAATTAAACAAGAATGAGCCGTGTGAAAGTGCCTATCCAACTGTAGTAGGCTCGCAGCAAGAGTTTAAATCGTTTTTATTCATCTCCGGTCCTAACTTTTGCCGCTGTTCTGTGTTCCACTCATCTATCATCTTTAGTTTCTCTGCTTGATTTGTTCCTGCTTTGTTCTCTCTGGTCCCTCTCCGGTCGCTCCTGCCACTCACGTTGAGTACCATCCACCACTAGAGGGCAGAATAGAACAAACTAAGATGGGTGCCCCTCTAGCTCTCTACGGCGTCTGCTCGCCGAGCCCCTCAAAGGAGGCGGGGATTCCATCATGTGACCGGGGTGCCGGGCGCCGGCGCAGGCGCAGTTGCTGCGCCGTCGTCGCCGGGCGCCGTGGCTCGCGCTGTTTTACTTTCTCGACGCTTGAGGCGGACGCTGGGGGGTCCTGCGGCTTTCCCTCCTGCCGCTGGGGACTGCAGGCTAAGGCCATGTCCCGAAAGCAGGCGGCGAAGAGCCGGCCGGGCAGCGGCAGCCGGAAAGCCGAGGCCGAGCGCAAGCGGGACGAGCGGGCGGCGCGCCGGGCCCTGGCCAAGGAGCGGCGGAACCGGCCGGAGTCCGGCGGCGGCGGCGGCTGCGAGGAGGAGTTCGTCAGCTTCGCCAACCAGCTGCAGGCCCTGGGGCTGAAGCTGCGGGAGGTGCCGGGGGACGGGTGAGGCGGGCCGGCAGCGAGGGAGGCGGCGCCGGGGGACGCGCCTGGCTCGGCCTGGCGACCGTTGCCCGCTTGCGTCCATCCATTCATTCGGGCGTCCCGGGCGCCTCCCGCGAGCCAGCCACGCTCCCAGTGCAGGGCGTCCAGCTGCGAGCTAGGAGGACAAGCCCCTCGCCCCGAGACGCTCGCGGGGATCCCAAAGGGTCCTAATCATGGCAGACGCCGCGAGCGAAATAGAAAGTGGGTCCTGAGACCGTGTATGGGAGCAGGGCCACTGGATTGTGGCCAGGAAGGGCTGTCTGAAAGGTGATATTTAAGCTGAGTTCTGAAGGAATGAGATGGAGCCAGGCATTGGAAAAACAGTCATCATGACGATAAGACCAATCGAAGGAGTCTGAGTAAGCCCAACTTGGTAGAACGCTTTGCTTCCTTTGAGTCCTTGGTTGTTGGGTGGTGCCCCCATTTACATTTGTGAAATTAGGTCGCCTGTTTACTGAGCTGAAGGCAGCTTCTCTAATTCCTGCTTCCATGGGCCTCAGTTTCTCTCTAAGCAAAGGTGCTTACCCAAGCTTTCTTGGGACTTAGACTGAATCCAGGTCCAGCTTTCTTTAGGGAACGCGGAGGGGGAGAGAGGGGAGGAGGAAGAAAATTAGCTTCAAGAAAGGGGATATGGCTCCAGGAACATGGATGGAAGAAGGAAAAGGGTCAGGAAGAGGGGAGAACGGTTAGGATCCCATTGCAGGGGCAGGTAAAAGGGGATCTGGTTGTCAGCTGTGTCACTTTGGAAGAGAGAGTGTTAATAACAGCCTGGCTTTTGTTTTTTTCCTCCCCGTATTTGAGTGCTCAAATCCTGCAGAGGGAAGACTAAAATGAGATTAAAGACCATAAGGAATTGCCTTATTTCATTATTATTGTTATTTTGTAGAGACGGTGGTTTTGCTATGTTGCCCAGGCTGGTCTCGAACTCTTGGCTTCAAGCGATCCTCCTGCCTCGGCCTCCCAAAGTGCCAAGATTACAGGCATGAGCTACCACCCCCGGCCAGGAATTGCCTTAGATATTAACTGCAGAAGAAGGTGTTTTAAAAAATTTCACATTACATTGCAGCTTATTGATTAAGACTGTGAACTGGTCCTAATTTCCCTTTCCCACCGTTCCTGTATATGCTCATTGCTTCAGGCAAATTGGATTTCTTTTTGCTCACAAAGAGTTCACCACACTTTGTTGCGTTGCTGTTTTTGCTTAAGATGCAGTTGGAACTTGATTACATTTATTCACCATCATCTGGCAAAGTGCTTGGTACATGGAAGGCAGTCAGTACATTTTTGCTGAATGAAATATAAAAATAATAGAGGAAGGTCAGCTAGCCTAAGCCTAAGCACAAGACACTGTTATAGAAACAAAAATACCAACTGAATACAGTGGAATTGGCATGGGACATGGGGGCTTTTCCTTGCAAATGATTGGATTGCTTGTGTCTGGTATACTGGGTGTGGTATTCTCAATGTCAGGGTGCCCAGGAAACTGAAGTACTCAATAGAAGGGTACTTATGAGGAGGAATCAGCACAGGGAGTTGTAAACTCTTGAGGGGGCTTTCATAAGGTTATGGGAAACTTTGGGGGTACTACTTCTGCTCCCTATCCCCACACCCCCATACACACACAGCATACTTTTCAAGTTAATTCAGCACACCTTAAGTAGGATGCTGGGAATATGTTGATGACTAAGATACTTATGGATTTTATAGCCTAAGGTAGAAACACGTAACAGTGGGTCTCAGCTTTTTTGGTCTTAAGATCTCTTGGCATTCTTAAAAATTACTGAGAAACACAAAGAACTTTATATGGGTTATAGCTATGAGTATTTACTATATTAGAAAGTAAAACAAAGTTTTAAAACACAAGAATACACACACATTCCATTAGCTGTCAGAGTGATGACGTCATGCATCAGGTAGCCTCTGGAAAACTCCACTGTGCACTTGTGAGAGAATGAGAATAAAAAAGGTACATTACATCTTAGTTTTGAACTCATGGATACCCTGAAAGCATATCAGAGACCTTCCCACATCTCCAGTCCCTTGAGTCACACTTTGAGAACAGATGATACAAATTATTAAAATATAGTTTGATATATTTTTAGTAACAGTGACTGATTATAATGGTACTATTGAGAAGGAAAAGGCTACTACTCTGAATTGGCCAGGAAGTCCTTCTCGTTCATTCGGTAAATACTCATTGGATACACTGCTAGATGCCTTTCAGAGGGTGTCATGCTCTGATTGGGTCATGAAGGACCAGTAGGAGTACACCAAGAGAATGTTCCCATCTGAGGAGGAGTATATACAGAGGCACAAGGACACAATGTTTTTGGGAGATCTACAGGTTGTTCAGGGTGACGGGTAGTGTAGGGCACAAGGGTAGAAGTAACGGGCAGTGAAGCTAGGCTCCAGAAACCAGCTTGACTGGAGTGCTCATGTCTCTCTTCCAAGGTTCCTGTTCTTCGGACAGTGTTAGATAAAATGGTCATATTTCCTCTTGTATGGGCTTCATGGAGCTAACCACCTTCTGTTCACAAGTTCTTCACATGAGTTCCATTAGCTGGACTGTGGTTCAGCCCTCGTCAGTATCCTCGTCCTTTCGAATGTGGTGATGACAGACTTTTATCACTGCAGGGGATGGTGTTTCCTGTGTATGTGATGGATTGGCAGGTGTCAACAGATTCTTCCCCCCTCCCCCCCAAGACAGAGTCTTACTCGGCCACCCAGACTGGAGTGCAGTGGCACAGTCTCGGCTCACTGCAATCTCTGTCTCCTGGGTTCAAACAATTCTCCTGCCTCAGCCTCTTGAGTAGCTGGGATTACAGGCACCTGCTACCACAGCCAGCTAATTTGTTTGTATTTTTAGTAGAGATGGTGTTTCACCATGTTGGCCAGGCTGGTCTCGAACTCCTGACCTCATGATCCACCCGCCTTGGCCTCCCAAAGTGCTGGAATTAGAGGTGTGAGCCACCGCGCCTGGCCAACAGATTCTTTTATTAATGTTTATTAAGGACTCAGGGTGAAATACAGTGAAGTTAAGGACTATTAAAAAATAGTTGACATCTCTAGCGTTCCCTGTTTTCATTCAGATTTGATTACAATCTGGAGTAGCCTGATGTAGTATCTATGAGCATGTTCATTGTTGGCAATATGGTACCTGTAGCATTCTGGAACCTGAGGGAGTTTAGGGATGAATTAGCCAATATCCTGTAATACACCCTTTACATGGGTTGAGTCAGCTTAGTATAGATTAATCAGGGAGCTACTTAGAGGGTTTTATAATGCTTCCTGGACCAGCTTCGTATTTCGTGTGTTCTCTGGAAGGTGGACGCACATAAATTGGATTCATTTTTCAAAGCAAGAAAGAAATAGTTTAACCTTGATGTTTTCCTTAAAAACATGATTGGCTATAGTGAAAAGAATGTATAACTCTATTTATTAGGCAGTACAATATTAACATCCCTCTGAACTATGTCTAGTTGTGTCTTACTAAATGTAGTTCTGAGTTACATTACTCATTAGCAGTGTTCTAAAATTGAAACATTGAAGAATCACTAATTTTAGCTATTTTATCTTATTGCTAACAAGTAGTTTATTTTTTAGTTTTAGTTTTGTTTTTAATATTGCAGGATCATAGTAGTAGAAGGGCATTCACACATCATCTTGTCTATTGCCTGTGTCACCTGAACAGCAGTGCCATCTTTTGTGCCTCACTCCGTGGTTTTCAATTGGGTGCCATACTAGAATATCTGGGGAGGAACTTTTGAAACAATTCAGGGCCTGGGCTCTCCCCTGGATCAACTACGTCAGAATCCTAGAGTGGGGCCTGGTTATTGATGTTTTTTTAAAAAAAAATTTTACAGATGATTCTTATATGCATCCATAATTGAGAGTGACTGATTTAGAGTCTAGATTCTCAACTAGTGTTTCTCAAACTTCAGCATGCAACATAACCACCTGGACTGCTAGTGAAAACACCTGGAAGGGCTACATTGCTGGGCCCCAACCCCAGAATGCCTGATTGAGTAGGCCTGGGTGGGCCCCAGCATTTTCATTTCTAGCAAGTGCCCAGGGGATGCTGATGCTCCTAGTCCGGGAACACACTTTGAGAATCAGTGATCTAGATCAGTGCTGTCCAGGGGAAATAGAATGTGAACCACATATGTGATTTAAAATTTTTCTGGTAACCACATTAAAAAGAAACAGGTGAAACTAATTTTAGTATATTTTATTTAAGCTATTATATCTAAAATATTACTATTTTGACATACAATTCAATATAAAAATTATTGATGATCTAATATTTTCTTTTTTTTTTTTGGAGACAGAGTTCGCTGTTGTTGCCCAGGCTGGAGTGCAGTGGCACGATCTTGGCTCACCACAGCCTCCGCCTCCCAGGTTCAAGCGATTCTCCTGCCTTAGCCTCCTGCGTAGCTGGGATTACAGGATTACAGGCATGCACCACCATACCTGGCTAATTTTGTATTTTTAGTAGAGACAGGGTTTCTCCATGTTGGTCAGGCTGGTCTCAAACTGCTGACCTCAGGTGATCCGCCCGCCCTGGCCTCCCAAAGTGCTGGGATTACAGGCGTGAGCCACTGCACCCGGCTGATGATCTCTCATATTTTCCTATGACCTCTTCAGAATCTAGTATTTTACACTGATAGCACACCTCACTGTGGATTAGCCGCATCAGGTGCTCAGTAGTCACATGCGGTTAGCAACCACTATTAAACAACACACATCTAGACAATTGCTGTGAATTGCTAGTTATAGAAATTGGCAGAATCCTGAGTCTATATCGTCTACCTCCATAGAGCTAAGGTGAAATTGCCTTTTATTTGCCAAAATCTATGTGGCTTCCAGGTTTTCATTTTATTATACAGGTATAATTTTAATTTCACATGACAGTTGGAGGTATTGATCATGTCCCCCTGAGCCTTCTTTAGGCCAGACATCACTAGTAGTTCTTCATATTGTATTAAAGCCACATCATTTATCTGCATACGTCTCTCTTAAAATACAGTAGCTAGAATGGTACCCAGTACCCTATCTGTGGTCTGACCTCAAATAATAAAACCTTCTCCTTTTTCTGCGCATTTACTGTTATTACTGCAACCTAGAGAGCACGTTAGGTTTTTTGGTGCGTGTGTTGCAATATTGTCTAATAGTAAATTATTGCACACTCAAAACATTTGTGTGCTCTTGATGTAATTGGTTGTTTTTGTGAACTCAAATGCGAAACCTGCCATATATCCCTATAACACAGTGCTTCTCAAGCAGGGATGATTTTGCCCTCCAGGGGACTTTTGGCAATGTCTAGAGACATCTTTGTTTGTCACAACTGATGGGGAGGGAGGTAGTGATGTGCTACTGGCAGCTAATGGCAGAGGCCAAGTATTCTCCTAAACTTCCTACAGTGCCCAGGATAGCCTCCCGCAACAAAAAAATGATCCTGGAACGTCAATAGTGTGGAGATTGAGAAGCCCTGGTATAGGTAATGGTGAGAGTGTGAGCTCAGGAAGTGGCCCCGATCTCCTAGAGGCCCTTTGGGCAGCGGTGCTTTGTTCTCATGAGTTTCTTGAGTGCTCTTATTGGGCTCACCTAAGGAAACCCAGGTCACTGGAGTGTGTGTTCATTACCTTGTAATCCTGTCAGAAAAGGAAGTGATTTGTCTATTTTGACTTGTTTTTGGTGAGCTCAAAGTTTGGTAAGTATAGAAAAGCATATTAAAAAATGTAACAATTACCCTTAAATATTACTTTTCATTCTACTACCTAGGGGTAACTATGGCTATCATTTTGGTGTTGACATTCGAGTGAGAGCCACGTTATTTGGACTTGGATCCTGGGCTGACCACTTACTAGTTTTGTGACCTTGGGCGGGTTTCCCCTGAGGGATGGTAATAGGACCTATCTCAGAGTTGTGAGACACAACGTGTTTAATACATATAAAGTGTTTAGAACAGTCCCTGGCACGTTGTACGAACTATTTAAGTGGTGGTTTCTGTGTGTTTTCTTGGCATACGTTTGTGTGTGTTTCTATGTCTGTGTATGTGTATAGCGTACAGATGAACTTGGTTGAGTTCATGTGGCATATACAGTTTTACACCTACTTTTTTGGAGAACATTTGCTCATGTTATTAAAAGTTCTTAGCAAACATGTAACTGTAGAATACCCTGAATTTTGGTACATTAAATGTAAAATAACTACATAAATTTGTGATAAATCACATCTCTTAAACTAAATTCGAGAATAGGCTAATGGTGGCAGATGCTGATTAAGAAAAGTTTGAGGGAAAAGCTTGACATTTAAATTGTTTTATCGATTAACTTACTTTTCTCCATGGTTGAAAAAAGACTGCCATTGTCAGATTTTAGCAAAACACCTCAGTCTAGCCTATAGAACGCTATATTCCATTCCTTCTAGAATCTTGTCTTAGATTGTTGGAAAGCTTCTTGGTTTTTAATTTATAGAATCTGTCTTAATTCTCCCCTCCCCTGCAAAAAAAAAAAAAAAAAAGTGTATATTCTTATACATTAGAAGAGATTCCAGCCTTTCTATAGCTTTCTGTTGAAAATTCACTTTTCGGAGTTGAAAAACAAAACCCTCTTTTTTCCTACACATTTAGACATTAAATCTTTCTGAAAGTGATGAGTTTATACTTTGGAATTACAGTATCATAGTTTTTCATTTGGAAGAGTAAACAGTTGGGTGTAAAACTGGGCAACTGTTTGGCTTCAGAATTGTTTATTTCCGTAGTTTTAAGGATACCAGATTGTGTTTGTCTTGTTTGAGTCTCTGTGTGTCTAAGCCTCTGTGTTTGTGATAGTTTGGAATTTAGAAGCCTTTGAGGGGTTTGAAAGTAAAGATAACTCTTACAGTTTATTACCAGTATTTTAATTTTAGAGAAACAAAATATGGTGTTTAAAGTTTTCATTTGGCAGGAATAACAATGGCATTGTTGCTGCCTGGGTGCTAAGTGAGGAGGCAAGGAGGAAGTGTCTTTCCACAGTGCAGCTGTTTGTTGTCCAAGTGCTTTCCTTCTCATGAGTTTCTCCACTGTGTTCTTGGGACTCAAACAGAGTATTGTTCAGTTGTTAGTATCGGCAGCTTGACAAATTGCTATTTTTTGGGTACTATTTGTTAAATGGATGATTACTTAGCTGGGCAGCTGTAGTGGAACTTGTTTTAGAAAACAGGCTATAGATAGGACATGATTTTGGAAGAGGATCTGCAAATCATAGCCCTTAGGCATGGAATGGCCTGTAAGGTCTGGACCTTGTAGTCAGGTGGTTAGTGTATCACCAGCTCCACTTGTTGAAGCAGATGAGGCCCAGGGAAGTTTAGTGACTCCTGAGTCAGCCAGCTGGTACATGGGGAATAGAATCCTTGTTTGCTGCCTCTCAAGAAGGTAATATGGTTGAATATGCCCTCGTGCTGTCCCCCGTGGTCTTGGAAGAATCCTGGACTATTAGAGTTGAGTCTTTACCTCTGTGTGCGCAAAATATTTCCATGGATGATCTGGCATGAAGCATCATTGTTTTAGACGAACTAAGTTCATTTTTGAAAGGTCTTGACTCATGTTGTTGTTTTTACAGTAATTGTTTGTTCAGAGCTCTTGGTGATCAATTGGAGGGACACTCACGAAATCATCTCAAGCACAGACAGGAGACAGTGGACTACATGATAAAGCAGCGGGAAGATTTTGAACCCTTTGTAGAAGACGACATTCCTTTTGAGAAGCATGGTAGGTTCACTGTGGGACATTGGGTCCTTCAGGAGTAATGCATTGGGTAATTAAGTCCACTGGCATCCTCCCCCCTCCCAGCCAAGGGTTTGGTTATATAAATCACGACATTCATTTATTCAACAAATATTTGTTTGCATACTTGGTTATCGGCAGCATGCTAGGTAGTTGGGGATCAGTAGGTTTAGCTGTATATGCCCTTAATAAACATGATGATGTTAATTGACCTGAAAAGCGATTAATGACTTCTTACTCTGTGGGGTGGGAAAAGCAGGCTATAACATAGCTTGTATAGGTTGATCCTATTTTTAAAAGGTATACAGACACAGTAGGAAAAGTCTGGAAAGATACTAACATTTTGTTTGTTAATTCTTAGCTTCACTTATTTTTTGGAAATTACTCATTCTCTTTAAACTTCTATAGAAGGGAGATAATAATAGCATCTATCTCATAGGGTTTTTGGTGAAGATTAAATTAGATAACAAAATTAAAATAAGCCCTTAGTAAGCGTTAGCCATCTGGGGATGGTGGGACTATGGTATTTTAAATTATCTTCTGTAGACTTTTTCTGACTTTTAGATGATCATGTATTACTTTTAAAATTAGAAAAACCAATAAAATCATGTTAATTTCTCACCCAAACCCCAAACACAATCTGTTTTCTTTGAGGCAAGTCAGTTAGTGATTTTAATTGGTTCCTATTTAATAGGCATAGATCTTATAGAAAATGCATATGAACTTGTAAACTTTAATTTCAACAAATATTTACTGAGGATCTACTGTGCTCACTGCTTATATGTCTTACAAATGGCATTTTCATCACAGGGCTTATAGTCTTTTCTGTCTGTTATCAGGAAAGAGAATTGATCCTTTGTTTTAGAGAGCTAACTCTGGAGGCCATGCCGAGAATGGATGGGGAGAGAGACTGATAAAGGAGACTAGTTAGAAGGTCTCCACACTGGCCAGATGAGAGTAGAGGAGGTCTCCATCAAGGTAGCTACTGAGGATAATGAGTAAGGCCCAAACCAAGCCACACTTTGACAGTGTAATTGACAGGACACATTGGAGGTGAGGAGGGCAGAGGGAGGAGACAAGAGTGAGTCTGAAGTTTCTCCTTAGGGAATGGGTAGTTGGCTGTACCGTTAGCAAGAGAGAGGGCAGCAGGAGGGGGACATTTGAGAGAAAAGGTATCAGTGATCCCAAAGTGTTTCCCATTCCTTACTAGGAAAGAACTTACTCAGTAGGCACCAGACACAGAGCAACAAAACTTCCAATGGGTGATTTGTACCAATCACTGAGTTCAGATGGTCCCTCTTCCTGGGATTACTTTTTGGCTAGCAGATAGGCATAGTTTACTGGATAGTCATCAGTTGACAAATTAAATGTATGTATATGGGACAAATTTTGTAGTTTAATGCTGTACGAAATGAATTGTGTCATCCAATGAAAACATCATTTTGGATGAAACGGGTTTTTAGTTTGTGATGTGAAACTCCACTTTGAACATTGTCAGTGAAGATCACATGGTGGATTTGGGGGTGTTACAGGATAGGGAACTCAAGTCTTCGGTTGCCAATGTGATAGTCACTTTAGATGAACAGTGGAAAGGTGTTTTCTTGAAATGTCACTATGCATGCCTGTTGCTTGGAGCTGCTTAAGAATTTGAGCATCACAGAAGTAAGAAGTCACTTTGACGGTCAGAGCAGAAATGAAAAGAAACCTGGAAGTCTGCACATTCTCTTTGTGTGTCAGTTGAAGGCTTGGCTTGTTACATTGATGAGTCTTGAGTCATAGTTACCTGTTTTTAATGTCAGTGTGCTGCCCACCTTGTTGTACTGTGAGCTTCTCAAGGGCAGGGACTGTGTGTCTTGGTTTTGCGGTATGGCAGTGCCCGGCATCTGGTAGACATTCATAAAGTATTTGTTGAGTGAATAAATGAATGGTTCACTATACTATTAAGGACCTGGTCACCCTTGCATCTGGCTGTATCTTTAGGATTATTCTTTTCTTTTAGACTGGCTTCAGAGAATCAGCAACATCTTTCCCCCAACTGTACAAGTATCCAGATCAGAACCTGAATGTTCTTAATGCTTATCTTCCTCCCTTCTCATACCCGTTCATTACATGTTACCACTCTACCTCAGCAGTTTTTCTTTCACTGCTATTACCCCGTAAAATCAGACCTCTGTGGCCATTTGCTTAGATTTCTTCCATACTGTTTGGTATCATTGTCTCTTGATTCCCTCAGTCTGTTTTCTATATAACAGCCAGAGTGGGATCTAAATGTGTTTTTCCTCTGTCTAAAAGCTGTTGGTGACTCATCTGTTGACCTCAGTATAGAGCCCAGTTCTTCATGATCTGGGATTTTCTTATTTCTCTGTCCTCATCTCTTGCCATTCCCCCCAACATTTTCCACCTCTCCATCTCAGCATTCTCAGTTCCTGCCATACTAGAGTTCTCTCTCTCTCTCTCTCGTCTGTCTCTCCTATTCTTAGAACACCATCCATTTCTCCTGTCTTAACTCCTCCTTGTCCTTTGGGTATTAGCTTAGTTGTCTCAGTTGAGAAGCTCCTCTGATACACCTTACCTCCTGCTCCTCAATTCCACGTTGGCTTATGTTTACCACTTGGAGTTAGCCAAACTGCAGGGTTTGAGAACACAGTCCTTGCATGACTTCCCTCAACTTTTGGTACCATCTACAAGTTAGGGTCTCCCAGAACCTCCCTTAGGTTCCATAATATGGTAGTAGGACTCACAGAACTCACTGAAAGCTATCATGCTAACAGTTACGGTTTGTTACAGGGAAAGGATACAGATCAATACTACTAGCCAAAGGAAGAGATGCATAGGGCAGTCTGGAAAGGTTCCAGACATGAAGCTTCTGTTGTCCTCAGGGCATATTCTCCTCATGGCATCTGTGTGTGACAGTACACATAGAATATTGTCACCTGGGGAAGCTTACCCTAACTTTGGTGTCCAGAGGTTTTTGTTTTGTTTTGTTTTGCTTATTGATTTATTGCATGTCTAAGTGGTTGAACTCAGTCACCCCTCTCACCCTATCACCACCACAAAGGCCAGATGTGGTGGAGAGGCCCATCATGAATAACAGATACCCAACCTTTGGGAATTGCAGAGGTTTAGAAGTGACCTCCCAGGAGCCCAGGATAAAGGCCAGACCTTTCTTTGGGCAAGGCCAAATTCTTACTGCACATGCCCTTCCTGAAGCACTTGTGCATCATTAGTGCCTATCTTGTTTGCCCCTCACTGGTTGTGAACTCCGCGAGGGCAAATTGATGGAGTGGCTGAGAGCCAGGACCTTGGCATTGGGCTGCCTAGGTGAAACCTCAGCTCCACTGTGTACCAGCTCTTTGACCTTGGCACAGTTTTCAGCTATTCTGCATCTGAGTTTCCTCATGTATAAAATGGTTTGTATAATAGTACTTGTCTATGAGATGTGATTAGATCAGTGCTTGACACATAATAACCATTCACTAATGCAAGCTGCTAAGATGACTGTGTTTATTGTTATGTTTCCAGTGCCTTTTATTGAGTTAGCATATTGGAAGTAATCAGTAAACATTTATTGCAGAAGAAATAAATGGATCTTTGCTTTATGAATGACTAGTGTTCTTCTGAGTAGCAGTCTTGTATTGTTCAACTAGCTAAATTCCTAGACTCTACAAAGTTAATGGACTTTTCAGATATATATCGTTGTTTCTCATTATTTGGAACTCAGTAAATACCAAAGCATGTTTGCATTTGGATTTTTCCACTATAAAGACGTCATTTTTCTTTCCTATTTCCATGCAGTGGCCAGTTTGGCAAAGCCTGGTACTTTTGCTGGCAATGATGCAATTGTAGCCTTTGCAAGAAATCATCAGTTGAATGTAGTGATTCATCAACTTAATGCCCCTTTGTGGCAGGTAGGTCACCTATTTAAACATTTATCTTAAGCTCTTATTTCTAAATCAGCTTTGGGAATATCCGAAGATGATGGGGCTTGACCTGTGAACATTGAATTATGCAGAGTAACTTGGACTGCGAGCCTAACCAGAGACAAAAATCTTGTGGTGGCCCAGAAGTAATCCCTGTGCTATGTACAAATGGAGTCCAGAGTATAATTTAGAAATCTTTTAAAATGCTGTAAATATTCAACAGTCAGCAAATTGGGCAGGTTGGGGACAGAGAACCTAGTGTGGAAACACACAGGCTGTCACCCCCTAAAGTCAGAGTGCTGCCTGTTGCCTTGTACCTCAGCTCCTAAAGACTGAGCATGTGGTTTCTGTTAATTCCCCACCCACCCTGCCCTGCTCCACCACTCCCCCATTTCTCACTTTTTCTAATTAAAAAGTTAAAATACAGCACGTGTAGAAAAGTTAGAAAATTGAAAAAGCTCCTAAAAGGAAAAAAATTTTATTAAAAATTATATTTAAAATTTTATTGAATCACCCAGAGAGAGGTTATTGTGGTTAATGTTTTAGTGAGTATTCCTGTCATTCACACACACTTGGCTATAAAAACATTGATACATAACTGGAAAGGAACATATCACAGTGTTTTTACACACTTTTAAAACACATACACACATGTATCCATATCCACATATATACGGACACTTCTGTGTTATTAGCATAAAGGTAACAGTGCCCTTTTTTTCATATGACACCTGCATATATTCCTTTGTAAATTGCTCAGTCATAGCCTTTGCTGATTACAAATAGGTTTATAGGGATATAATTTACATGTAGCAAACTTCATCCTTTTCCAAGTGTACAGTTCTGTGTGTTTTGACAAACACAGTCATGTAACCACCACTACTATCAACACATAGACTAGTCTACTCTGGAAAAAGTTACTTCCAGGCTCTTTGTACTTTGTAATCACTGGCCCCCTCCCCCAATACCCAGCCTCTTATAGCCCATTCTCTGATTTGTCCTTATAGTTTTGCCTTTCCAGAATGTCATATTAAAGAATGCAGCCTTTTGTCGCTGGCACAGTGTCCTTTTAACAAAATTATGCTACAACAAAATAAGATAGTCCAGGGATGGTGAGAAATTTTACCTTATGGGGATAGAAGGAGCAGGAGTGAAACAGTATCTGCTTGTGTTCTTTGGGGCAGTGTTGCGGATGTCCCAACAGCAGGGTACCAGATAGAGCTATCATATTTTCCATGGGGCTCTGTTTTCCAAGGCTGATGTTTGAGCAAGAATACTGGTTACCCCTTTGTTCTGTTTTTTTGTCGTTAAACTTACACTGTTTTGCAGAAGTTAACAAAATCATTTGAATATGCAGCATAATGAACCTCACCTTGAAGGAGAATACTCAGTACCAACTCAGTAATCAGCTTTCCTTTTCCTCCATTGATGACTTTTTTCCCAAAGTTTCTTAGTTACCTAGGTAGTTGTGGAAGACATTTCTGCATAGGTAAATTTTTTTTCGAATTTATTTCTGTAGTGTTCTCTTTCATAAATTCCTGAGCATTGAAAGTACATCTTTTTAAAATAAATTTACTAATATTTCCATTGGATCCTCCATGTCTTCCTACCCCAGTGAAGCATCTTATAAAATTTAAGAACTGAAACTGCATTGGTTGCTACTGTCATGGTTATGAGCTCTTTCATTAATAAAGAGTAGGCTTATACTCACACCATGGAGATACTGAAACCTACATTTTTTTTCTGGTTATAATTGGAATATGTGCTCCTGTGAACAATCTAGATGTATGTAACATAGAATGTGAAAGTCCTCTGTAATCTGCCCGTGAAAGTCACGGTTAACAATTTGGTGAATATTCTTCCAGTTAGGTTTTCTATTCATAATGTATATATATTATTATTATTAGGTACGTAAGTGCTTTAGGGATTATGTCAAAGATTCTGATAAACTGTTTACTTTCCCATTGCTCTTCCTGGGAGACAAATGGTGCTCTCTATTTTGTATGTGTCTAAACCAGACTCTCTGCACTTGAGATCTGTGTATTCTACTGGAAAAGCTTCCACGCTGACATCTAGACTTGTCTGGTTCCTGTTTGTTCCATGGTTTTTGCTTTGTTTTTAGACCGTGGATACTGTTTAAAGTAAGGGTAGTATCTTATTACGTGTGATTTTCAGTAAAAAGAATGTGCTGATGTTTTGGAATTTAAACAAAGGAACCATTACTGGGCTTTCTAAGGGACAAAGTTAGAATGAGAGTTTCTGTGGAGGTGGCAAGTTTTATTTGGGGTATGCCCAGACCTTAGGGCTTCTGTACTGCACAACTCTAGGGAGCCCCATTCTTGTGCTGTGTGTCAGGGGTGTAGTTCACATAGAATACCTTGTGGTTGGTGCCTACAGGGTTGAGCGGTGCAGGCCGTACTACTTTATGTAATTTTGTTTTGAAGTTGACGTAGGTAGGAGATTTGGGTTTGTTGTTGATAATGTTTCTCATTTAGGTGGTTAACAGAAAATGCTATTTTCGTTTTAACGAAAGGGGTGGATTTACCTTGAAGCTAATGAAACATCAGGCCACTCATTTGTAGGACACCCTTTCTAAGTCTTAGGAGAGGTTCTACCAGTTTTATATTTATAATTTTGCATTTTTTTTTCCTCAAAGAGAGCGTTCAAATAGTTAGGGCTTCAAGCTCAACAAATCTGGATCTGCCCCTGGGCCTTTCCCTTGGAAGGGGCTTGTGCATTAGAGGGGCTCACAGGTAATACAGCCTCTGAAGCTTAAGCTTATTTAACTACATCACAAGTCTGCCCCTGGTTTTTGAATTTCTTACGTGGATTTATTTCCATGGAGTTACATATTAAATAAGCATACAGGAGCATACACGCGTAGGAAGGAGGTAGTTTGGAAATTGCTTGTGACATATCCCAGGTGTGTTCCCAATTAGTGTCTGCATAGACCTGCTGACTGGGCTTCCTCAGCAGTCCAGGTGGGTGTTTCTCTCCAGAAGCTGACAGTGTTCAGGTCCTCACTGGCACGGCCCCTTCTTTTGTCTACAGATTCGTGGTACAGATAAAAGCAGCGTGAGGGAGTTACACATCGCATATCGGTATGGAGAGCACTACGACAGTGTTCGCAGGATCAATGACAACTCAGAGGCACCTGCACATCTCCAGACGGATGTGAGTGAGGCCTTGGTTTTCTTCCGTATTCCCAGCCCTACAGGAAACAGGTCGAGAGCTGTATATCTGGCGCTAAAAACCAGTGATGTTTTTGTGGAAAGTTGGCATTAAGAATCTGTGGGCCTGATTTTAAAAATATTTTTTATTTCTTAGTTTAGGTGAGAGTGATAGATAAAATTGCTTATTACTATTTTGCTTTTTCTGATAGTTGATAGGATTGTGTGTGTATAAGATACATGGAATTTTAAAATTATTTTTATGTTTTAAAATCAACCCACCCCCTTTTTTTTTTTTTTTTTTAATTGGAGATGGAGTTTCGCTCTTGTTGCCGAGGCTGGAGTGCAGTGGCGCGATCTCGGCTCACCTAACCTCCGCCTCCCGGGTTCAAGCGATTCTCCTGCCTCAGCCTCCCGAGTAGCTGGGATTACAGGCATGTGCCATCATGCCCAGCTAATTTTGTATTTTTAGTAGAGACGGGGTTTCTCCTCTCCATGTTGGTTAGGCTGGTCTCAAGCTCCTGACCTCAGGTGATCTGCCCACCTCGGCCTCCCAAACTGCTGGGATTACAGGGGTGAGCCACTGCGCCCGGCCTAACCCATGCTTCTTATCTGAAATCTGAAAACTATAGTAAAGGTAAAGAAGAGAATAAAAAGCATGTAAAGTCAGCTCAGCTACCTGAATGTAAATTTTGTTACTGTTTTGGTAGATTTCCTTTCATTTAATGCATTAAAACATGGTTGACATTTTATTTATATAGCTTTGTTTCCTGTTTTTAAAAATTAACATCATTGGCCAGTATGGTGGCTCACGCCTGTAATCCCAGCACTTTGGGAGGCCAAGGCGGGCGGATCACCTGAGGTTGGGAGTTCAAGACCAGCCTGACCAACACGGAGAAACTCCATCTCTACTAAAAATACAAAATTAGCCGGGCGTGGTGGCACACGCCTGTAATCCCAGCTACTGGGGAGGCTGAGGCAGGAGAATCACTTGTACCCGGGAGGTGGAGGTTGCGGTGAGTTGAGATCGCACCATTGCATTGCAGCCTGGAGAGCGAAACTCCCATCTCAAAAAAAAAAAAAAAAAAAAAAAATCATTGCATAAACCTTTTTTCCTGTTTTTACGCATTATCCAAAACCATTGTTTTTTAAACAGTTTTATTTATTTTTTGAGATAAGGTCTTGCTCTGTTGCTCAGGCTGGAGTGCAGTGGCACCATCACGGCTCACAGCAGGCTTGTCTACGTGGACTCCAGTGATCCTCCCACCTCAGCCTCATGAGTAGCTAGGACTACAGGTGTGCACCACCATGCTTCATTAATTTTTTAATTTTTTGTAGAGATGAAGTTTCACTATGTTGCCCAGGCTGCCCTCCAGCTCCTGGGCTCAAGTGATCCTCCTGCCTTGGCCTTCCAACGTGTTGGGATTACAGGTGTGAGCCATGGTGCCTGGCAATTTAAATTCTTGAATAGCTCATATTTCTCCATGGATTAGAATTCAAAATATGTAGTGGGATATATAGTCAAAGTCACTCTCCTACCCTTGTACTTCAGCCGCACTGTTTTCCCTGGATGCAATCAGTGGTATTAGTATATCATAAAATCTCCTATGGTTTACATATCGAGCAAATATATGTATATGTGCACATATTCCACTTTTGCCATTTTTACACTCTCGCCACCACTAGTTGTAGCATCCTACACATACTACACATCCCACACATACATCCTGCACTGTGCTTTTTAAATTTAACGTGTCTTGGGATTTAATTCATGGTAGTACATAAGGAACTTCCTGTATCCTTTTTAAAGGCTGTGTAGTGTTCTGTTCTGTAGATGCATTATATTTTTGACCAGTCACTTACTGATGGACTTTTAGGTGGTTTCTAACCCTTTGCTATTACAAGCAATGTGCAGTACCTTTTATGTACCCCATTTCACTCATGTATCTGTGGGACACATTCCTAGAAGGTCCTTGCCACATCAGAGGATGTCGATAAGTGTATTGTCAAATTACGTTCTAACAAGATTTCACCAGTTTAAACTCCCACCTGCAATATGTGGCTCTTTTCCTGCACGGTGCACTTCGTCAACATAGTGTTACCAAATTTTTAAATCCTTTTCATTGTTAGGGGAAAAATTGTTTACTTAACCGAGTTTTAATTTGCATTTCTCTTATTTATGCATCTTTTCCTGTGTTTAAGACATATTTCTATTTTTTGTAAATGGTATTCATTTTCTTTCCCCATTTTTTTCCCTATTAAGTTGCCTTAATGATTTTGGGGAGCTTTTTATGTATTAGGGAAATTAGCCTCTGTCTGTGATATGAGTTGCAAATAGTTTTTCGCACTCTGTCGTTTGACTTTTTGTTCTTTCTCCTGTGGTCTTTGCTATGAAAGAATTTTAGATTTTTACATGGTTAAATTTGTTGTGATTTTCTTATATGCCCTTTGGATTTTGGGCCATAACTAGGAAAGTTTTTCCCACTCTGAGGTTAAAAAGAATTCTCCCATAGTTTAGAATAGTACTTTCATAGTTTCACTTTATTTATTTATTTATTTATTTTTTGAGACTGGGTCTCACTCTGTCGCCCAGGCTGGAGTGCAGTGCTATGATCATGTTTCACTGCAGCCTCAACCTTCCAGGCTCAAGCGATCCTCCTGAGTAGCTGGGACCACAGCTGTGTACCACTATGCCTGGCCAATTTTTTATTTTTTGTAGAGATAGGGTCTCACTTTGTTGCCCAGGCTGGTCTCGAACTCCTGGACTCAAGCAACCCTCCTGCCTTGACCACCCAAAGTGTTAAGATTACAGATGTGAGCTACTGCATCCAGCTCATAGTTTGACTTAAAAAAAAAAATTAAATCTTGGCTTCATTTGAAATTTATTCATATAAGGGTATGAGGCTATGGATCCAACTTTATATTTCCCTTGTGATTACCTAGTTGTACCCAAATCATTGATTAATTATACATCTTTCCTCCACTGATTTAAAATGCCACTTTCTTTCCATATACTAAATTCCCATATGTATTTGTGTCTATTCCTAGACATTTGGTTCTGGTCCACTGATCTCCCTGTTCACATGTTGATGCCTCATTGTTTCAGTTGGTATATTTTAAAATCTGGTAGGATTTTTCGCTCATAATTAATTTTCTTTTTATAAGTTTCCTTATATGTTCTTGTCTTTTCTTAAAAAAACAAAATGAATGTTAGAATCAATGTGTCTAGTTCAAAGGAAATCCTGTTGAGGTTTTTTTTTTTTTTTTGAGATAGAGTCTTGCTCTGTTGCCCAGGCTGGAGTGCAGTGGTACAACCTCTGCCTCCTGGGTTCAAGTGATTCTCCTGCCTCAGCCTCCTGAGTAGCTGGGATTACAGGCGCTCTCCACTACCCTCGGCTAATGTTTGTATTTTTAGTAGAGACGGGGTTTCACCATGTTGGCCAGGCTGGTCTTGAACTCCTGACCTCAAGTGATCTGCTTACCTTGGTCTCCCAAGGTGCTGGGGTTGCAGGCATGAGCCACCGTGCCTGGCCCTATTGAGTTTTTAAAAATTGGAATCTCATTAAATTAATGGAGTAATTTAAGGAAAAGCTGACATCTTTTTGATGTTGAGTCTTTTATTATTTAATTGACTTTGTGATCCATATGAACATTTTCTTCGTATAGATCTTGCCCACTTTTTGTTGAGTTTATTCTTAGGAGGTGTTTTGTGTTTTTTGTGTCTATTGTAAAGAGATCTTTTATGTTTTCTAGTTGGTTATCATTTGTCTATGAGAGCTGTTAATAACAAAATGTTAATTACATACTTAGGTATCCCACAGAACCACTCTTTTTTTAAAAGTTAAGACAAAATTCACATAACATAAAATTAATCATTTAAAAATATATAGTCCAGTGGTACTCAGTATATCTGCAGTGTTTGTTGTACAACCACTTCTTCTGTCTAGTCCCAAAATATTTTCATCACCCCAAAAGAAAACCTCATACCCATTAAGCAGTGACTCCCAATTCCCCCTCTCCCCTAGCAATCACCAATCTGCCTTTCTTCTCTATGAATTTGCCTATTCTGGACATTTTATGTAAATGGAATTATATGTGACTTTTTCTTTGTGGCTTCTTTCCCTCAGTATAATGTTTTTGAGAGTCATTCATGGTGTAGCATGTATCAGTACTTCATTCTTTTTTATGGCTGAATAATATTCCATTGTTTGGAGAGATGATTTTTTGTGCACCCATTCATCTGTTAATGAGCGTTTAGGTTGTTCCCACCTTTTGGCTATTGAGAATAGTGCTGCTGTGAGTATATGTGTACAGTATTTTTACAAATACCTATTTTTAGTCTTTTTGGATATACCTTGGAGTGGAATTGCTGAGTCATATGATAAACCTAAATTTAACATTTTGAGGAACTGCCAAACTGTTTTCCACAGCTGCTGCACTGCTTTACTTGCCACCGGTAATAAGGCTCTGCTTTCTCTTCATCCTCTCTAACATTTGTAGTTTTTTTCTTAAATGGTCATCCTAGTTAGTATCTTAAAGTTTTTTTTTCTTTTTTTTTTGAGAGGGAGTCTCGCTCTGTCTCCCAGGCTGGAGTGCAGTGGCGTGATCATGGCTCACTGCAAGCTCCACCTCCTGGGTTCACGCCATTCTCCTGCCTCAGCCTTCCGAGTAGCTGGGACTACAGGCACCCACCGCCACGCCCAGCTAAGTTTTTGTATTTTTAGTGGAGATGGGGTTTCATCGTGTTAGCCAGGATGGTCTCGATCTCCTGACCTCGTGACCCACCCACCTCGGCCTCCCAAAGTGCTGGGATTACAGGCATGAGCCACCACGCCCGGCCAGTATCTTAAAGTTTTGAATTGCATTTTCTTAATAGCTAATGACATTGAACATCTTTTCATGTTTTTTTTGGCCATCTGTATATCTTTGGAGAAATGTCTATTCAAGTCTTTTGCCTGTTTTTTAATTGGGTTCTGCCTTTTTGTTTTTGAGTTGTAAGAGTTTTTTAATATATTCTAGATGCTAGATTCGTATCAGGTATATGATTTGCTGTAATTTTTTTGGTTTGCAGTAGTTTTTTTGTTGATTCTCTTGTTTCAGTTACAGAATTATATCATCTACAAAGACAGATTACTTTTTTCTTTTTAATTTTATACTTAAAATTTATTTTGGCTAAATACTTTGGCTGTTACCTCCAAAATATTGTTAAGTAATAATGGTGGGAGTGATTATTGTGTTTCTTCCTTTAGTGGGAATGAAGACATCATTCTGTGGATTTACAGTGGTTATTTAACCATATCCATACTATAAAGCCTTTGGGTGGTTTCCAGTTATTCACCGCTATAAGTAACACTGTTAGCACTTTTACCTAAATCTTTTCTCTTTGTTTTTTTTTTTTTTTTTTTTTTTTGAGACAAGGTCTAGCTCTGTTGACCAGGCTGGAATGCAGTGGTGTGATCTTGGCTCACTGCAACCTCTACCTCCTGGGCTCAAGCCATCCTTCCACCTCAGCCTCTTCCACCTCAGCCATCCTTCCACCTCAGCCTCAGTCTCAGCTGGGACTACAGGTGCATGCCACCATGCCCAAATAATTCTTTGTATTTTTTGTAGAGATGGGATGTCACTTTGTTGCCCAGGCTGGTTTTGAACTCCTGAGGTCAAGTGACCCACCCCCATCAGCCTCCCAAAGTGCTGGGATTACAGGTGTGAGCCACTGCACCAGGCCCATAAATCTTTATTTGATATTATTTCCTTTGGCTAAATTTCAAAACTGTGAAACTACTGGGTCAAAGACTCCTGTAACTCTTTGTCAAATTCTTAGGGTTTAATTTTATAATAGAATGCTTTGTATTAACGTTCTGAGGAATATACTGCACATTGCTGGAGTCCACTATACTTTTACATTCAAAAAATAGAACTGTCTTTGCCCATTTACCTATCTCCCTGCATTAATGGGAAGCAGAAGAAGAAGGTGGTTAAGCATCTACAGAGGGATGATTTTAGCTTTTCTGATTTAAGGCCCAGGTTGTAAAGGTCTCATGGATCCCAAGTGAACTGTTCTTTGTGGCTTTAGGATTTGGATTGACAAGTTTCCCTGGGTGTGGTGGTATGTACCTGAGGTTAGATGAGTCATGCTTATCCGTGGCTGTCTAGCTGGGTCAGGAGCTTCAGTACCTCTAAGCGTGCTGATGATAACAAATAAGGCTTGGGAACCAGAGGGAAGTTGTATGTAGGTTTCTTCAAGACCAGCACCGTTTTTGTGCAAAAGTTCACCAGGTGCGAGTATAGAGGATCGTTTTCTGTTAAGCCCACAGCTCTGAAAATCAGCTGAGGTGACTGTGTGCTGTCAGAGGCAGCAGTCATTTGCCAGTGTTGGTATTTAGACATGGGAGTGCAAATGCCTTTCTTACTGAGCAGTTATTCTGTCTTTTGGGCCTTTCTTTTCAATTCCTCTGTTGGGACTCGAAGTACAATGAGTGGACAAAATGGAGCCTAGTCATTGCTGTTCTCTTAAGGTTGTTTCTAGAATGTTTTCCGCTATGTATATGAATTTTTCTAGTTTAGAGTGTCTTATGTTGAAGATTCTGAACATAGTTTGATTCTCAACATAGTTCCCTGATTATTATTTGTTTCCTTTAGTTTCAGATGCTTCATCAAGATGAATCAAATAAAAGAGAAAAGATCAAGACAAAGGGAATGGACTCTGAAGACGACCTAAGAGACGAAGTAGAGGATGCTGTCCAGAAAGTTTGTAATGCAACTGGATGTTCAGTTAGTATTTCTGTCTTGCAGGAATGATTTAGAAGCAAGCATTGCTGTGCCTAGCTTATGTCTTAGTTTCGTAGCACCTCTTTAGCATATCAGCACCTTGTGGGCCAAAATAGGCCCATGAGATTTCTAGTTTGATTAGCATATGTGGCTTAATGAGAGCTGTTTATTAATTTCCCTGTTGTTTGCTAGACTTCACCCAGTACTGCTCAAAGGTCTTAGGAAGTATGTGGATTTAATTTTTCCTGACTAGTGTTTACAGTAGTACAAATGCAGTTTTATAGAGGGAATTCATTTATAAATGTACATTAGATGGTTATTTCCAGGGACCAACATTATTGAAAATTGACGTTTTTCTAAAAGGAAAAGGTCCTGAAACCTTGTGTTAATTCTCACTATTACATCTTTATGTTTCTGATTATTGAAGTAGAGCTAGGCAGAAAAATATACCCAGAGTTTTGAAGTGGTTTTTTTGTTTGTTTATTTCTTGGATAGGATTTTAATTTAATAGTCCAGAACCTGGAAGCTGAAAATTATAATATTGAATCTGCAATAATTGCCATGCTTCAGATGAACCAAGGGAAGAGAAATAGTAAGTCCATGACTAATATTTATAGGTCTTCAAAATGGTTGTGTTGGTAATTTTCCAAATATTTATTTTTTAACCAAGTCACAGGTGGTAACTGTTATGTCATTCATTTAGGAGTTGTTTATTGAGCACGTTCTGTATGTAGACATTTTTTACTAGGTCCTGTCTCTGCTTCAGGGGGAGTATAGTTCAGGGGTAGAGGGTGGATGGTGGAGACAGGTAAACTGGTGCTATAGTACATAATGGGGTGGGAGTACAGGGTGCTGGGGGACGCCTCAGGGAAGAATTAGCCTGTTTAGAAATAAGATGCCCTTAGAAGACCAAAATGATAACCAAAATAAAATGGAGAGAGAAATACCTTGTTTTTCTGGTGGGAATATTTAGATTTGTATTAGCTTGTGATAATTTTGATTTTTTTTTTTTAACTTGAACCAAGTATAATTTTGTGACTCAGAGGAAAGAAAAGAGATGTAACGGCTGGGTGTAGTGGCTCACACCTGTAATCCCAGCACTTTGGGAGGCTGAGGCGGGTGGATCACGAGGTCAGGAGTTGGAGACCAGCCTGACGAGCATGGTGAAACCCCATCTGTACTAAAAATACAAAAATTAGCTGGGTGTGGTGGCGGGTGCCTGTAATCCCAGCTACTCAGGAGGCTGAGGCAGGAGAATTGCTTGAACCTGGGAGGCAGTGGTTGCAGTGAGCTAAGATCGCACCATTGCACTCCAGCCTGGGCAACAGAGCGAGACTCCATCTCAAAAAAAAAGAGAAAAGAATGTAACATCTTATTAATTTCTCAAGTCATTTATTTAAAATGATACCAATAAATACTGATTGCCAGATGTTACACGTCAGATACTGTTTCTGGCATCATAGTTCTCCATGTGATGAGGTATTTTATTATCCACTATGTGTTGGCTGTACTTTTAGAAATCTGTAAGTAACTTGGTCTTTGTGACTTTAAACAGCACCCTCCAGTGATCTGTGCTGTTCAGTATAGTGTGTACCTGCCACGTGAGCAATGAGACTGGAGAGCTACATTTTAAATGTTGTTTAATTTTAATTTAAATGTAAATGGCCACATATAGCTGGTGGCTAATACATTGGACAGCACAGCTTTAGAGCCTGTTTCTTTTCTGGGTTTTGGGTGCAAATGGAAGATTTTCCCATAAAAATTCATGTTAAAACATAATTATCTAAAAAGCACTCTGCTGGTTGGAAGCTAATCAAAAGGCTGGTCAGTGGGTTATTTTAGAATTTATCTTCCAACTTTTACCAACTTTTTCTTCCTATGTTTCCCACTGTCTTGACATTCGAATTTGTCTCAAGGAAACTTACTTCCCCTATGACCGAAGTAGGGACCCAGGTAATTTTGGAATCATTAATACAGTAATCACCCTGTGTAACTCTCTCAGGTTCTCAGTTTTAATGAAATGTCTTTCTTTGGAAGATGCAGAAGAGAATCTTGAGCCCAGTGGTCGAGTGCTGAAGCAGTGTGGCCCTTTGTGGGAGGAGGGTGGCAGTGGTGCCAGAATCTTTGGAAATGAGGGCTTAAATGAAGGCAGGACCGAAAACAATAAGGCACAGGCCAGCCCTAGTGAAGAAAACAAAGCAAATAAAAACCAGCTCGCAAAGGTATGTAAGATGGGGTTGAATGGGCAGGTGGTGGGCAGGTGTAATTCTGTGGCAGTGGTGGGAGCTTGAGATTAATTTTATTTGTATTTTCCTTCTGATGTATAAAAGTAGTGTGGAAAATCTGGGGAATGCATAAAGATACATCAAGAAGCAGAATAACCTCACTTATCCTGTTTGGTGTATGCCGTGACAATTGGAAGGAAATATACCCTGAAATTGTCCTCAGTGTACAAATGAAAAGCCTCCTTTTCCCACCTAACATTACTTTACGTGTGGGCTCTTCCCATGTTTATCCATGTTTTTTATAAATGCCATGATCTGCAATGAACACCTTTGTGTATAAATCTTTGGTTTTTGCATTATTTTCTTGGATAAAGTCCCAGAAGAGGAATGAACAGGTTAAAGGTCATGGATACATGAATCTTTTAAAGGCTTTTGGTAAATTGTCAAGTGCTTCCCAGAAAGGTACATCTCCCTCCCCGCCCTTCACCCCCACGAGTAGTATGTGACATCTTCCATTTTACTGAATTTGGAATCATTTTAAAGATTTTCACCAAGAAGTTCTGAGCTCAAAATGCCACAGTGTAAAAAGCCACAGCAGAGGCAGAGATGCAATAAGCTTCTGAGGATTTTGTCAGAATTACCTGGGGCATTAAATTATGTGGGGAAAAGTGTCCTCTGACACGTGTGTTTGTTAACAACTCTTGCTGGATGAGGGCTGGTTTCTTTTAAGAGAAGAATGGAATTGATTTTGTTTGCCAGTTCAGCAAGGAAATATAAATTTAAACGTAAATTTGAGCAGCAGTGGACAGTAAATCATCTTTGGCGTCTTAGATTGGTTTTCCCTGTTCCTGCTGAAAAGCAATCTGTGCCCTTTGCCACCATCTCCCTTCTAGCAGGTGGCAGCTTGAGTCCCCCGTGCTTCCTGCTCACCACCATGGCCTTCTGTCTCAGGTCACAAACAAACAGAGGCGAGAACAGCAGTGGCTGGAGAAGAAGAAGCGGCAGGAGGAGAGGCACCGCCACAAAGCCCTGGAGAGCAGAGGTGGCCACAGGGACAATAACAGAAGCGAAGCAGAGGCGAACACGCGGGTCACCTTGGTGAAGACCTTCGCTGCTCTCAACATCTGACTCTCTGGCCTCTTGGGAGTTGTAAGAAGTGGCTGGAAAAGGATTGTTGTGTGCCAGACTTTCCGGTGAGGCCGTCCTTTTATAAAACGCAACACAACCAACAAAGCGCACACATGAACTCACACACTGAGTTAGTTTCCTTCGAGCTGCCTCTTTTTTTGTTCGAAGTTTTATTAGTGATATGTTTTGTTTTATGAAAATGCAGTGAGGCCATTCATATTCTGTAATACAAAAGTAAAATACTGAGTTTTAGGGGCAGATAGTTAGGTCAGGAAAAACCTTTTAAGTGGTGGCTTTATTTGCCCTGAAAATCAGACTTCAGTGACCCTAGGATCTTTCCTTAACATTTGGGGTGAGTTTGCTGTAATTGTTCATGAGTAGTTTGGAATAATTGTTAGAAATTCAGAATGACAGGTTTCCTTAGTTTTTCTTTCATTCTCAAACAGATATATAGGGTAGCTTATAAATGATCTCCAACTCAGGAATATGCTTTGATTTACTTTCTTCTAATCCAAGTTACTCAGAAAATAATTGAGGAATTGTTTTCCCAAAGTTACATGAGGGTTGTGGCCTGCAGTCAGGATGGAAATTAACCGCATTTCTCTCCTTCCTGATTCTGATGTTATTTCAGATGGGATGCAGGTGCTGTTAGTTCATTTGCACTCAAGCCATATGATAAATGCAGCTGACTGTTAATTAGGCCTGGCCTTGTTGGGAAGTTGACAGTGGTGTTGGGTTTTTGGTATTCGTTTCCTGACAGTGGAGAGATGGCATGTTACTGCTTGTGATACAGTTCTGGAATTCTGATAGTGTGTAGAGCAGGGTCTGTAGTTGTAACAGGAGAGGAACTCCTGGGGTTTTGCCTAAGAGGAGTCTAAAGAATTACGTTTTTATAGGAGAAGCCTGGAAGAATAAGGTTTTTCATGTTCACATTTTAAATAACGATTTTCTTCCCTTCTGTTCTAGACTTAGATGCCTTCAGAGAGATACATGGTAACTTGACCTTATAGGTCGCTAAACTTAGTATTGTGGAAATTAAATCTTATAAAATGTCACATTTATTTCTTTTTATTTAAGCCCTGTTTGGCATTTCAAAGTTGGGAAAACTCCAGCATCTGCTGGAAGTTGTTGGACCAGCAGGGTTGGTTGACTTAGGTTGGACCAGCAGAGAAGAGAACATACTTTGGTTAAGGCCTTCGAATCACTCTTCAGTTCTGAAATAGACAGACTTGAGCAGTGGAGAGATGTCATTCCTAAAACTGAGTTAGGTGGATGTGAACTTAAGAACCATAACATATGAGGCGGCCCATCTTGGATCATCTTTGTCTTTTGGGACCTAGTACTTGGGCAAATAATTGATGCTGAGTTGAAAGGTAAATTATTAGTTATCTTCCCCACCCCTCACATTTCAGAATTAGAAAAATTCGGAGGCAAAGTGAAAACTAAAAAGTTTGGTAGGCCCTGGAGTCGTCAGATTGTCTTTATCATCCGGCCGTTTGCTTTCTTCAGTTTCACTGGTATGTTTTGATTTTGTTTTTGACTGTGGTGGCTTTTTGTAGTTGGAGCATCAGTAGTCTCTTGGAATTGCTCCTAGGTCATTGTGGTTTAGGTTTCTTCCTGGGTACAGTACATTGTAAAATTTAGCAGATTAAAAAAAGTACACAGAATTTTTTTTCTGTGCACATCGCAGAGTCCTGAGCTTGAGGCTGTGTTACTCTACTCATTCCAAACAAATGAAAGATCTCTGTTACCTTACTCTAAGGAAGTGGAATTGAGTGCGTTAAGACCTATGGTTGTCTTGGTTTTCAACTCTGGGCAGATTCCTGACTGGCTGAGTGTTTCTGAATGAAGATGTTTTCCTGTCTGTTTTGTACTGCTTGAGTGCAGAGGCCAGATCCTCTCAGAAAGATAAGACTGTATGCCAGAAATTCAGATTAGCAGTCAGCTTAAGAGAGACTTATTGTCAAAAGTAGTAGAATTGCTTTATTTACTTGGTTAATGATGGTGGCTGTGGGCCCTGTTGGGTTTTAGAAGTTTTAGAAGCTGCTAAAAAGTTATTAAAGAATATTGGGAACATTTATTTTTTTAAATTACCTAATTCTGATAATAGGCTTCAGCATTTCTGGAGTATAATAATGGTGGTTTAAAAAACTAATGAAACGGCTTTAGTACTTTTCTTTTATTACTGTTTCACAGCTTTTCAGTTACAGTTGGTCTATGTTTAGTGTGTTAATTATTAGGAATAGGGTACATGCATCCAACTTCAGTGATACCTTCTAGCTAATGGTTTCAATTTAGACTTCACTGCCTCAGTCTCACTGGGTACATAAGAAGGTTGGAATCAATATGCTTAGTTGCCTCAGTGGGCACTTGAAAATTACTTCACTGGCAGCCCGAGTGGAGGCCAGTATGTTTAGTCCTGGGATGACTGTTGTCAGCAGCTGTTACTCTAGTACAGGTACTCCTGTGAACTCTTTATTAGGAACTGAATGTGTCTTAACCTCTGTGTTACATCTTGGCTGGTAGCGATTTATGTTACATGAGATTGTCTTGGTAGCTTGTAGTGTGGTCAGGAGAAAGGGGATGGAGCAGTGGTGCATAGCTGCTTACTGCTCTTATAAACTGTATATAAAGGTTTTACGGATTTTGAAAATATTTTTTTAGAGGTCAAAATAAATACAATTTTAGTGGCAACAGCTTTGAACTAGAGAGGTAGATGTATTAAAGCAACATAGAACCATAACTTCTAGATAATGTAGTTGCCACTAGGAGATATTAGAAAGGATGTGTGTATTTAGTTTTTCAATAATAACATACACTTTCAGGAGCAAAGTATGGTTGAGAAATTGTGGCAGAAAGAATTTTAAATGTTAGTCGAAGTTGTCTGTAGTTTCTTTATTAAGCTCTGAAAACACTTCCAATGCCAATTTGATTCTGAGGGCTTGGGAAGTGGGATCTCCCTTGTGGAGCAGCTGGAGCTGGCTGGGAGGGAGCCTTTCCATGGGTAATTTATTATGCCTGCCCTGCTGCCCCCAGGGAGCTTCTTCAGTGTGAAATGATGTGATTGTCGGGGTGGGGTGGGAGGAGGGCCGCCTTCAGTCGGGGAGAGAGTTGCTCGCATATCACACAGGTAGCATCAGATGGACTTCGGCGCTGAACTGTACTCGGAGTGAGTCCCTGTAGTCAATGTGCAATTTCTCTAATTCTGAGAAACTCTGTAGACTCTGCCTGGGTTTTACTGGGTCAGCATAGAATGCTATCAGTTTACCTCTGTGAAATATTCTGTCAGTTGAAGGAAACTTGGATTCCTAGTCAGAGGTGACTAAAAATTACCCTGACCAAAAGGATCTTTGCGGGGGGAAGAGAATGGAGCGTCCTGATTTTAGTGTGTCGCGTCAGTGGCCCTCTCTGACTCCCGTTTTGGGTAGATGCGTAGCTCTTCACTTTCTTACCTCAAGGCTCTGTCTAGCCATGTTAAATCTTTAGACTCAGTCTGATGCAGTTGTTCTGTTTTGCCATTCTCATTATTCACAGCTTTGTTCATCACAGCTTTCAGAACAAGTGTTGCTAAAACTCTGGGGCCTTTGATGGTTGTTCTGAGGTGATTCAGTAATGGACTTTTTATAAGTTGTGTTTTCCTGGCTCTAAAGTAAATTTTTTTTTTTTTTTTGTGACAGAGTCTTGCTTTGTTGCCCAGGCTGGAGTGTGGTGGGGCAATCTCAGCTCACTGCACCGTCCACCTCCCGGGTTCAAGCGATTCTCCTGCCTCAGCCTCCTGAGTAGCTGGGATTACAGATGCGTGCCATCATGCTTGGCTAATTTTTGCATTTTTAGTAGAGACGGGGTTTCACCATGTTAGCCAGGCTGGTGTCAAACTCCTCACCTTGTGATCTGCCCGCCTCAGCCTCCCAAAGTGCTGGGATTACAGGCGTGAGCAACCCCGCCCGGCCAGTAAATTGTATTTTTTTAAATGCCATCATTGAATTGAAGATCTAGATGGCATAAATTACGACGTCTGCCATTGCATATTAGAAAGGGGACAGTCATTTTTGGAATGTGGAGAGAACACACACCAGTAACTAAGTGCACGGAGGATGCAGAGCTTACCGCGCACCGCTCATGGGGGCCTCCGGAAAGAGCTGTGCCTTGTGGTTGGCCTGGACGTTCTCTCCCGAGGTGAAATTCCTTTAAAACCTCAGGCTCTGACCTATGTCATTGAAGCAGCTGCTTTATAGAGTCCCTCTCCTTACTGTCCTCGTTAGGACTGTTTTGTGGTTCCATGAAAATGTTTAGCATCCTTGCAGAATTACTTGAGAAGGGGCTGGTACCAGTGTAAAGAATCTATTTCTGTAAAACTACGAACTTCTGCATAGGGAATTTATTCTAAGCAGGACATAGCCGTGATCCAGAGCTGCTGCTGCTCACTGCCAGTCCTTGCGGCCGGCGGCAATTGCCGGACAGACCCTCTGTGGCTGGCTCTCATCCTTGGCGTGTCAGCCTGCAGCAGGCTGCCAGCCGTCCATGACAATCGTGAGCTCAGCCACAGACCTCAGCTGGCGGTTTGATCCCTGGCAGGTCCCTCGAGCAGTACTGGTAAGAGGCTTCCCACATTTTCCCACTCTTACGGTTCATTTTTCATAGTAGGAAGGGCCCTTGGCCTCCCCAGTGACTCTTCCAGAGCCTCCACCAGCACTAAGCTCAGAGGAAAGAAGAAAAGGGCCAGGAGTCAGACGTCACACCCGGGGGCTCCCCTTTTCCATGTAGAAGTGTTGGCATGCGTCAGTCTCCTTTACAGAGGGGTGGATGTGTCTGTGGAGAAGGGGCCTTCTCTCTCTTTTTCTAATTGCACTATACTTGTTCTAGCTTCAGTCTGGAGATACTTGAGACCTCCATGGGGTCGTGGTCCATAGACTTAGCAAGTCTTGCCTTATCTATGGAGCTCGATGGCGGGAATTGTGACCATTGTCTGATGGCCATAGTTCCTTCCCCCAGATCGTTTCTTTCCACGGATTGTGTTCATCTGAACCATTTTATTTTTTATTTACCAAAGTACTGTACTTGGCTATTTGCAGTGTTTTCAAAACCAAATGTTTCTTTTTTTGTGTTTTTAATCTTCGATACTTGGTGCAATAGAAGCTGCAAAGATGTGCCACTTTATCTATGAAATGGAGTTTTGTATACCAATAAATTCTAGTTTAAAAACAAAGTTTTCAGTTGTTTTTATCAGTATCTGACCACCGATTGAGTGAATGCAAGGAGGCTGAGTGTGCTGGGAAATGTCCTTTTTAGAGACCCTTGTGTGGAAGCTTTGCGTGTGTGCGCGTGCTGGATTGAGTATTCTAGGTGTATAGTCCTTTGGGATCTGACTAAGCTTAGAACAGCTGATTTTTGCTTTAGTGCAGCTAAGTGCAGCGACCACACACAATGGCAGGGCCATTCTTAAGGACTATACACTTAAGGTTTCTGTGTGATATCTGAGAGCATCTCTTGATAGTTTGAAACTGTTTAAATGTGTAGCAGTTGTCTGTCAGCGGCCACTTTGGGCTCCTAGAACTCTCAGGATTGTTTGACCCCATTCCAGGAGGAGGCTCCCTGCCAAGGCACAGACAGCACCATCTGGGGCACGACTCACCTAGAAGGGTCCACAGGAAACCAGAGTGAGGGGAGTCCTTCATTGCGTCCAGCAGGGGCCCCGTCCACACATGGGCTCTGGCTCAGCAGACCTCACCATATCATGATTTTGACCTTGAGACTCCCATTTTCCCATTCTTCATTTTGTATTCAACAAGCAGCCTTCTGAATTGGCTCCCTGATGCCTTGATATCAAAAAGGACTAGATGGTTTCCTGGATGAAAGTCAAGAATATTCTAGCTCCTGCAAGAAGATTCTCCCACAATCTCTCAAGCAATCTTCTCTGTGTGATTCTTCTTCAGTCCACAACTGAGAGACCCATCATCTCTGGATAGACAAACACTGTCTGGTTCCTGAGCCTGTGAGGCCCAGATTCCAGACCCTGTTTAACCTAACTGAGATTCTTCCAGAAAACCTGCAATGGTCCAAAGTGATGTCCCAATCCAGGTGCTGCCCGCACACTGGAAAACTTCCATGGCCTCCTTAATCCCATTCCAGGGATTCAGCTGGGGTGAGGTGGCCACTGCTAGGGATTAGAGGGGCTTTCTGTTTGGGCAGCGTTGGACCAGGTGACCTGTAAGATCCTGTGTGGGAGATAGGATGAGTCTTTAAGGACAGAGAAGTGTTCTTGAGCCAGGTAGGGACAAGTGGTTGTGCCTTTGTCCCTTCTTGGTAACTGCTCACGGTCACCTTGGAGAAAGCCTGGCTGAAAACCTGGGTGTTTAGAGTTGCATCAGCGAGACACCACCCCAGGCTCCTGGTCTTTGCCTTCCTCCAATGCACAGAAACTGTGTGTGTCTTGAGATACAGTTCATAAAAAGCCCTGCTCCAATATGGTTTTGGCTGGACAGAATGGTTTTTGCTGACGGAATGGGCACTCTCAGACCATTTAGATGCAGAGATTTAGAACTTGGTTGCAAGGGCTTGAGGCCGGTCCTGTCACTTCACAGATTCTGGCTTGGCAGAAGGAAACATTTCCTACCTTCTTGGAGAAACTTGTCTGAACCTCCCTATGGTAGAAGGACTTGGGCGTCCCCAGAGGATTGTTTCTATTCAATTTATTCATCCATCCAAACATCCCAAGAATCCATCTGACATCTAGTGAACCTCTACTCTGTATGGGTCCTTATTTCTGGGCATTGAAGCAGTCATGGATCCTGCCTTCAAAAAGCCTCCAGTCCGGGAATGAAAGTGGACATGTCACTGACCCAGGAGAGAGCATATGCCATAAAGGAGGTACTGATGAGAGGGCTGTGAGTTCAGAGAATTCGGGAAGGCTTGGTGGAGGAAGTGAGATTTGGATGAGGCACGAAAGGGGAGACAGGATACAGAAATAGGGAGCGAAGGCATGTTGGACTGAATGGCCAGCGCAAGCAAAACCTAGGAGTGGGATGCTCCAGTGTTTAGAACAGAGCTCATTATGGATGTATAATTAGTTTGGAGAAAGACTGGGAACTTCTTCAAACACCTCTCATGTGCCTTTCACTACTGGAAGAGTAATGCTGTGCTTGCTGAATGGATTCTCAAGATCAGGCCTGGGTGCAGTGGCTCACATCTGTAATCCCTGCACTGTGGGAGGCTGGGGCAGGAGGCTTGCTCACACCCAGGAGTTCAAGACCAGCTTGGTCAACCTAGCGAGATCCCGTCTCTATGCATGCACACACAAAACTACTGGGGTTTGGTGCTGGGTGCCTGTCTGTAGTCCCACCTACTCAGGAGGCTGAGGCAGGAGGATCACTTGAGCTCAGGAGTTTCAGGCTGCAGTGAGCTATATCACATCACCACACTCTAGCCTGGGTGACAGAGTGAGACCCTGTCTCAAAACCCCAAAACAAAGATCTGCCTGACTGCTTTTTAGTGTCTGGAATTGGCCTGTGTGTGCATTCTAACTTGGGAATGTTACAGGTAGCGCCTGCCTGGAAAAATTCTGCACCATCTACCTCTGCCTTTGGGGGACATTAGCACAGATTCAATTGAACAGGTACCTGTTGAGCATCTACTGTGTGACAGTTGCAATTGGAGAGCAAAAATACAGAAGGTGGCCAAGCATAGATGGAGCAGCTAGCATGCCCCGGGCACTTTGGATACATCGTCTCATTTGAACTTGAAAACCACCCTGTGAGGCTGATGGTTCTGTTCAGGAATAAATAATTGGCCCAAGATCACAGCTTAGTAGCAGAGACAGGATTTGAACCCAGAGCAGTCTGCTGCCACCATGCAAGGACCCAAATAACGGGATAAGCAGTTCTAGGAAAGGTATAAACACAGCTTGGCAGTTCAGGGAGGGTGAAATCTGCTCCAATTGAAACTGCGTCATGGAAAAGGTGATATTTGGGACTGGGCAGGGTGGCTTATCCCTGTAATCCCAACAGTTTGGGAGGCTGAGGCAGGAGGATTGCTTGAGGCCAGGAGTTTTGAGACCAGCCTGGCAACATAGTAAGACCCGGTCTCTACCAAAAATAAGCCAGAATTGGTGGCACACACCTGTTGTCCCAGCTACATGGGAGGCTAAGGTGGGAGGCTTGCTTGAGCCGAGGAGGTTAAGGCTGCAGTGAACTATGATCGTGCCACTGCAGTCCAACCTGAGCAAGAGTGAGACCCTGTCTCTAAATATAAAGGAAGAGATGACATTTGGGATTCACTTTAAGCCCGTGGATTTTAGCGTGGTGATGTGCCTGTGAGCAAGGGAGGCTTTTAGGTTGAGAGAAGCTATTGCACAAGGGTATGAAGGCAGGACAGCAGAGGAGCTTAGTAAATAGATATGGCTGCATAAAAGAGGCTGGAAAAGCAGATGATACCAAGCCCGGAATACCAGGGGCTGGTGGACAATGGGGAGCCACTGACGGTTCAGGAGCAGAGGAGTGACATGATAAAAATCAGGCTCTGGGAAAATGAAGCTGGCATTAGTGGACAGGATGGAGATGTGATGAAGGATGGAGGGTTTAAGAACCATTAGTCCTGATACTCTCTTGTTAGGGGTGTCACATTACTTGCTAGTGTAGAATTATTGCTGTTTTCTGTCTGCCGGTTGACTCTGTCTGATTCGTGTGTATCTCCAGCATCCAGGAAAAGACCAGAAGCATAATTTGTATAAAACTTATTGAAGGAAAGAATTAATTAACTTTAGTAAAGTATTCAGTTCTCTGGTGGTGACATTGCAAAGAACCCCGGTGAAGCAGACGCATGTCCATGAAATCCTAATCAGACTCTTCATTGAACTTGGGAATTCCACTGTGATTTCTGGCCACTTATTGAGCAAGGTATTTACCTTTGCACTTCATGCATAGCTTTGGTTAGGTGCTAAATAGGAACAAAAGCAAAACCAATCCAAATCCTGTCATCAAAATTAGAGAGGCAAACTATGAAACATTTAGGTAAGAAGTCCCCTCCTCAGCTTTGACACAGTCTCGTTGCCTACTTTACTCATCCAATGAATTAGCGCACATAAAGCACTTAAAACAGTGCCTGGCAAATGCCAAGTGCACAGCAAGTGTTAGCTATTGTTATGACTGTCCATTCATTCATTCCTAGAACACGAGTGATTTTTCAGTGCTAGCCATTATTTGTGCATTTTCATGCATGCTAACTCAAACTTTGCCACAACCAGCCTGCTGGGGAAATGTCATACTTCCATTTGACAAATGCAGAGACTGAGGCTGTGACCATTTATCAGCACTTAGATTTTAATGTGCACACGAATCATCAGGGGGGCTTGTTAACTTACAGATTCTGATTCAGCAGGTCTGGGGTCAGGTCCAAGATTCTGCATTTTGAACAGGATCCCTGCTGCTGCTTCTGCGGCTGCCACTGCCCATGGACCACGCTGAATAGCAAAGGTCTAAGCAGAACCACCGCTGCTAAAGCGGCAGAACAAAGCGCTCTACCTGGAACCTCCGAGTTCAGATTCAGGGTTCTCCCTTCCTTTTTTCAGTCCCTTTTGCAAGTCTGCTGCTGGGTATCAAGTGATTGTTCTCTAGAAATGCACATATAAGCAAACAGGATTTAAGCAGGCCCCTTGATGCCGTCATCAAACATTTATTGGCCGGGCGCAGTGGCTCACGCTTGTAATCCCAGCACTTCGGGAGGCTGAGGCGGGCAGATCACGAGGTCAGGAGATCGAGACCATCCTGGCTGACACGGTGAAACCCCCATCTCTACTAAAAATACAAAAAATTAGCCGGGCGTGGTGGCAGGCGCCTGTAGTGCCAGCTACTGGGGAGGCTGAGGCAGGAGAATGGTATGAACCCAGGAGGCGGAGCTTGCAGTGAGCCGAGATCGCACCACTGCACTCCAGCCTGGGCGACAGAGCGAGACTCCGTATTAAAGACAAAAACAAAAAAACCCCAAAAAACAAAACATTTATTGAGCCCTGGGAAAGCAAAGGGTAAAAGCTGGTCTGTGGCCAAAAGACAGCTTGGTTTGGGTGGGTGGGTTGGGGCAGGGGTCACAGCAGGCTGCGCTGGAATCTTGCTCCTAAGTTTCAATGTTTGTTTCGTTGGACAGTTATACAACTGTAAGATCATCAGGTAGGTGTCCCGTTGGTACCTTAAATCCATCATGCCCAGGGTGTCACCTCTCTCTAATCTGCCTCTATCAGCTCCTTCTCCCTGTGTTTCCTGTTTCTGCAGTGGCCATCATCCTCAATTGGTTGTATGGCCGCCTTTGGCATTTTCTCAGTATATTTATTTATGAAAATGTGAGGGGACCAATTTCACCAGCCCAGAAGCACACTTTGCCCACCTGAGGAAGAGAAATCGAGGTTTAAGCCAAGCACAGGTTTCTCCCTAGTGGCCTGAATGAAATGGACACCAGAGGGCGCCTCAGGACCACTTTTCCTGCAAAGGAGGTTTGCGCTTTTCCCCCCTACACAGGCCGTTTTTGCTTTAAGATATGGTCTTCTGGTGATACTTGGCTGAGGATTTGAGTCCTCCCTTTCTTCTCCTCCTTCCTTTCGCTAGCACAGAGCTTCTTCACCTTTTAAAGATCACACAGCGATACATCCCTTTGATTTTCTCTTTTTTTTTTTTGAGAGCAATGGCACGATCTTGGCTCACCGCAACCTCCATCTCCCAGGTTCAGCGATTCTCCTGCCTCAGCCTCCTGAGTAGGTGAGATTACAGGCATATACCACCATGCCTGGCTAATTTTGTATTTTTAGTAAAGACTGGGTTTCTCCACGTTGGTCAGGCTGGTCTCGAACTCCCGACGTCAGGTGATCCGCCCGCCTTGGCCTCCCAAAGTGTTGGGATTACAGGTGTGAGCCACCACGACCAGCTATCCCTTTGATTTTCTTTGCTCTCCTCCCTGCCCTCAAGGTCCTGAACGCTGTGCACAGGCCCTGGGAAGGGTGAAGGGAGCGGTCATTTGTTGAGTGTCCACTGTGAGCTTTGCCCTGTGCAGTGCATTGGCGAGTGCTCTGTCATTGAGCAGGCGAATCCCAGTCCTGTAAGATTTCATCAGCATATAATAGGTAATTCTATCTTTAGAAGTAACATCTGCTGAAATAGATTGCTTCCAGAATAGGCTGCATTCCTCCTGGTGGGAATCCTTGAGTGCATTACATTCTTCATGGCTTCAGAATCAGGAGGTTGGAGTCGGCCCTCGATGCTGAACCCTTTCCTCCTCCTCTTCCTGTGTCCTCACAGCTGGAACGGCCCTGGGCACTCTGGTCTTTCCAAGATGACAACCAGCAGGCCTGGTTAACATGGCCATACCAGAACGTGGGTGGCTGATGACAACTTCATGAAGAAATGAAGGGCCAGGGAGTGCGGACACCCCCTCGGGTAGACCATCCCCTCTCTGGCCCCCAGGGGCCTGTCTATCAAAGAATGGGTGTGGATAAGACGATCTAGAGCTGCTTCTCACTCTTAACCAATCTTTGCCAGTGTTGGAGATTTGAGGCCTGATACACAGTGGGGACAATATTTTTAGGTTGGTATTTTTCATGCTTTTCACATTAAGCCATATGGCCAGAAATATTCCTTCCAGAAACTGCATTATCTTGGATAAGATTGTAGAATGTTAGAAAAAGAGAGTCACAGGGCCGGGCGCGGTGGCTCACACCTGTAATCCCAGCACTTTGGGAGGCAGAGGCGGGTGGATCATGAGATCAGTAGATCGAGACCATCCTGGCTAACACGGTGAAACCCTGTCTCTACTAAAAATACAAAAAAATCAGCCAGGCGTGCTGGTGGGCGCCTGTAGTCCCAGCTACTCGGGAGGCTGAGGCAGGAGAGTGGTGTGAACCCAGGAGGCGGAGCTTGCAGTGAGCAGAGACTGCATCACTGCACTCCAGCCTGGGTGACAGAGCGAGACTCTGTCTCAAAAAAAAAAAAAAAAAAAAAAAAGTCACAGAAACTTACTGTCATGGAAAATTAAAAGAATTTAATGCTGGAATTGCAGGCAGGGCCACCCATGTCAGACTTGTTCCCACTGATTCCAGTGCATGCTGTCAGCACAAGGTAGGTGATCAGAAAATTAATGTATGAATGAAACTCTAGTGAATTAAATTCTAGAATGATTGACAGAATTTGAGACTCAAAGAACATTACAATTATGGGAAAATATTATTCACTTATTCAGAAGAGGGAGCTGAGATCCCAGAAGCTGGTGACAGTCTTCTGGGTGCTGAAGGGTCCATGGCTCTTGGGGAAGGGTTCTTTCTACAGAGAAGGGGTAGCCTGGGAGGCTAGTGATGGTCCAGGACATATCTCTGAGCTCTCAAGCAGGGATGAGTTTGCAGGAAAGGAATTTTCCAAAGGGGGGCCTTTGGTGCCAATGTTCCCCAGGCTTGGGACTACAGCAGCCCGAGGTGGGACCTCCAGGCACAAGGAGGAGGCCAAGCATAGCCTCAGCAGGGCGGGGTGGGTCCGGTGCACAGCTTGTTGGGATAATGGGCATATTTGCAGTTGTAGGTGCCCAGGTTGCGGCGAAAGCAGAGGGCAGCCCTCTTGTCACACTCGCAGGTCAGCTGCTGGCAGGTGGTCCTGCCGGCTGGATGGGACAAAGTGAGTCAGGGACCACAGAAGCTTAGGACCCACGTGGGACAGCTCTTGGCTGCTCCTGGGTCCACGTTCTTGACCTGGACCAACTTCATGCTGATGGGAGCCCAAGCTCCCGGGTTGTTTCAGGGATGGGTGAGACAAGAGACAAGGGCTGGGCGCACTGTGGCTCAGGACACCAGGGAAGCTGGAAGCTTGCCCTCGCTGTCCGTCCCTGCTCTCCCAAGCCCACGCTGACTGCCCTTAGCTCTCTCTGGCCTTACGGACACCACGCGGTTCGCTAACTCTCACTGCCCCCAGCCAGGGGGATTTCTAGGCAACTCCTGCACTGATGTGTGATGCGTTGCTGATGGCGGATTGTGGCCATCAAGCAGAGAGGACAGCTCTGAAATGACAGCAACTCAATCTGATGGCTATGTGTGCCCCAGAGTGGCGTGGGCCCAGCTGGAAGCCACTGGGACCAAAGCTGGGGTCTGCTCAGGGCCCTCTGCCTGTCCTCATCAGAGTGGATAGAGCCCAGTTTTCTGCCCATACCCAGCCTGGGAGTCAGACTTCTACCCTGACTTGCCCTTCCTAGAGCCAGCTGGCATCAGCTCTGTAGGGGCCCAGAAGGCTCTTCCTCTCTCCACTGCCACTGCCTCTGTCACCTCTGCCTGCAGTGGCTCTGGCTCCCTTTTGTCCCCATGACTGTATCTCACAGCTCAGGCCAGGTGCCTCATTTCCCCTCTTGAAGGCGAGCCTTCGTCTCCTGTCAGGGCTCTGCCCACACCTGCTATGTCAGCAGCACCCAGGGTTGGAAGGGACTCTTAACGCCGAGCCGGTCAGCCTCTTTTGGAGGGCTCTTTCCAGGAGCTGGACTGAGCTGGGGAAGTGGGTATAAGCCTCTCCGTTTTATAGATGAGGAAACAGAGGCTTTCCAGGGATTACATCACTTGTCCAAAGTCACAGACAGGTGGAAGGTGACGCCCTGGGTAGAATCCAGAACTTGTGTCTCCACCCACCTGCCTCCTCCTCTCAGCCCTGATCCTGGCAGGTGGCTGCTCCTGCCTTGCATGGACTCCCAGCGACAGACACTCAGCACCTGGCACATTGCCCTGCTGAGTGGATGGCTGCAGAGGAAATGGAGCCAGCTCTGCCCTGCCCCCAGGACAGGATTTAGAGACCTGAGCTGAGTCTTACGCGACCTCCTGAATCCTTCCTCGCTGCGCCATCCGCCCACCAGGCCCTGCCCTTCTTTCAGGCTGCTCCTGGCTTAGTGGCAGGGAGAAAGCTTGGCTCTCTCATGTGGGGTCCCTTCACACTCTCACTTGGTTTAGGCTGCTTGCCTGGGCCTGGGACTGAAGGAAAGCTAATTGGTCCAAATGGGCACTGGACATGGCAAAGCTGAGCAAATGGGTCTAGCCTGACAGTCCCAGTGAGAAGTCAGCCTTTGGAAACAGCATCTGCTGTCCCCAGTCAAAGCCCCAGCTCGTTCTGTCCTAAGGACTTCACCTTTAGCTCCTGTTGAGGCCTTGGGAGGGTGCCTGAGTCCAGCTCCTCTGGGCCCTGGCTCAGCTTAGCCCCCTCTCCTCTTTCCAGAGGCTGGAGCTGGGAGGTGTCTGTGAGTAGGGAGATACCTGGGGCTGAGGCTGCACTGATGGGGTACGGGCTTCTCTGGCCTGGGTACCCGGTGAACATCTGGGTCTCCACTGTTACATGGTGACGGGAAACCCCATGCCTCCAGCCCAGGGTCTGGCTCTGATAAGGCCCAAGGTCACCATCAGGAGGGGCTTGCTGTCTTAACCTGCCTCCACCCACCTCACCACAGGGTGTCTGGGTCACTTCAGGGCTCTCCACCTACCGCAGAAAATGTCATGTTTGCTGACAGAGAAAAGATACTTTTCCAGTTTGGGCTCACAGCCCAGCTTCTCCAGACGCCCGTAGCAGCAGTCGTGGGCGTGGCAGCACCTGTAAGGGTCATGGTTGACCCGGAGGGACCTGTGAGCCAGGCTGGGCTGGGCCAGGGGCTGCTCGGGGGCCCTGAGCCCAAAGCAGCCCAGAGGAGAGATCAGCCTGAATTTTCCATGTGCCCCCAGGCTCCCTCTCGTCTCCTGGGATCCTCCCAGGGTCCCCCAGCTCCTCCATCCCCATGGGTGTCCCCCTGCAGGCCGCCTCCTCACCAGTCAGTCTGGTCCACCGGCCAGTGGGAGCCACCGATGCCGCAGTAACAGCCATAGTCGTTGTACTGCAGGGCAGACTTGCCTGTCATCTTCTCGATCATCACCCCAAACTGGACTAGGTTCCCGGTGACCAGAGCCACTGTGGAGACGGAGGGCTCCACCCTCTGCAGCCAATTTCCCCTGATGTCCCCTCAAATCTGATCACAGGCATCTCTCCAGTTGTTCAGTTAAGCTCACCTCCCCAAAGCAACCCACTCTCAACAACAACCATGGTAATAAGCAATAATATTGCCAACGACATCCTTTGCACCTTCATCCCCTAGTCCTCACCTCCAGTGTGTCGGCCCCTCCAATGTCCCCTCCCACGCTTCTATCTACTACGATATCACTCGTTCACCCCTTCCAGGGGCTCCCCACCAGCCCCCAGTCCTCCCCAGGTGTCGGCCCTTAGCCAGGAACTCTGTCCCCAGAAGTCTCATCAGATGGCACTGGACCTGTCTCCTGACCACCTCAGCTGACCTCCCTGACTTCCTCCCAGTGCTCCTGACTCAGCCGTGGGGCTGAATCCTGCCCACCTCGGCAGGTTGGAGCCAAACATGGAAGCTAGGGTAGGAGAAGGAGCCCAGGGTGTGCCGTCCAAGACGCGCCAGTCCCTGGCCCATGCCCTTCACCCCTCCCAGCCTGCATTCTCCTCCCCTCTGCTCCAGCCACCGCTGGCTCAGGCAAAACTGGCCTCAGGGTCACCCTGGTTGCAGGATGGGGGCAACCTCCAGTGTTTGGCATCCACCACGCCCTCGGTAGGGCCAGGCTCAGGGGCATCCATGGAGCTTGGGGTTGCCAGATGGAGCAGAAGAAGGCTGAAGTTCATAAAGATCACTTACCCAGGAGGCAAAGGAACACCAGCACGTGGGGAGGTTTCATCCCAGGTTGGGGGGAAGGGAGGTGCACAAGGAGCACAAAAGGCAGCAGAAGAAAGCAGCAGGGCCACCTCTGATCTCAGGGAGCCTCCTAATTAAATACCCAGGTCCTGTCCACTCCCTATCATTAACCCGTGAGTGCCCAGTGATGCAACGATTCTTCCAGGTCTGACACTTTGGCCGAGTCCTTGGGGAGGGGCCAGCTGGGGCCTGTGGGCTCTGCTTCCAGGCAGAGTGGGGGATGGCGGGCAATCTCGTGGCTCTTTCTACTCACACCTTTCCCATTGCCCACCCTTTCCAAAAAGTCATCCATTGACCAGGCTGTGAGGCACGGGCTGTGCCAGGTTCTTGTCATTCTTGGTATCTTTTCCTCATCTCCACTTGACCGAGACTCAGAGAGGCTGAAAAACCTCAGTTCTCACAGCCTGGAGGTGCCCAGGGCCAAGTCTGTCCTGTGTCTGAGTTTCCACCCAGGCAGAACCGGAGGCAGGAGGCCCCGGCCTGGCCTAGCTCTTCCCCTCCCTGACCCTCCTGCTCTGGTCTGTGACTGGGATCACTGACTGTGCACCTCCGTCACCGTTCAGGGCCTGGGAGTCGCTGGGTCTGTGGTCTTGGAGTCCTGTTTCCACTGCATATTAGGCGGCCATGGGCAGGTCCTTTCCCTTGCTTGGAACCTCAGTTTTCCTGCCTGTCTTATGAGAATAGAAGGTGTCCCTCTTGCCTCCCGCACAGGAGGATGGAAAACTCACACGCAACCAGGCAGCCAGCCCTCACCAAGTACTTGCTATGCACCAGGCGCTGTGCCGAGCCCCTTTCAAGCAGGACCACAGCCCCATCATGTGGGCGCTGCAGTCATCCCCATCTTACAGAGGAGGAAACTGAGGCGCATGCATAAGTGATGAGCTAGAATTTAAACCCAGGCAACATAAAGGGCTTCACCTGGGCCAACTCATCCAGCCCGAAGTGGAGGTGGTGCCTAGCACCCACGCTACTTTTAACCCTAACAGAATGTGTTAATTTCTTATAAAAGTAGGAGAAAAACGAGTACCATCCCATCTGGATTATATTTGTCTTCAAACCAACACAGTCATAACATTTAATATATGGAGGAAGAGCCCACAAAGGCCGATGTGCCCAGGGTCCCTGACAACCGGTGTACTGCAACCCTGGGCCTAACCAGCGGGCTCCAGGCCTCAGGAGCTGGTCTAGGGCCTGGAGCCAGCCTCCCTTCCAGGAGAGGAGACTAAACCCACTGAGTCTGGGTCTCACCCTACAGGCTGGAAGGAATCCCAACACAAATTCCCTGACCCCAACCAGCCAGAGGATAGAGGCCCGGGGAGGTTTTGTTTTGGAGTAAGGAGAGGAGCGCTGAGTGTTAATACTCTTGTGTTAAAAACCTTTTATCGGCCGGGCATGGTGGCTCACGCCTGTTATCATAGCACTTTAAGAGGCCAAGGCAGGTGGATCACTTGAGGTCAGGTGTTCGAGACCAGCCTGGCTAACATGGTGAAACCCCATCTCTACTGAAAATACAAAAATTAGCCAGGTGTGATGGTGTACGCCTGTAATCCCAGCTACTCAGGAGGCTGAGGCAGGAGAATTGCTTGAACCTGGGAGGAGGAGGTTGCAGTGAGCCGAGATCACGCCACTGCGCTCCAGCCTGGGCGACAGAGTGAGACTCAGTCTCAGAAAAAAATAAATAAAATAAGAGTAAAGCCCAGGAAACCCTTGTCTCCTGCCCCTCCCATTCATTTCCTGCTAATAACTCCTCCTGGGACTCTCTTCATGCTGGGCTCTTCTCACCCTGCTTCAGAGAAGACTTGTGGGGAGAAGGGGTCAGAGGTGAGTCCACCTGCCCAGGATCACCTAGCAGCTGTGAGTCATGGTTTCCTGAAAAGGGAGACCTTTGTTCACCATTTCCTTTTGATCTCCTGGCAGCCCCTGGCTCTCCTGGCCTGGGTTACGAGAGCCCAAACAGTGAATCACTGAGGAGTTACCTTCTAAACAACTGAAAATTAGCGTCGATTCCCTAGGAGGTTTGGCCCACAGCCATTCCTGTGGTGGCATAAGGGGTGTTTCCCAGGAAGGGCCAGGTTTCTGAGACGATCCTTTTTGTGACCCATTTTGAATCCTGGCCTGGCTAGGACAGGGCTCCTCCAAGTCCCTGCAGGTCTATACCTGTAGCAGAAAAGTAAAGACTGTAGGGCCAGAGCCAAGCAGAAAAAGCCAGGCAAGCTTCCAGGCGGAGGTGCTCTCAGTTGAAGTTTGAAGCTGGAGTGTTGGTAGGACTTGTTCTTGGAGGACAGTTCAGACATTTGGGGAAAGGTAATTGATTTTATGGTCTCCACCCATTGGCACAATGCGGTAGAAAGCATCAGCAAGACCAGGGCTTGAGTGATGGCTTCTGCACTTAGGGGCTGTGTGATCTTGGCCAGTCTCATCACTTCTCTGAGCCCAGCTTCATCATCCATAAAATAGAGATAACTAGACTGTCCTCTCAAGGTTGTAGACCAGAAGAAATGGAAATGAAATGTGTAAAGCTGTTGCAGGAGGCTTTGCCTGGGAGCCATAAATATTGGGTCCCTCCTTTTCTCCTTTCTGTGGCCACAGAGGAAGCAGATGCCCCAGGAGCTCAAGGCACTTACTCCCACTGGGGTATAGCATGCAGCCCAGCCAGGGCTCCCAGCACTTTGATGGGATTACTGTCCCTACTTGACAGGTTTTAACTTTCATGATGGAGGGTTGTTAGGGTGGAGGTGAGTGGAGGGAACAGGGCCCAGCCTCTCAGTGATATCTTTTTTCTTAGTATAAACTTCTCCCTTTTAGTTTAGAAGCCACCACCATCATCATCATCACCATCACCATCATTGTCATCACCATCAATATTACCATCATCATCACCATTGCCATCGCGATCACCATCCTCATCACTATCAATATCATTAATATGGTTTTTATCTGTGTCCCTACCCAAATCTCACATTGAAATGTAATCCCCAATGCTGGAGGTGGGGCCTGATGGGAGGTGATTGGATCATGGGGGCAGTTTCTGATGGTTTAGTACCATTCCCCTAGTGCTGTTTTCTAATGATTTAGTACCATTCCCCTAGAAGCTGTGAGTCATGGTCTCGTGAAAAGGGAGACCTTTGTTCACCATTTCCTTTTGACCTCCTGGCAGCCCCTGGCTCTCCTGGCCTGGGTTATGAGAGCCCAAACAATGAATCACCTTCTAAACAACTGAAAATTAGTGTCAATTTTCACCACCTGTAGAGTACCTGAAGTCTGGTGGCAACAAAGAAATGAGAAAAGACAGGTTAAGAGTTCATAAAGGTGGGAGCCAGGGGGCCAGTTGCAAAATGGAGGCTGCAAAAGGCTCAGAGCTCTAGTCTCCACACTATTTATTGAGTACAGTTACTTAGATCTAAGAAGCAGATGTTCAGGGCAAAACAGTGAAAGGGTGGCAGTGCATCATAGGCATAATTTATAGCAATAGTGGTTTAAATGAATCTACTTTGTGCTCAAACAGTATATCTTTAACTTATCAGAGTAGCTAGTGGGAGTGGGCTTAACTAGGAGCCGGCATATCTGGCCACATTCCAGTGCTTCAAAGGAGTGTCTTTCTCCTTGAACACAGTGTTTACAGATAAGAGAGCAGGTCTCGCTCTGAGCATGGGAACATGATGGCAATTAGGAGGCTTTCCTCCTCAGAGGCCTCTAGTGGCTTTCCACAACTTATTGTCCTATATTTTTATGGCCAGTTTATACAGGTACCCCACAAGCCCTTTTCCCAACATGCCCCCCTTTTTTCTTTTTTAAAACCACCATTGCTATTATGGCTTATTCGTCGTGTGTGGTTTTTTTTCAGAGGCATCTTTCGCATCTGTAGACTAAAAGCAAACAGTATAAACAGATACACATTAAAGCACAATTTGCAATAGTTGATCCTCCAATGGTCTTAAATCATTTAAGAGGGTTTACGTTTGAAAGTCTTATCAGCAGCTCCAGTGAGAGTGTTAGTCCTAGGCAGGAGAGTTAAATGAGCCTGAGATGCTTTGAAAACCTGTTCCTTAAATTTGGCTATATTTAATGTTAAATTTTTATTCTTTCCTTCCAGATGATGTCTAACTTTTCTCTAATGATTTTGAGTAGCATTATACGAATGGGGAGTTATGCAGAAATCAGAAGTATTCCAATTACATTGCATTTGCAATCGATGCTCTAAGCTCATTATATGATCTCCTATCTAAATAACAGTCTAAGATAATTTGTTTGGTTTGCCAATTGTTGGTCTATCCAGGTCTGAGAATTCTACAATTTTGAGGAATTCTTTTGTCAATTATTTACATATTTTACAATTTGAACAGAGGAGTGTAAAGCAATTCTAGCAGCCACAGCAGTAGCTGTGACTGCAATAAGGCCTATAATGACTGCTCTAAGGGTAAAAATAATTTTTTTTGTTCTGGTAAACACAACTTTTAACATTTCTGTGATGATATGAATGGAAGGAGAGGCTTCCTAAGGTCTATTGAGGGAAACCGGTATCCAAACTCCTTCTCTAGCCTTCACCAGCAACACAGATGTTTTTACATCAAATGTGGAATCAATACAGGTAAAAAGGCGACAGTTTTGACAAGTAATAGTTTGAGAATTAGGTCGAATATCAATATTTCCGACCATCAACATAAAAGGAGGCTTGACACAACTTTGAATGGGCACCATTCGGTTGGAAGAAAACTGATACACAAATTGAAGTCTCTCACTTTTTTTTAAGATAATATTTTTCTTCCTAAACCTGAATATGAGATTGGGCCATTAACTTCCATAATTTGGGATATTCAGGGCCCATTATTGGATTAATCGTTTTAGGATGTGGGCCGGCTGCACCAAAATTGGTCCAAGTTATGGGAAACTGGGCACATTTTTTAGTGGAAATAGTGTCATCTTTTTGATTGTATAGTTTCTGTTTTAGTCCTGTCTTGCATCTATTATTCTCATTGGAACAATTAACTGCAAAGGTCCCCTTAGGGGACCAATCAATGACAATTCCATAGAAATTATTTTGTAGTACCACAGCGTGATCAGAGATGCAATTTTTCCAAATCAATATTTCTAAATTCTTTGACCATTGTTGAGGTTGTTGACACCTCTCTTTTCTGGGCTTGAACTGTTTTAATTGAACCGAACTTTGTGAATGATCTGGGCTCCATCCAGAAAATAAATGATAGGATACCGGTCTTTGATTATGACCTGGAATTTTAACTAGCCAATGTTGTCAGTAGGCTTTTAAGCAACCGATAGCCAGCCCTATGCAAAGAGAGGGGAACTGATAACCCATGGACACATTTATTAACATTCCTTCCTCCTCTGGGTGAGAGGGCCCACGAGTGTCTGTAGGCTCAGGCATCCAAACACTATCATTAATATAAACCTCAACTGGGGATTCCAACTATGTGACAGGCCTAATTAAAGGCGGAAATGGGACATAGGCCTAATAGGTATAATTTTGGTCTGCTGTAGCCACAGGGAGACTTACCACCATAGTAATTACTGCAATTATAGCCACCATCAGGTTACTTGCGGTTAGTGGTTTTTGTTGTGCTTTTCGGTTTTTCCTGCAAGCTGAGTCAGCCTCTTGATCCGTCCTCAAGTCGGTGGGCTTGATTGATGGGTTTTGTTGGTCTTCATCCGGTCGGCTGAAACGTTCATTCGAGCCATCAGGCATGCTGGGAGGTGGAGATCTTGGTTCCAAAATCCTTTTCTCTTTTTTGGAATTTTGCTCATGGTAGAGTTTAACATGTCTTGTAGGTACCTAAACTGGAAGCTGGTTTTCTCCTGAGGAAATACAAGCAAACCCTCTTCCCCGTGTTATAACTCTCCCTCTTTCCTAGGACTTTGTTTTAAAGTCCTTCCACCACACAGGTTTTCCCTCATGAACATTTACCTTCTGTCCTGTTAAATGCTGTTCAGCTGCTGTAGTCATGTGATGCCAGGAGATGGTCAAAAAATTTAAGGTAACAAGAGCCAATTGTAATTGCATATGAGGGGTGGAATTTTCCCTATCACCCTCTATTTTCTGTTTATGTAATTGCATTTTTAAGGTTCGATTGGCTTGCTCAACAATCGCTTGCCCTTGAGAATTATAGGGGATACTCGTACTATGTTCAATGCTCTATTGCTTTGAAAATGTTTGGAAAGATTTACTAAAGTAGCCTGGTCCACTGTTTGTTTTTAATTTTTGTAGAATTTCTACAACAGCAAAACAGGAAAGCAAGTGTCTTTTTATATGTGCTGCAGTCTTGCTGGTTTGGCAAGTAGCCCATATAAAATGAGAATATGTATCTATGATCACATGGACATAAGAAAATTTGCCAAATGCAGCAACATGGGTGACATCCGTTTGTCAGATCATGTTAGGTGTCAATCCTCGAGGGTTAACACCAGTTTCTTGATGGGATAGTTGCAGTACCTGGCACTGAGGACAATGTTGTACAATGTCCTTGGCCTGTTTCCACATAATTTGATATTTGTTTTTAAGTCCTGCTGCGTTAAGGTGTGTTAATGAGTGGAAACTTTGGACATCAGTAAGTATGGGGGAAACCAACAAGTCAGCTTGCTTGTTAGCCTCAGTCAAGCATCCTGGGAGATTGGTATGTGCTCAGATATGAGTTATATAGAAAGGAAAATCCTGAGTATGCACAGTTGTTTGTAAAGAGTTGAACAATTGATAAAGCTGTTCATCAATAATATATTTAATGAAGGCAGTTTCAATATGGTGAGTAGCTTGCACAACATAAGCTGAGTCTGAAAGAATGTTAACTGGCTGATTAAAATCTTTTAATACTGTAGTCACTGCTTGTAATTCAGCTCTTTGGGCTGAGGAAAAGTTATTGTGTGTTTTTGTTGTTTTGACCCTTCTTACATTGTTTTTTAGTGTGTCCCATTTGTCCACAATTTTAACAGGACCCTGAGAACTTGTGTGTGTTATTTCCAACTTTTAAACCTGCCATTGCCTGGCCTAGGAGGTTAGCTTTGTATACATGTCCTCCGATGCCATCACAGGCTTTAATATATTGACTTAATACCCTGTCTTTTGGTGCTTTTCTTTTGACAGGTCTAATGGCCGCCTGGCACTCAGAATTAGCATTCTCAAAGGCCAGTAGTTGGACAATTGTCTCTCGGGCATGTGCATCCAAGATAGCCTTTTGAGCTGCATCTTGTAGGCAGGCAATGAAGTCCGGGTAAGGTTCGTTAGGGCCCTGTCTGACTGAATTAAAGGAGGGATATGTAACACTGGGATCCTGAATCTTGTCCCAGGCCCTCATACACACTGATCTGATTTAAGCAATGGCTTCATCATTCATCACTATCTGTTGTTCTATTGTACCCCAGGCTTGTCCTATTCCAAGCAATTGATCAGAGGTAATGTTAACAGGAGGCTGAGATATAGCATTTCTATGCACCTGATCAGTGGCTTCATCTGTCCACCAAGTCTTAAATTGTAAAAATTGAGAAGGGGATAAGGTAGACCAAGCTAATGTCTCCCAATCATAGGGGCACAGACATTTGTCATAAGCCACAGCCTGTAATAAGGTCTGAACATAAGGTGAGTTAGGTCCATACTGCCCTATTGCTTGTTTTAATCTTTTAAAAGGAAAAGGTCCCTAGTGAGCGTGAGCGTGCCCCCCAGCCTGCTGAGGCAGCATTATAGTCACCAGAAACTACCAAGTCTCCATGTCCCCACTTTCTCGTGACTGACGAATGGAAGCCTGTATGGCTCCTTCTCCATAGTGAACTGCAGGATGAGCCTGAATTTCCCCCTCTCCATAATGAACTGCTGGTCAGGCAATAATGGGCATGGCGAGCTGAGTCTTGGGCTCCCTCCCCCTACACTCACTTGGCTGAGGAGGAGGTGGCCATTCCAGACATTCCTCTGAAGGAGCCACAGGCTGAACAATTTTCTGAGTAGGTTTAGGGAGACTGGGGGGATCGGGAGAAATCATCTCTGGACCCTCCTTTTTGTTAGTACTTTACGGTAGAGGTGGTTCAGAGTCCTGATCATTAAACTCCTCTCTCTCCTCCTCTGACTCAGCCTCATCATCTGTCTGAAAAGGCTCTGGTGCTGCACACACCAATGACCAAACTGACCAAACAGGCAAAGGATTTCCTTTCCCTTTCTATGTGCTCCTTTAAGGTCCTTTCCAACTCTTTCCCAATCTTTTAATTCCAAAGTTCCCTGTTCTGGGAACCAAGGGCAAAATTGTTCCACAGCATGAAACAAATCCATAAGATTTTCCGTATCAACTTTTACCCCACCATGCTTCAAGAGCTGCTGTAGCAAGCTCAAATACATGGCGTGCTTACTTTCAGTTTGTCCCATTTGTGCCCCTAGCTTTCTCCGAGTGCCCCGCTTACCTGCAGAGCTTAAAACTTTTTTGTCCTTGGGAGTCCTTTGTCTGTTGGTCCTCTGTTTCGCACACTTGAGTGTTCCTTCACTAGATTCTTTCAGGCCCCACGTTGGGCACCAGAATGTTGGGGACCAGCCTCAACACCACCCGTAGGGTACCCAAAGTCCGGTGGCGACAAAGGAATGAGAAAAGACAGGTTAAGAGTTCATAAAGGTGGGAGCCAGGGGACCATTTGCAAAATGGAGGCTGCAAAAGGCTCAGAGCTCTGGTCTCCACACTATTTATTGAGTACAGTTACTTAGATCTAAGAAGCAGATGTTCAGGGCGAAACAGTGAAAGGGTGGCAGTGCATCATAGGCGTAATTTATAGCAATAGCGATTTAAATGAATCTCCTTTGTGCTCAGTGTATCTTTAACTTATCGGAGAGTAGCTAGTGGGAGTGGGCTTAACTAGGAGCCTGCACGTCTGTCCACATTCCAGTGCTTCAAAGGAGTGTCTTTCTCCTTGAACACAGTGTTTACAGATAAGAGAGCAGGTCTCACTCTGAGCATGGGAACATGGTGGCAATTAGGAGGCTTTCCTCCTCAGAGGCCTTTTGTGGCTTTTCACAACTTATTGTCCTATATTTTTATGGCCAGTTTATACAGGCACCCCACAAGCCCTTTTCCCAACAATTTAAGTTTCCTGAGGCCTCCTGAGAAGCAGAAGCCACTATACTTCTTGTACAGCCTACAGAATCTCTTTTCTTTATAAATTATTCAGTTTCAGGTATTCCTTTATAACAATGTGAGAATGGACTAATAAAATCACTACATCATCATCCTCATCACCATTATCATCACCATCAACATCACTGTCATCATCACCATCATCATTATCACCATCAGCATCATTATAGTCACCATCACCATAATTATCACCATCAACATCACCATCATCACCATCACTATCATCATTATCACCATCACCATCATCATCATCATTACCGTTACCATCACCATCATCATCTTCACCATCACCATCACCATTTCACCATCACAATTATCATCATCATAATCACTATCAACATCACCATCACCATCATCACCATCACCATCATCATCATCACCATCACCATTATCACCATCATAATCATCATGAAATTACCATCATACTCACCATTACTATCACTGTCATCACCATCACAATCATTACCACTAACACCACCACCACCATCATCATCATTATCCTAACAATAAAAATGGCAGAACAAATGAATCTCATTTGTTAATGCCCTACATGGTGGCACTGTGCTGAGGGCCCTTATCTGCTACATCTCATCACTCAGCCTTGTGTTGCTTCCCTCAGACCTTTAAGGATTTCTAAGCAAAATGGGATAACCTTATTCCTGGAAGAATTAATTGCTTCTTGAGTCAATAAACTATATTGAGGACCTAGTATGTGGTGGGCATCCATCAGAGAGCAAAACCAGGTGTGGTTCCTGCCCTCATGGAGCTTACAGTCCAGTGGGGAGACAGATATTGCTCATTACATACTGAATGGACACTTACAAATAGAGGTAAGTAGCTTGATAGAAAGTTCCATGGAGTGGGCCAGGTGCAGTGGCTCACGCCTATAATCCCAGCATTTTGGGAGGCTGAGGTGGGCGGATCACGAGGTCAGAAGTTTGAGACCAGCCTGGCCAATATGGTGAAACCCTGTCTCTACTAAAAATACAAAAATTAGCTGGGTGTGGTGGTGCAGGCCTGTAGTCCCATCTACTTGGGAGGCTGAGGCAGAAGAATCGCTTAAACCCGGGAGGCGGAGGTTGCAGTTAGCCAAGATTGTGCCACTGCGCTCCAGCCTGGGTGACAGAGTGAGACTCTGTCTCAAAAAAAAAAAAAAAAAAAGTTCCATGGGGCTATGAGAGTGTTTCATGGGGCTGTCTCTTCTGGGCAGGGGGGTCAGTAAGGGCTTCTCTGTGGAAGAAATGATTGACCAGGGATCTCAAAAAGTTCCCCAGGTAGAGAAAGAAGTAGAGAGAGTTTAAATGGAGGAACAGCCTGTGCAAAGGCCCTGTGGTCCGAGGGAGATGGCACCCAGGAAAGGCTGAAAGGAAGCTGAGGACCTGGGGCTGGTGGTGGGCGGGCCTGGAAGGGCATGATTTGCTGGGAGGCTGACCCTGGGACCTTGACCTCCCATTCCCTCAACAGAAAGGCTTTTGCTTGAGCTGGTGCAGGTGGCCTAGAGCCTGCAGGTGGTGGTGAGGACCAGGGAGTCCCCCAGGAGAAAGGGACACTTTTCTGACAGACCCTGTGCTATTTTCATCCTAGTATTGCTCCCCACAGCAGGGAGCTTCTGTGGGCACCCAAAGGCCTGGGAGGCTTGTCCCTCCAGTAGGAACAAGATTTGCACAGCTGTCATCACACAGCTGGGCTCTCTTGTCTGTGATGGAAAGTAAAGAATGGAAGTCCATGGCATGGGTTTGTTGTCATCTTTTAACAAGGTCACCAACATCTTTGTTAAGTGGCACGGCTGGGTCTGGTTGGTTTTTGTCCAGGGAACAATGGAGCACCAGTGAGGGGACCACTCCTTCAGAATCTAAGGAGTCTGAGACACGTGGTGGAGGAAAGAATTTCACACAGGGTGGCAAGAGATGAGGCTTCTGGCTTTGTCCCTAGCCTAGGGAGGCACCCCCGGGCCTCTGTTTTCTCACCTGAGAGAAACTGCAGGCACCCACGCAGTTCTAAATCGTGCCATAGCCCTGGCTCTGGTGGGATCTTGGTGGGGGATGCCAGATGGGAAAGAGGCTGGGTTCCAATTAGTTGTTGGTGAGAACCAACCCCCACCCAAAGTGGTTGTTTTTTGAAACAGTATTTTTTTTTTTTTTTTTTGAGACAGAGTCTCACTCTGTCACCTAGACTGGAGTGCAGTGGCGTGGTCTCGGCTCACTGCAACCTCTGCCTCCTGGGTTCAAGTGATTCTCCTGCCTCAGCCTCCCGAGTAGCTGAGATTACATGTGTGTGCCACCACGTCCAGGCTAAGTTTTTTTTTTGTATTTTTAGTTGAGATGGGGTTTCACTGTGTTGGCCAGGCTGGTCTCAAACTCCTGACCTCAAATGATTCGCCTGCCTCAGCCTCCCTAAGTGCTGGGATTACAGGCATGAGCCACTACACCCAGCCAGCAACAGCAATTCTTGGGGTCAGTTGTATTTCTCACAATTCTTGGGGTCAGTTGTATGGTTCCTTTGTTGGTGTCCCCTGGGCTCTTTCAGATGGCTGTTATCATCTGGATGGCTGGCTTGGCTGGAAGGTCCAAGATGACCCCACTCCCGTGTCTGGTAGCTGGTGCTGGCTGTCAGCTGGGGCACCTCAGTGCCCTTCCTCCACTAGGATAAGGGGTGTGGTCACCCCTTCATGTAGCTTGATGGGCTTCCAAGACAGCAAAGGCAGAAGCTGCTTCTGGAAGCCCAGGCCCTGGGGCCCACCTGCAGCAGCGCTTTTGCCACATCCATTTGATCAAAGCAAGTTACAATGCCAGTCCAGATGCAAGGGGCCTGAGAAATAGACGCCACCTCTGAAGGTGGGGAGTAACAAAGTCACATTACAAAGAAGCCTACATGCTGGGATGGGAGGCATTTATGGCCATTAAACAATTTATCATAGACTGATGGGAAAAGCACCATTCTCAGGGATAGCTTCAAAATGACTTATACCAGGCATTGGCAAACTTCTTCTGTAAATGACCAGATAATATATATTCTAAGCCTTTATGGGCCATATGGTCTGTTGCACTGCTCAACTCCGTCCTTGTAGCTCAAGAGCAGCCATAGGCAATAGGCAATCAAAAGGGCATGAGCATGTACCAATAAAACTTTATTTATAATAAAAACAGGTAGTAGGCTGGATTTGGCCCATGGGCCATAGTTTGCCAGTCCCTGACTTACACACACATTGATGATTACCCTGGAAGCATCTTGAGGGCAGGAACAATGTTTCATAGAGATTTTATAGAGATTCATGTCCCTGCTTTTAGACATGATAAGTTCCTGGAGCCCAAGATGTTTCAGCTTATTCATTCTTTCAGTAAATATTATTGAGCACTTACTGTGTGAGGTGCTATTCTAGGCAAGGGCAAGGAAGACAGACAGTTCACTGGCTTTCTCAGAGCTTGCATTCCACTGGTTGTAAGGAACAGAAAAAAAAAAAAAAAGAATGGCTTAACCATTACAGGGAATTTTGGTGCAAGTAACTAAAGAGTCCATAGGTAGATCAGCCTTCAGCTTAGGTTTGGTCAGGTCTCAGGTTCAGTTTCTCTGTGATTTTCCACTTGCTTCTGCTTTCCTCCACATATTGGATTTGTCCCCTTTATTCTGAGTTTTATTTTGCCCACAGTAGTGATATGAGCACCAGCCAGTGGCTTCCTGGGGCTACCTGCTTCCTCATTCTCATTCAAGAGAGAGACCTCTTCCTCCACCATCAGCAAGAGCTCTAATGGGCTCACCTTAGGTCCTTTGCTGACTGACTCAATTCTTGTGCTTGGGAAAATGGAAAGTGGTAGTTGGCTTAGATTTGGATTACCATGGCCAGTGATCCCTGATGGCTTACACTTATCAGAGCTCACTTCCTGGGATTAAGTCTGGGGCCAGTCTCATTTCCTGCTGAAACAATGGGTGAAGGACAGGATATATGTCAGAGAGGCCACCACAGTGAATAGGAGCCATTGCTAAGCAAAAGTCACAATCGATCTTCCTGTCATTCCATAGGAATCAATGCACGAGGGGTCAAAGCAACAAACAGTGAAGTACAGGGGGTTATTAGGTGGCATCAGAGGAGCAGGGCAGTGAGACACGAATGGTCAAAGCGAGAACTGTCTTCTACTTAGAGACCTTGGGTGTATCAGGCCTGAAGAGGCCTTAGAGATTATGTCATCCAAACCTCTCATAGTATATAAGGGGAAACTGAGGCCTAGAGAGGGGCAGGGATTTGCTGAAAGTCACTCAGGGAGTTAGTGGCCAAATTCGAGGTCAAATTTGGGTCTCTTGCCTTTCTGTTTCTTTGTTTCTCCCTCACATTGAGCACAAGCCCCTGCAATTAGCAGGTACTCAGTAAAGATGTTGATTTGCTTCCACTTATGGCAAATCCATGCATGGGGAGGGGGTATAGTCACAGTAGATGTATCCCAAGACATTCACAAATCTCCAAATTTACAGACGGGGAGTTCTCATGTGAACAGTACCTATTAGAGGAGTCCTCCATTGGGAAACAATTGCCTGGCTCTAGTCCCCTGTCATTACCATCATGGGAACGGCACTGGAGAACATGGCTTTGTCATGAATACTATGGCAGATCCCAAAGGAGCGTGGGCTTGGGGCTGTCCACTAAGTACACTCCTTGAACAGGTTCTCATTTGAAGGGAGAGCTGAGTGGTGCTGTCCAAGGTTGTCACAGAAAGAGTTACTTTGGATTGGTTGGACTTGAGGATACTGATTGAGCCCTTTTTTTTCCCCCCCTGGTGAATGGGTCATTGTGCATTAAAAGATTAAGCACAGATGGTGGAGCAACTGGAACTCTCACACTTTGCTGGTGGGAATGTAAAATGGGACAAGCACTTTGGAAAGAAGTTTGATCTGACTTTGTAACATTAAACATACCCTTATCCATTGAGTAAACATTTCCAGTCCTAGGTATTTATTCAAGAGAAATGAGCACTTAATGTTCACGCAGATACTTGTATAAGAAATGGTCATGGCAGTTTTATTCAAAATATCCCAATACTAAAAATATCAAAAATGTCCATTACCAGGAGAATGGATAAATTGTAACATGTGCATGCTACAGAAAGCTACTCAGCAATAAAGAAGAACAGATTACAGACATGCACAACACCATGAATGGATCTCATCATCATTATACTGAATGGAAGAGGCCGGATGGAAAACAGTACACATACGGGAGGTGGAGATCACACCACTACATTCTAACCTGGGCAACAGAGTGGGACCTTGTCAAAAAAAAAAGTGCACATAATATATGATTCAATTGATAGAAAGTTCTAAAACAGGCAACTAAGGTGAAAATAATCACAATGGTGGTTTCTCCATGTTATGAGCTGAATTGTGATTCTCCAAAATCCATATGTTGAAGTCTTAACCTCCAGTACTTCAGAATGTGACTGTGTTTGAAGACCAGCCTTTGAAAGGGGTGATTAGGTTAAAGTGAGGTCATTAGGATGGGTCCTGATGCAGTATGATTGGTATCCTTAAAACAAGAGGAGGTTAGGGCACGGACACCTGAGAGAGAAGACCATGTGAAGACACAGGGTAAGACAGCATCTATATGCCAAGGAGAGAGACCTCAGAAGAGACCAACCTGTCAATGGCTTGATCTGAGATTTCTAGTTTCCAGGATTGTGAGAAAATAAATCGCTATCATTTAAGCCCCCCAGTCTGTGGGACTTTGTTATGGTAGTGCAAGATGACTAATTCATCTAGAGAGGGGGGTGACAGGGAATAGATGTGAGGGAATTTTCTGGGAGATAGAAATGTTCTTGTGATGGGATGTGGGTGATGTGGTGTATCTGTCAAACGTGTTCAGCTATGATTTGTGCTTTTCAATCTATATATATTTTACCTTTAAGAAAGAACTAAAGGTGATGATGATGATGACGATTGATTGGAGGTGCAGAGTGGTTGCAGGTGTAAATGATAAAAGAAGGCAGAATGTTGATAAGTGTTGAAGCTGGTTGATGGATACAGGTGAGTTCAGGATGTGATTTTTGTTACTTTGCGTGTGTTGGAAATTTTTGCAAATTGAAAGTTTAAGCCCATGGGAGTGAAGCTTTCTTCTCTCTTCCTTTTTTTTTTTGTAACGGAGTCTCGCTCTGTCGTCCAGGTTGGAGTCCACTGGCACGATCTTGGCTCACTGCAACCTCTGCCTCCTGGGTTCAAGCAATTTCTCCTGCCTCAGCCTCCAGAGTAGGTGGGACTACAGGCGCCCACCACCACACCCGGCTAATTTTTGTACTTTTAGTAGAGACATGGTTTCACCATATTGGCCAGGCTGGTCTTGAACTCCTGAGCTTGTGATCTGCCCGCCTTGGCCTCCTAAAGTGCTGGGATTACAGGCGTGAGCCACCGTGCCTGGCTTCTCTCTTCCTAGCTGGTGGGGGACTTCCTGGCTCTGTCTTCTGTCCATGCACTTGGGTAGTAGGGTGTGGAAAGAGTCTGAGATTTCAGGGTTTCACAGAGGTAGTGTAGCACTGGAATTAGGTGCTAGTATTTGGAGCTCTGGGGTAAAGTCCCAACTACCATTAACTAGGTGAGTTTGTGTTAATTATTTGATCTTTCCTAACCTCTGTTTTTTCATTTATACAAGGAAGTTAATAATAGCTACTTCATCAGGGAGGTTGAAAAATATTAAATGTAAACATGTATACAAATCAATTTGGACACTTTTATTTTATTTATTATTATTATTTTTTGAGATGGATTTTCGCTCTTGTTGCCCAGGCTTTGAGTGCAATGGCATGATCTCAGCTAACTGCAACTTCCACCTCCTGGGTTCAAGTGATTCTCCTGCCTCAGCCTCCCAAGTAGTTGGGATTACAGGTTTGCACCACCACACCCAGCTAATTTTTGTATTTTTAGTAGAGACACGGTTTCACCATGTTGGCCAGGCTGGTCTTGAGCCCCTGACCTCAGGTGATCCACCCACCTCAGCCTCCCAAAGTGCTGGAATTACATGAGTGAGCCACCGTGCCCAGCCTGGACACTTTTAATATTAAGCAACAGAAGACCTGACTCAAATTGGTGTAAATAATAAAAGAAATTTATTGACATGTGTAATAGAAATGACCGGAGGCTTTCAGGTATGGTTTGATCCAGAGGCACCTGTTTCCTCCTCCTCCTCCTCTTTCTTTTCTCTCTTTCCCAAAGCTTCCAGCTAGCTGAGCGTGTATTTACATATTTTATTCCAGACTCCTAGAACTGTTTTTTTTGTTTTGTCTTTTTGTAATCTGCCTGAGATCTCACACACAAGCTGCATTAAACATCCTAAATTTCCTCATTTTCTACACTCTCCTGCCTGCTAACTGAACCTTCTTTTGGTTTCTTGTTTCTGTTCTGCAGCACAATTTTCTACTTTCTGTCCTCAAATATGTCAGGCTCAGACCTGCCTCTGTATCCTTGCCTTAGCTGTTCCCTCTGCCTGGATTGATTTTCTCCTTGATTATCTTAGGGCTGACTCCTTCATATCATGGGTGATCTTGCTTCCAGTGCCTTTTCCTATCTCTGCAGCACCTTTCCTGATCATGCCATCTGAAATACATGCCTTGTCTTCCACCTGCCCTCTCCTATTCTGTTTTGATTCTCTTTATATTACTTATTACTGTCTCTTTTCTCTCTTGAAATTTGTTTATTGGCTGCATCTGTTCCTGTCAGTGCCTTGTAAGTGCCAAGAGGCAGGGGCTTTGCCTGTTTGGGTTTTGTGGTGTTCTTAGTGCCTGGTTCTGTGCCAGAAATGTTACATGCACTCAATAGATGTCCTGTGGAATGAATGAATGGAAGATATGAATAGCAATATTATCATCGAATTGTTAAGAGATTGCATGAGAAGACACATTTAAAGTGCTTGGCCCAGGACCTGCCATGAAGTCAGTGTCCATTTTCCAGTAAGTGGGAGTAGTCGAGGCATGCTTTTGCTGCTGTTGTCATCATGTTGTCCCGTCCTGGCTGCGGAGTACCTTTCTCCACCATGCTCTCATTTGGATGAAAGTTACTCCAAGGTCATGACCCACGTGAGGAGTGGGAACATCCCTTGGTCAGCCAGCTGGTTCTTTCATCCATCCGTGCTGCATAAAGTGGTTGACGTAATTTATTCCCTCCAGGGAATGGAATTCATCCATAGCTTTGCCCTTGAAAAGTCCCCTGGGTTGGGTTTCATCAGCACGTGGGAAGCTCAGATGGTCTGGATTTTGGTTTCCAAGGTCTTCAGAGACCAGTAACAGCCTCAGCGCCTCGCTGGCCAAATAAAAGAGTTGGAAATCAAACTAAAGATGTACTTGTGGAAAGTGACTAGAGAAAAGGTCATGTTTTCTCAAGACATAGCTTTTCTCCGGGAATCTATTCTTGAGCTAAGACAAGCAGCAGCACCATCCTTGGGTCTGGGCACCAGGACCTCTCCCCTAGGGTGAGGACTCCTAGGCCAAAGGATGTGCCTGCTGGAGCCCTTGGTCTCCCTTCTAAACCATGATCTGAGTGTCTGTGACTCTGGAATTTCTTGCTCAAGTGACCCTGAATCACTTCCAGGATCTATCTGGGTTGCCTGCCTAGGTTTATCCTATTGAGTGAAGGTGATGTTTGCTACAGGAGCAAGAAATAAGCTATAGTGCTGATGGAGGGGGAAGGACATCTGAAATGAGTGGAGAGGAAGGGGATGATGAGTATTAGTTAAGACCATGGAGGCAGCTGTAGCAGCAGGGACTGCAGCTCCTTCCCTTCCTTTCTACGTTCAAGTCCTTCAGGCCATCTGGACCAGATGTTGAAGAGGACTCTGTGATCCCTTGGCCTTGCACCTCCCTCTAGGGTGAAGTGAGGGCACACGCTATCACAGGATGGTAGAGGGCCCAGGTAGTGGTGTGGGAACCAGGCACAGTGGAAGGGCATGGGAGGATCTGAGAGGCTCACGGGGTAGCCTTTGTGGGGTGTAGGATGTGCCTATCAGATTCTTTTTTTTTTTTTTTTTTTGGAGACTGAGTCTTGTTCTGTTGCCCAGGCTGGAGGGCAGTGGCATGATTTTGGCTCACTGCAACCTCCACCTCCCGGGTTCAAGCAATTCTCCTGCCTCAGCCTCCCGAGCAGCTGGGATTACAGGGGTGTACCACCATGCCTGGCTACTTTTTGTATTTTTAGTAAGAGATGGGGTTTCACCATATTGGCCAGGCTGGTCTCGAACTCTTGACTTCGTGATCCACCCGCCTTGGCCTCCCAAAGTGCTGGGATTACAGGTGTGAGCCACCGTGCCTGGCCTAGATTCTTTTAACCTCACAATCTCAGCATCTTGCTGTGCCCTAGGCCAGTCCCGGGGCTAAAAGTGAACCAGGCTTGGTTTCTAGTCTACCATTCCCTCATTCATTGACTTGGTTAGTCTCCTATTCCATCATCTACAGAAGACATTTGCTCTCAAAGAACCATCTCTCTGCCACCCAGTATGGACCTGGCTTGATTTCCCTAGTAACTAGGCAGGATGTGCCAGTTATCTCCATCTTAAAACTGAGGACAAAAGTGAAATATAAGTGATTTTTGGATTATCTGTGATCACCGTTCATCCAGCCAAGCGAAGGCAATAATTGAGAAATAGGTATATCATTCTGGTCTGATGGTATAAACTAGGACCCAGAGGTGCAACTGACTGGCCTGTCAGCTGACTGTCAAGGTGGAAAGACCAGACCTTAGATGGAGACAGCTGTGGGTTTGAGTCTTCACTCTCCCTTTTACACACATGAGACATGATACACTCTCACGCTGTCTCTTACACACTGCTCATGTATCATGCACAGATAGGGTACATTTCCAGAGGTGGGTTGCTGAGTGAAAGGATAAGTGCTTTTATAACTGACCATGCCTTAATCTGTGTGCACCACGGCTTCACTTCATCATGCTATTATTGTTGGTTTGTGCAAGGTACCAATTTTATTTTATTCACGTTAGTCCTTCACCTTCCATCTCCACTACCAATTTATTCTTCCTATGTTTATTTAGATATATGGTTTCTTGAAAAATGTTTAGTGTTTGTTTGACTCTCTGTGGATGCTTTTAAACTGGTACACAGATATTGTGCTATACATTTCCCTTTTTTCTGCCAAGTTTGCAAATTAGCATAGGCTCTGGCTCCCTGTGCCAAAACCAACCTAACAAATACATGGCTGAGAGAGAATCTTGGATGATGAAATAGCAGAAGAACCTTTGCAGAGTCTTGCAGGAAGTTAGAATCTGATCTTGGCTGCTGGGCGTGGTTTTGGCGGAGAGGGGTTGGCTGTGCCCTGGAGCAGCAGATTGGTGGGTTTTGGCAAGCAGCGAGTAGGTTGGGAGGAAGCTCTTTTAAGTTTTGTTCTTCTTCTCCTTTTATCTTAGAGCATCTTAGAGCAACAGCTGAAATGCCCAAGTCCTAGAGATGATATTAGGGCTGTCCCAAAGCCCTGCTTGGGTGAGCAATTCACCCAGATGGATGCAGCCTTCTCAAGTACCCTCAGCCATTCATTCCCTCATCTCATCCTGCACTGCTCCCCCTGCCCCCCTGCCCCATCTCAGGGAGGGCCAGTAACAGCTTTGGGGTGCTGCTTCCTGCCAGGGCTGCTACTTCCCAGATGTTCAATGATGAAACCTTGTCAGCAGGAGCACCTGCCTGGGGTGGCAGCAAATGGGAATCATCAAATCTTGGACTCATCTCCTTCCCCTTCCCCAAGTTTATCTTGAGACACCCAGACTACACCCACTAGAAAGATGAAATGTACTTGTCAACGCATACCATCTAAAACAGAATTGCCAGAGTGGATGAGCAAGAAGCTAAAATATGCATGTTAAACATACTTATGTAGATAAGGGAAGATGTTAGCAATATCAGGCAAGAACAAGTCATTATTTAAAAAAATCCCAAGTGTAAAAGTTACTTAGGAAGAGTATAATCATTGAAATGGAATAGCTAGGTGAAGAATGTCACAGATAGAGTTAGAAGCTTAGATTGAGATGTCTTCTCAGGGAAAAAGAATAAAAAGAAAATAGAGAAAATAGCAAGGAAAATTCAAACCAGATGCAGTGGTGTGTGCCTGTAGTCCCAGCCACTTGGGAGGCTGATGCAGGAGCATTGCTTGAGCCCAGGAGTTTGGGGCTGGAATGCGCTGTGCAGATCGGGTGTTCTGCACTGAGTTGGGCATCAATATGATGACTTCCCGGGAGTGGGAGACCACCAAGTGGTGTAAGGAGGGGTGAACTGGCCAAGGCTGGAAATGGAGCAGGTCGAAACTCCCAGTGCTAATCAGTAGTGGGATCACACCTGTGAATAGCTGCGGCACTCCAGCCTGGGCAACGTAGGGAGACTCTTTGTTGTTGTTGTTGTTGTTGTTTTGAGATGGGGTTTTGCTCTTGTTGCCCAGGCTGGAGTGCAATGGCACGATCTCAGCTCGCTGCAACCTCTGCCTCGTGGGTTCAAGCGATTCTCCTGCCTCAGTCTCCTGAATAGCTGGGATTACAGACATAGACCACCACATCCAGCTAATTTTGTATTTTTAGTAGAGACGGGGTTTCGCCATGTTGGTTAGGCTGATCTTGAACTCCCGATCTCAGGTGATCCACCCCCCTCAGCCTCCCAAAGTGCTGGGATTACAGGCGTGAGCCACTGCGCTGGGTGGGAGACTCTATCTCTTAAAAAAATCCAAAGAGATGTGGAGTACAGATGCACTAATTTCCAGATAGTAAAAGTCCCAGAAAGAGACAGGAAAAAGAGAGGGAAGGAAATGTTCAAAGAAATAATGAATATAAAATTCTTATCATTCAAGACAGGTGAAAGGACTTCAGAGTACAAAAAGGCCAGATAAAGAAAAACTGTCAACTAGACACATTGCAGTGAAAATTAAGAACATCAAAGACAAAGAGAAATTCTACAGGCTTCCAGAGGGAAAAAGCAAATATCCAATCAAAGATGATGAGTCAGGTTAATATCAGACTTCTTATTAGCAATATTGGAATGGGATTGGAAGAAATGGAGGAATGCTTTTAAGGTAACAAGGAAGAATGGAAAAAAAATGAACCAAGCATATTACATCTTTCGAAATTGTTATTCAATGTGAGGTTGTAAAAAATGCTTTCAGGAATAAAAGGCCTTCAAAATTTTGCACACAAAGACTCATATTGAAAATATTCTTAGATGAATACCCAGAAATGCAAAGTCTTTACTGGAGGGGGAGATGTATACTCTTTCCCTAGATCTTTCTTTTCCATATATCAAGGCAGAGGAAAAGCCCTTGGCAAGCATTTGACTAAAGCTTTATTTCAAGCAGCTTTTCACCACCTCTGTTTAGAAGCTAAAGAGGAATCACTGAGGAGTAATATGGTCCCAACCTCACCCTGGCAGTCTATGAGGGTAGCTGGAAAGAAAATGACTCTGTTTATGTTGTAATAAGTGGTACTTATTCTAAGTCAAAGGATGAAAACAAACCACTAATTCTAAAATCATTAAGGGCCAGACATGGTGGCTTATACCTATAATCCCAGCACTTTGGGAGGCTGAGGCAGGAAGGTCGTTTGGGCCTAGGGGTTCAAGACTGACTTAGACAACATGATGAGACCTCAACTCTACAAAACATAAAAAAAAAAACATAAAAAAATTTAGCTGGGTGTGGTGGCATACACCTGTAGTCCCAGCTACTCAGGAGGCTGAGGCAGGAAGATAACGAGCCCAGGAGATGGAGGCCGTAGTGAGTGACTGTGCCACTGCACTCCAGCCTGGATGACAGCGTGAGACCCTGTCTCAAAAAAAAAAAAAAAAAAAAATCATTAAGGTCATTTGTCTTTCCTCAATTCAAATTCAACCAGTATTTCCCAATTGGGGTTCATGGGGCAATGCTGGTCTGTGAACTGCTTCCCCTTCATGGGGAGGTACATACAGAGATTGAGAATGTTAGGAAATTTCAAAGCAATTTGACAGAGTAATTTTATTATTGCATCCAATAATAAAACATCTGGGATTGTATTTTGTACATTTTTAATTTAACAAAAGTATCTATTTGAGATGGAAAAAATAAAGAATAAATTGGTCCATTACCACAAATGGCTTAAGAAGCACTGGATTATACTGGGTATTGGCAAATTCTTTCTGCAAAAGACCATACCTTCTCTGTGGCAATGATTCAGTTCCACTGTTGTCACATGAAAGCCATCACGAGAATTTACAACCCAAAGACCATGATTGTATTATGAGAAAACTTTATTGCCACTAAAATATGATTTTAACATATCATTTTTGTGTGAGAGATTCTTCAGATTTTTTTTCAAGCATTAAAAAAACGTAAAAACCGTTCTTATCTTGCCTGCTGGACAAAAACAGGCAGTGCATAGATTTGGTCCACAGGCCAACCCATGGGTTAGACCACATTGTCTCTGAGAGTTAGTTATCTGTCTTAGACACAGGAATGTTTGTGTGTGTTTGATGATGCTAATTTTCTTTTGAATAGGAAATATATTCATAGGGTTAAAAATCAAAACAATATAAAAAGTTATGTATCAAAAAATCTTTCTGTCACCCCATCTGTGCCAGCCTCGTTTCTTACCAGCTCTGTTCCCTAAAGGTAGCCATTGTGATGAATTTCTTGCATGTTCTTTGAGTGTTACTGGAAATATTAACACAAACATATTAACAGATGTATTTTTCTACATAAATGTGGCACACTGCTTACACTATTTTCCTCTTTGCTCTTTTCTGTTACCACCATATCATGAAGACCTTTGTCTATTGGAGCAGACAGAGCTTCCCTCGTTATATAAATGCATTGGGTCCCTTTTTGAGTTGGTATCATGATTTATTTAACTAGTTCTCTCAACACGTACTCTTGGATTATTTCCAGCTCAATTCAGAACAATGCTGCAGTGAACAAATTTGCCCATACATCACTCTGTGTGTGCACGTGTGTGTGTGCATGTGTGTGGTGTGTGCCTGCATCCATAGGATAAATTTCCAAGTGGGGTCACTGAGTGAAAAGATAAATACGTTTGTAATTTTGATAGATATTGCCAATTTGCCCTCCCACCAGCTACCTATGAAAGTGCCCGTTTCCCCATGCAGCCTTGCTAGTAGATCAAGTTGTCACACTTCTGGATTTTTTTCATTGTAATAGATAAAAATGGCATCTCAGTGGAATTTTAATGTGCGTTTCTCTTGCTATGCATGAAAGTGAACGTGACCAAGGCTGCCTCCAGCAAATGAAACATTTGGCGCAGAATTAGAAAAGGTGCTCCTTCTGGAAGATAGATTATGGGAAGGCACCTCCTCTGGGGGAATGCAGAGCTTGGTGGGCTGTGCAGGGGCTCTCTCCTGTGGGAAACTCAGCTCCCACCTGTGTCCCCTGTGCAGGGTGCCTTGGTGAAGGGATCCACACCCAGCAGCCCAGATGGGTGTTATTGGTGGGGCTGTAGCTGGTCCAGGTGGGAATTTCCCAGCGGAACCCTGAACAGTGGGAGGGGAAGTAGCATCCGAGTAAAGGTAGGACACAATGTGTGTGACCGGGTTGGGTGCAGTGGCTCATGCCAGTAATCTTAACACTTTGGGAGGCCAAGGCAGGAGCATTGCATGAGGCCAGGAGTTTGAGATCTGCCTGGCCAATATGGTGAGACCCCATCTCTATTAAAAAATAATAAAAATAAATAAATTTGGGCAGCCCAGTGCAAAATGAAGTGTGAGAAGGAACTCTTGATTAAAGATTGGTAAGACTTTTCAGATAGCCACAGCACAGCATTAAACCAGGCATGGCACCCTTCCAAACGCAGGATGCTGTGGGACTGCAGGGGTTGCACACCTGGGAAACCAACCCTGGTGATGGGATAACACCCCCAGGGTCCAGCTGGTGGCCAGCATTATATCACCTCACTTTTCCTCCTTACTAGACTGGCAACACAGGAGAAGAGCATTCCATGTGGAAGACGTGGACTATAGCTTCCCAGATTAAGACCAGCCTTCCTGCTTTCTCCCAGCAGGCCAGTAGGAGCTGCTATTGCCTAGGGAAGGGGAGGGAGACGTCTGGGTTTCGCTTGTAATAGTCATGGCAGCTGTAGACATATCAGGCCCAAGGCTTTTCATTTGTCATCATTCTAATTCTCAAACATCCCCATGCAGGAGGCACCAGTGTTATCTCCATCTAGATGAAAGAACTAAGGCTTAGGGAGATGAGGGAGCGGGGATTTGACACAGCCAGTCTGACTCCAGAACCTACTTTTTTAGTTTGTTTTGTTTTTATAAAGACAAGGTCTCCCTGTGTTGCCCAGGCTGGCCTTGAACTTCTGAGCTCAAGCAATCCTTGCACTTCAGCCTCAGCCTCCGGAGCTGCTGGGGCCACAGGCACACAGCTCTACACTGGACTCAGAGCCTGTATTTTTAACCCCTACCCCTATTTGTTCTCATGCTAACAGTGCGTAGGGCAATGCATACACACACACATATACATGATTTGCTAATTGCTTTATTCAGAAGAGACCCCTCGGAGTACAGCTTCTTTGGTTAAGCACGGAGTTGAAGTGGAGGAGAGCAGTGGAAGGCTGGAAATCTCCTGCTGGGTGTCTCATTCTGGGTGGGTATAGAAGGTCTCCTGCCTGGCCTCTAGGATGGGTGAGGGATGCTTTCTGCATTGCCAAGGAACTTGGTTAGGGAAGGGAGGGAGGGTATGAGAGAGGGAAATTCAGCATTGGGTGGAAGGTTTCCAGGGAAGAGGGGACTCAGCAACGAGGGGTGCTCCCTCTGCATTGTTTATTGGAATAGTACTGGTACTTTTTATTGTAGGTCATCTTGTATCTAGCAAAACAGTTGGCAGCAGCCTTATCACACTCACACAGTTGACTTCTGCAGGAGTCCTGTTTTGCTGAAATCATAAGAAAATAAACACAAGATGGGAGTTTGTTAATATTCAGTGGCTTCTTGTGGGAACCCTGGGGTAGAAGACACAGCCCTGTCCTCCAGAAGCTCCTAGTTGGAGACAAACACCTGCACTCCAGATATTTGTGACCAATAGGGAGACAGAATTCTTGCCCTTGGGATGCTGGCCTCCAGCCTGGTGGAGACACAGCCAGGCACTGGGATACTTTCTCAAAGGCCTTCCTAACAGCCATAATCTCTTCCTCTTGCTAACAGATGTGTCCAGGAGGCAAAGCCCTAGCCGCGGGGGTCTGGGAATAGATTGTGATTGGTGTAAGCCAGGCAGGGTCATCCCTTTTTCCTTTGCAGTGATTGGTCTTTGTGTATTATGTAACCTTGTTCCAACCAATGAGCAACAAGGGGAAGTCTGCTAGGGGCTTCTGGGAATGATCTATTTCCTCCCTCCAAAAAGAGAGATGCCCAAGAGGAAAGCCTCTTCCATAATGTGAGGCCAGGAAGGTGGACCTGCAGCCTGTCTCTTGACATCCCAGGTGTAGACACTGCCCATGTGGCATAGCTGAAGGCCAGGAGAAGGCTGGATTCTTGATGACATGGCTGGAAAGCTGCCCCAACCCTGGCACTGCACTCTTCCAGAATTCTAGTTATATGACAGTCACATATCCCCATTATCCAAGCCACTGTCAGCTTGGCATCATGTGGGTTGTGACCTAATGCCTGCTGAAGATACACGCCTCTATGGAGAGGCCATGATGGGAGACATAATTTCTGATCTTAAAGGACTCAGGCCATGGGCAGGAGTCCACGCTTTTTCCAAAACCCACTCATGAGTCAGCTGTCTGGGGACACCAAGTAAAGCCTTCCAGTGCCACCCACCTCTCCTCCCCTTCAGGGCCAAACTTTCTCCAGAATGTTGTCTTTGCCTCCTGTCTCTACTTCCCTTCCCATCAGCCCCCACCTGCTCTAATCTGGCTTTGCCCTCCCCACTGCATGGAAACAGCTTCCCCTGAGTCCCTCATGCCTTTCTGCCTCAACATCCAGGGAAGCCTTGTTGGCTCTTTTCTTGGAGGACTCCTCTGTTCACTTGGCCCTTGCTAATCATTTCCTTACTGACTCCTTGACCTTCTCGCTCAGTTCCCCTTCTCCCTCTCTGTCCATCCCTCCTCTGTCTCCTTTCTGGGCCTTTAAACAGCAAGTAAGCGATCACACCCACCTCTCAGCTCTCTGCTGCTGGCTTCTGAATCTGTGTCCCAGTCCTGACTTCTCCCCTGAGCTGCATTTGTATAGACAGCTGCCTGCTGGACCCCTTCCTGGGTGCTGGAGGCCCCTAAACTCAACATGCTGGAAATAGAACTGCTCCTCCCCACCTTCCACCATGACCTGCTCCCATGGTCTTTATCACAGTTGTGCCATCCATGCAGCCACATATTCATCCAACAACTCCCTCTCCCCATCCCTCCCAACTCAGTCACCAGTTCAGCTGATTCCATCTCAAATGCATCTTGATTTTTTCTCCACCTTTCCCATCCTGACCTCCATTGTTTTATGTCAAAATGTTACTCCCTCTTGCCTGCATGATGGCAATAGCTTTCTCTGCCCCCCTTCCACTTGTCTCCATTGACCCTGTCCCCACAGTGAGTCGTCTAAAATGCAGATCTGACCCTGTTGCTCCTTTGCTTAATAGCATCCTATTGCTTTAGGGCAAAACCTAAATACAGCCTGGCCTGGAGGGCCAGATAGACCTAGCTCCTTCCTATGTCTCCAGCATCATGGCTCAGCACTGCTTCTCTTCCTCATGTTTCTGCTGGGCAGTACAGAATGGCTTACGGTGCCCTCTGGTGTCTTTGGCCATGCTGTGTCCTCTTCTGGGAATGCTCCCTCCTCTTCCCTGACTCTCTGCACAGCTTTTCAGACTCAGCTTAGAGGTCACCCCTTCCAGGAGCCTTCCTCAAGCCTCGGGCTGTGTTAATGCCTTATCTGTTTGTTTACTTCCCACTGGAGTCTTTACCACATTGGATTTTCACTTTCCTGGCTTTCCACTCAACCGTGAGCTTCCTGAAGCAGGAACTGTGTCCCTCTGTGTCTATCTTTGGTGCCCAGCACAGTCCCCAGCACTGTCTAAACAAATGAGGACCACTTGATGGTGAGGTAGGACTCTTACCACAGGTGATTCTGCTCCCCTTGTTGCTAAACTTGTAGCTCAGAAATTTGGTGCCACATCCACGTTTCTCCAGACGTTTGTAGCAACAGTCATGAATGACACAGCAGCTGCAAGGAGACACCTGATTGGGGCTGTTGTCCCACAGCACCAGGAGACCTGGTGCCTGTGGTCTCACCCCTTTGGACCCTGGGCAGAGACCCAGTGACTTTGCAACAGTCTACAGCAGAAGTTCCAACATGCTGGCTGCTTTTCCAACCAGGCCATCCTGAGACATTTGTGCCCATCAGGAACCGGCACTGTCTTTGCAGCTCCCAGCTCTGCCTGGGCCAGAGTCTAGGAGGGTAGGGAGGGATGGGTGGCCTCACCGATCTGTTGCATCCTTGGGGGATCCTTTGCCACCCACGCCACAGTGGCAGCCGTAGAAGCCATAACTGAGTGCGGCTTCCATTCCTGTCGTTAACTTGATCATTCTCCGGAAATTCACCAAATCCCCATGGGCCTGCAGTAGGCCTGGAAGGAAATTTGGGAGTTGTCTGGTAATGTGGCATGGGGTTCTGTGCCCTCCCTCTCTGCCCCTCTCTGCTACTCTCCTTCCTCCCAAATGGCTTCTTTTTTCCCCCTGAGAGAGGATCGCTGCAATGGGAGAGAAAACTAAGGGACAAAAGTGCTTCCCTTCTGGGGCTGTCCCCCCATGCTTGGAGGTCAGGGTCAGCTCTTACCAAAGATCATGATCACTGCCAACAGTAGGAGGGTCTTCATGGTAAAAGTTCTTGGGTGACAAATGCAGGTGGACTGGCCTGGCTCCTCTGCTGGGTGGTCTCAGCTTCTGCTCCGGCCGTCTCTCCCCTGCTCCTCCTTGGTGGCTCTGAGACACACAGACATGCTCTCCCATCCAACCTAAGTCCAGGGTGACTTCCTCTGTCACACCCAGAGCACACAAGGAGTGCCCTCCAGCAATGCACACACACACACACCACCACCACCACCACCTCCTGACCCATTCCCAGCTCTGCAGAATGGTTTCACACACATCAGGCCCTCAGACCTGTGGAGAACCCCATGATACACTAATGAGACCTCCCCTGTACCTCATCAGACTGAGAGTTCTTGGGAGGTTGGAACCAGCTTCCTCCCAACTACCTGGGAGGTTCCTGAGGTCAGAGGATGTATCCCCCGTTAGACAGAGCTTGCATATCCCCACATTGGATTCAAGGCTTGGAGTCTCCAAGGCACCCACGGGGTCTCAGCCTCAGTATTTTCCTCCAGAATGAAAGCATCAACCTCTCTCTTCTAGGCCTTCTAATCCCTTCCACATACACAAGTTCCCAAACACCTACATGTTAACACACCTATGCCCACATACACACATTCTTGTACTTACCTGATAGTGCAAACACGCTCTCTTGCACTACACTCACATACCCGCTCAACACACTCATGCACACACACCCTCTTGTGCATATGAAATCATGCACACGCATGCACAACACAGCCACACTCAAAGGCAGCGAAGGAGCAGGAATTCTGCTCTTGACAGGACATCAGCTTCGCTGGCCCTTTACCTCTCAGAGGACACCAGCGTTGTATCCCCAGGCTGTCTTGTTTGTTCTGCACTCTTGCTCCCCTTAAATAGCCACTCCCTCTGGGAGGTTGGGGGTAGGTGAGGCACAAGGCTGGGGATGGGCGTGGCCAGTTGGTGGACTCAGGATTGGCCGCCCATACCCCTAGGTAATCCCTTTCCTTCCCCTCATTGGCTGGCAGGACAGAGTTGAGGATTGGGAAACCTTACGTGTCAGCAGCTGATGCCAAAACACATTTCAGGCCGTTTTGCAGTCTTTCCATGGAGTAAATTCCCATAACCAGCTCTGGGTGTGATCAACGGTCAGCCACCTCCCTGCAATCACTTCTAAGCGGGGCAGGGACTGTCTGCTGTTGCAGGCTGTGGACTCATTTGCACACTCAAGGGGACCACCAATTGCTGAGCAAGGATTGCTGCCTTCTTCTGCTCAATGTGGCATTTGGGAATAGAAAAGAGGGCTTTTAGTGGTATTCATTCAGCCACTCAATCATTCATTCACAGGAAGTATGTCCTGGGCCTCTACCATATTCCAGCACCTGTGCAGGCCTTACGTGTGCACCCCACAGTCCACCAGGGAGAGGGTTTAATGGGGGTGGATTTCCCTTCCCACTAACTTGGGCCAGGGCCTCAACCTTCTCTTCTTCCTCCTCTTTCTTCTTTTCCTCCGCCCCTGCCCCGTATGAGCTTCTAAACCTGGAAAAAGCCAGAGGCTATCCTTGAAGTTCCCACCAAAGCACTGCCTTCACTTTATCCCCCATCCTCACCTGTTTGGAGACAGGGCAGGTGAATGCTCCCTGGATCTGTTGCTCTTTTTCCTTCAGCCTTCAGGCTTACTCTGACTCCAGCTTTAATTCATAAAGTAAATATCTTTTTCATTGCTCTCCAGCACATGCTAAGAATTTAGCTTCCACGGCCTTAAGTAAACACTCTGCGATACCAGTCCTAAAAATGTCACTGTGGCAGACGCTGTGGTGCTTGTGGACATTCCATCTGTTCCCTACACTCTAGAGCCCCTTGCAGGGATGGAGACCTAGGGCCCTTGCTGCTGGCTGGTAAAACATGAGCATTGGCATGAAGGGTCACTTCCGGGTTTCTCCAGCAAGGGGACTGTGAGATGCAACTCCCCAGCCCTTCCCTGCCTCACCAGTAGAACCAGAAGATGAAAGCAATCTGGGATGTAGAATCATAGCACGGAAGACAGTTGTCCTAGAAAGTCCTGCAGCTCACAGTGTTCTTAGTGTGAATGAGAAATAGACTTTTGTTGTATTAAGCTGATGATAATTGAGATGGGCAGTTGCTGCAGCATAACCTAGTCTATCCCAAGAGCCATCAGACAGCTTTCCTCTCGAGAATACCATTTACCTCCAGTGCTTGACTGTGTAAGGGGTTGGACTGTGGTCCTCCTTCCTGCTCTCAATTCCTGTGTTGGAGTCCTGGTACCTTAGAATGTGATCTTATTTAGAAATACGGTCATTGCAGATATAATTAGTTAAGAGGAGGTCACTAGGGCAGCTAGCATGGGCCCTAATCCAAGATGACAGATGTCATTACAAAAATGGGAAATTTGGAGACAGGCAGGCACACTGGGAGAAGGCCATACAAAGATGAAGGCAGAGATCAGAGTGAAGCTTCTACAAGCCAAGGAATGGCAAAGATTACCAGAAAACACTGGAAGCTAGAAGAGAGGGATGGAGCAGATTCTCCCTCACAGCCCTCAGAAGGAATCAACCCTGTTGGGCCCTTTGATTTCTGCCACTGGAACTGTTAGACAATAAAATGTCTGTTGTGTAAGCCACAAAGTACCTAATACAAAGCCGAAGCAAACTAACACAACCTCCAGGGATCTCTGTTGGCTTCCTTCACTCTTCTTATTCTGGGTTGCCACTCCTATAGCAGTTGGCTTTATGGCCATGTCAGGGTTCAGATGTCTCATCCCCCGGGGTAGACCACTGCCTTTGTTAAACATTGCACTTTTGGAAACAGTAGTTCCTCCAATTGGCAGAACCGCCTCCCTCTCTGTATATCTAGATAGCTCTGGTCCAGGCTTCAGTTGGAAGAAATATTCCAATGCTCAAGGACTCTGGTGACGTCAGATAGAGCCTCTCCTTTTCCCATCATTTCAGGATGTTTTTCAGGAATTCAAAGTCCATGAATTGGCCTCTTGTTCATCTTCCAATCCAGACCTAATCCAAGACTTTGGACTCAGTGAGCCAAACAGAAATCTCTACTTTCATGGGGCTTTCACTTAAGCAGAAAGAGACAGACAATCAGCAAAAGACGCACTAGTAAATGACATCATGTGATAGGTGGTGACACTGCGATGGGGAGAGAGGCAGTAGGTGACAGGGCAGGAGCACCGTCATCTCGGACAAACACCACCACTTTAAGTTCCAGCTCCCTTTCTAGCCTCATGCATTTCAAGGAAATCATTTCTCTTCTAACTACAAACAGCCAGAAAAAGTAGGCAGTAAAACACAGATAAGACAGCTTGGGCACAGAGGGAGGTGTGGGGAAAGTTTCTTTGGCGACTGCCAAACTTCACCCTCATAAAATGGGCCCCAGTAAAACAGTGAGCCTTAATAAGCACATTGTTCTCCCTTCAGGTGCACTAAGATGGGAAAGCTAAAAGCAGACTTGGGGAGTATGCCTGCGGCTGCAGAAAAATGTATGGGAACAGACACAGAAACTCTCCCTTCCACATAAGCACAACAAAAAGACACAGAAGTAGTCCAAGCCTCTGTTAAACTCTCCCACCCTGAATCCTTAAAAACTCTTAGTCTGTAAGAGTGTGCCTCTGACCTAACTCAGACAGCTGCCCCTCTCTAAAATAAACCTGTCCTTGACTACCAAGCCATCTTTCATGTTTCTTTCCTCTTTCCTTAATTCTTACAGTAGGGATAGAGGAGGGGTATCTGGATTAGGAGGGTGGCAATTTTACACAAGATTGGAGTGCTTAAAGCGAGGTGCTTTGAGCTTAGTCAGTGCTCAGAACACTTTCCTTGCATTATTAATAACTAAAAGAATCAGCATATTGACAACAGTTTTTTTCTTTTGCCAAATCAATATCTGCATATGCAGGTTTTTGTTGTTGTTGTTGTTTTTGTTTGTTTGTTTTTGAGACGGAGTCTCGCTTTGTCACCAGGCTGGAGTGCGGTGATGCGATCTCGGCTCACTGCAACCTCCGCCTCCCAGGTTCAAGAGATTCTCCTGCCTCAGCCTCTGGAGTAGCTGGGACTACAGGCGTGTGCCACCACGCCCAGCTAATTTTTGTATTTTTAGTAGAGGCGGGGTTTCACCATGTTGGCCAGGATGGTCTTGATCTCTTGACCTCATGATCCGCCCACTCAGACTCCCAAAGTGCTGGGATTACAGGTGTGAGCCACCAAGCCTGGCCAGCAGTTGTTTTTAATAGCAGGATTACGGTTGAAATTTTTCTGCTACTGTTTCCTAATGTTCCTTTGTGAACATATGTTACTTTAAAAAATTTTTCATTTTGAGATAAATTTTTACTTACAGAAAAAAATTGCAAAAGTGGAATTTTTACTTACAGAAGAAATGCCCTTCACCCAGGTTCCCTAATGTTAACGTCTTCCACAGCCATTGTACAACCATGGAAACCAGGAAATTAATGTTATTAACTAATCTACAGGCATTATTTTAATTTCACCAGTTTTCCTACTCATGTCTTTTTCTTCCAGGCTCTCACATTGCATGTAGTTTTCATGTCTCCTTAGTTTTTGCTAATCTGTGACATCTCCTTTTCTTGGCCTTCTATGACTGTGATACTGTTGATTAGTACTGGTCAAGCTTTTGTAGAATGTCATCCACTTTGGGTTTGTCTGATACACTGTCATGATCAGATTGAGGTTATGCATTTTTAGCAAGAATGTTACAAAGTGATATGGTGTCCTTCTCAATGATATTGGTATATCTCACTACTATTGATGTTAATTCTGATCACTGGTTAAGATGGTGTCTGACGGGTTTCTCCACTGTAAAGTTACTACTTTTCCTTTTGTAATTAATAAGTATGTTGTGGGGAGATACTTTGAGATGGTTCAAATGTCCCTTTTCTCACCATACCGTGTCCGGAATTGGTGGGTTCTTGGTCTCACTGACTTCAAGAATGAAGCCGCGTTCCCTCGCGGTGAGTGTTACAGTTCTTAAAGGTGGCGTGTCCGGAGTTTGTTCCTTCTGACGTTCAGATGTGTTCGTTGTTTCTTCCTTCTGGTGGGTTCGTGGTCTCGCTGGCTCAGGAGTGAAGCTGCGGACCTTCGCGGTGAGTGTTACAGCTCATAAAGGCAGTGTGGACCCAAAGAGTGAGCAGCAGAAAGATTTATTGCAAAGAGCAAAAGAACAAAGCTTCCACAGTGTAGAACGGGTCCCAAGCAGGTTGCCACTGCTGGCTCCGGCAGCCTGCTTTTATTCCCTTATCTGCCCGCCAACCCCCCAACATCCTGCTTATTGGTCCATTTTACAGAGAGCAGATTGGTCTGTTTTACAGAGAGCTGATTGGTCCGTTTTGACAGGGTGCTGATTGGTGCGTTTACAATCCCTGAGCTAGACACAAAAGTTCTCCACTTCCCCACTAGATTAGCTAGATAGGGTGTGGACACAAAGGTTCTCCAAGTCCCCACCAGAGTAGCTAGATACAGAGTGTCGATTGGTGAATTCACAAACCCTGAGCTAGACACAGGGTGCTGATTGGTGTGTTTACAAACCTTGAGCTAGATACAGAGTGCCGATTGGTGTATTTACAATCCCTTAACTAGATATAAAGGTTCTTCAAGTCCCCACCAGAGTCAGAAGCCCAGCTAGCTTCACCCATTGGATCCCACACCGGGCCGCAGGTGGAGCTGCCTGCCAGTCCTGTGCTGTGCACGGCATTCCTCAGCCCTTGGGTGGTTGATGGGACTGGGCACTGTGGAGCAGGGGGTGGCACTCGTCAGGGAGGCTCAGGCAGTGCAGAAGCCCATGGTGGAGGGGGGAGGCTCAGGCATGGTGGGCTGCAGGTCCCCAGCCCTGCCCAGTGGGGAGGCAGCTAAGGCCCGGCGAGAAGTCGAGCACAGCAGCTTCTGGCCCAGGTGCTAAGCCCCTCACTGACTGGGGCTGGCAGGGCAGGCGGGCCACTCTGAGTGCGGCCCACCGAGCCCACGCCCACCCAGAACTTGTGCTGGCCCACAAGCGCCACGCAGCAGCCCCGGTTCCCGCCTGTGCCTCTCCCTCCACACCTCCCCACAAGCTGAGGGAGCCGGCTCCAGCCTCGGCCAGCCAAGGAAGGGGCTCCCACAGGGCAGTGGCAGGCTGAAGGGCTCCTCAAGTGCCACCAAAGTGGGAGCCCAGGCAGAGGAGGCACCGAGAGCGAGCAAGGGCTGCAAGGACTGCCAGCACACTGTCACCTCTCAAGACCTCTTTGCACTCACTAATTTTAGCCATTTCAGCATTAATCGAAGGTTCTTGGCTGTAGCAATTATTACTGGTGTTTTCCTGGTTTCCTCATTCTTTTTATATGAAGAATTTGAATTCTACTATGGGCAAAAGCTTTTCCTTCTAGTTATGTATTCAACCATTTGTATTAGTAGGGGCTTATTTTCTATACTATTTGTTTTCTTACTCAAATTGTTCCATCTTGGCCATGAAGAGTTCCTTTGAGTTTACACCTATGTTGTCTTAACATGTTCTCATCATTTTTTTTTTTTTTTTGAGACAGAGTCATGCTCTGTTGCCCAGGCAGCTGGAGTGGAGTGGCGTGATCTCAGCTCACTGCAACCTCCACCTCCTGGGTTCAAGTGATGCTCATGCCTCAGCCTCTGGAATAGCTGAGACTACAGGCATGTGTCACTGTGCTTGGCTGATTTTTTGTATTTTTATTAGAGAAGAGGTTTTGCCATATTGCCCAGGATGGTCTCGATCTCCTGAACTCAGGCAAAAACACTTCCTTTCTTGCACCACAAGATGTTCAAACTTATTTTTATTTTTTTATTTTTTTTATTTTTTGAGACAGAGTCTGGCTCTTTTGCCCAGGCTGGAGTGCAGTGGTGCCATCTCGGCTCACTGCAAGCTCCGCCTCCTGGGTTCACACCATTCTCCTGCCTCAGCCTCCTGGGTAGCTGGAACTACAGGTGCCCACCATCACACTCGGCTAATTTTTTGTATTTTTAGTAGAGATGGAGTTTCACCATGTTAGCCAGGATGATCTCGATTTCCTGACCTCGTGATCCACCCACCTCGGCTTCCCAAAGCACTGGGATTACAGGCGTGAGCCACTGCGCCCCGCCCCCATACCTCCAATTTTTTTTTGGAAAAAAGTTCAAAACCATATAGGTAATTACAACCTTCCCCCTTCTTTATTTATTATTATTATTATTTTTTTGAGATGGGGTCTTGCTCTGTCGCCCAGGCTGGAGTGCAGTGGTGCCATCTCGGCTCACTGCAAGCTCGGCCTCCTGAGTTCATGCCATTCTCCTGCCTCAGCCTCCAGAGTAGCTGGGACTACAGGCGCCTGCCACCATGCCTGGCTAAGGTTTTGTATTTTTAGTAGAGGTGGAGTTTCACCGTGTTAGCCAATCTCCTGACCTCATAATCTGCCCACCTTGGCCTCCAAAAGTGCTCGGATTACAGGCATGAGCCACCACACCCAGCCTCCCCCTTCCTTATTTATAACTCCTTTCTCTGACAAGTTTTTCACAATATATTTACTTATTTGTTCAATTATAGTACAGTTGAAGTAGCTTCAGAATTATTAATCCATAACTGTGAGAAATAAATTTACTAACTACAGTACTGTATTTGTGTATAGTTATTTGTATCTTTAGCCTTTTGGTATACCATCAAAATACTGTTTTCTGAAGTTACATAGGTTATCTCTTTTCTTGCAGCCTACCTTAAGTGTGGTTATTATATTGATTTGTCATATAGTTATAAATTTATTTGTTATCATTTGTATTCCATTTTGGGTTCTACCTTTTTCCCGGTTGATTTTAATTATTTATTGCTTTTGAGGGTATGTGAAGCCTTCCCATGTGAAACAAGGTGAAAGCCATACTAAAAAGTATACTCAGAGGTGTTGCTTCTCACTCATGCCTACTATCTTCTCATTTTCCTCTTCTTCCCACTTCATTCTCTCCCCATGGCTCATAGGTGACGGCGTTAGTTATCTATTGCTGCGTAATAAGTTATCACAAACTTAGCAGCTTAAAACAACATAGGTTTCTGGCTGGGTGTGGTGGCTCATGCCTGTAATCTCAGCACTTTGGCAGGCTGAGGCGGGTGGATCACCCGAGGTCAGGAGTTCGAGACCAGCCTGACCAACATGGAGAAACCCTGTCTCTACTAAAAATACAAAATTAGCTGGGTGTGGTGGCACATACCTGTAATCCCAGCTACTCGGGAGGCTGAGGCAGGAGAATCGCTTGGACCCAGTAGGCAGAGGTTGCCATGAGCCGAGATTGCGCCATTGCACTCTAGCCTGGGCAACGAGAGCGAAACTCCGTCTCAAAAAACAAACAAACAAACAAACATAGGTTTCTTATCTCACAAGACTGCAAACAAGTTGTTTGGCTTGTGTTCCTATGTAGAGATCATACCCCTCTGCTTGGTTCTCCCCCATGCTCCTCTATGGCCTCAGCTCCTAGACTTCCTCTCCATAGGCAGTTACAACATGGCAGCTCCCTTCTTCAAGGCCACCAGGAGAATCACTCACTCCAATCTGCTAAGACTGAATCTTCCATAATGTAGCCTCATCAAGGGTCTGACTACCCCACATCCTTTGCTGTATTCTGTTAGAAGCAATTCACAGGTTCTTCCTGTACTCAAAGGGAAAGGATTATACAAAGGTAAACTCACTGGAGGTCATTCTAGGGTGTGTTTATCATAGTAGACAATCTCATTCGTTTTTGGTTGATTCTTCCTGAATCTTTTGCATAAATGTGTAGGTACATGTTTATTTTCTTTTAGCCACTGCTTTCTTACACAAAGAGTAGCATATCATAGATCATTTTGTACTTTGCTATTTTTACCCAACAGTATATCTAGGAAATCGTTTCATATAAGCAGATAGAGATCGTCTTTCTTTTAAAAAAAATGTTTAATTTTTTTCGTCTTAACTCAGGGAAGTCTTTCCTGGTGGCTGCCCTGACAAGGTCAAAGCCCCTCTTGCATTTCTATGGTCCTCCATTGTGGGAATGTACTGTAATTTTTCCAACCATTCTCCGAGAATAGGCATTTAGGTTTTTCTAGTGTTTCACAATTACAAACATTGATTCAGTCAGCAACCTGTGCATGTGTATTTTCATAACATTGGAGGTGTATCTTCTGGACAGATTCCTAAAAGTAGGATTACTGGGTCAAAAGGTAAGTGCATGTGTAATTTTGTTAGGTAATGTCAAATTCTCCTACAGAATGGTTGCACTAACTCACATTCTCACTACTAATGTTTGAGACTGTCTTTTCCTCCATGGCCTCAGCAACAGAATGCTCTGTTAGACTTTTCGTTTTGGGTTCATTCTTCTTATAGTTTTAAAAATATCACTATTCCTTCAATAAATATTTAGGGAGGACCTACTCAATAATCCAGGCACTGTGTGGTAATGCCATGGTGGCAAAACAGAAACAGTTTCTTCCCTGAGAGCATTTTTCAATCTGGCAGCAGAGACAGACATCAGTCAGATGATCACACACACACACACATGAACACACACACAATTATAGAATGTCATGTGCTATGATCCATTGGGACAGCATGAGGCAGAGAGCCCTCAACTAGTTTGGGGATCAGAGAAGGTTTTCTAAGGAGATGGCACTTTACCAGAGGTCTAGAGGGAGTTTAGGAGTTATCCGGGTAAGCGGTTTCTGTGGCTTAGCTCACTCAACATTTATTCCAGCCTTCTGGTGTGTCTGTCAGTATTGCAGAGGCTAGAAGGCTAAACACTGCATTTCCTTCTCTCTCCCTCTCCTTATTTTAAAAGGCTTTTTGAAAGAGCAGTGACATTTGAAATAAACTTGATCTGAGAGTACAGAGAGTCCCCACATATTCCCTCTTCCCCAAACACACATCCTCCTTCACCATCAACATCCCCCACCATTGTGGTACATCTGTTAGAATCAATGAACCGACGTTGACACATCAAAGGAAGTCCATAGTTTATATTAGGGTTCATTCTTGGTATTATACACTATGGGTTTTAGCAAATGTAACGTGACATGTATCCACTCTTACACTATGAGACAGAGTAGTTTCACTATCTTAAAAATTCTCTATGCTCTGCCTATTTATTCCTCCTTCCCCCAAACATCATCCTCATGATCATTTTACTGTCTCCATAGTTTAACCTTTTTCGAATGTCATGTAGTTGATTCATACAATATGTAGCCTTCCAAATGGACTTATTTCACTTAGTAATATACCTTTAAGTTTCCTCTATGTCTTTTGATGAGGTGACAGCTCATTTATTTTTATTATTGAGTAATATTACATTGTCATGTGTACCACAGTTTATCCATTTACCTACTGAAGGACAACTTGGTTGCTTCCAAGTTTTAGCAATTATGAATAAAGCTGCTATAAAGATTTGAAACATTTCATGTGCAGGTCTTTGTGTGGAAATAAGTTTTCATCTTATTAGGGTAAATATCAAGGAGCACAATTGCTGGATCATACAACAAGAGTTTAATGTGTATTTTTGTAAGAAAACACCAAACTGTCTTCCAAATGGCTGTACCATTTTGCATTCCCTCCAACAATGAATGAGAGTTTTCATTACTCCACATCTTCACCAGCCATTTTGAAACCAGCCCAGTTGTCCTGTAGAACTGACATTTGTGGTTTCTTTGAATAAACATGGAAATTGACTCTCCCAGTCTTCAACCTTGAGAAAGTTACATTTGTCTTATCTGACTTCCTTTCTCAGGAAACCAACCAGCAAGCCTCTAAGATAGTATCAAGGAATTGAAACTTACCAGATAACTGCGTCTGGACAATAAGACACCAGATCTCTTGCCTGTCATAATGGCCTATGTTGTGGGAAGTCAGGGACCCTGAACAGAGGGACTGGCTGAAGCCATGGTGGAAGAATATAAATTGTGACGATTTCATGGACATTTATTAGTTCCCCAAATTAATACTTTTATAATTTCTTATGCCTGTCTTTACTGCAATCTCTGAACATAAATTGTGAAGATTTCACGGACACTTATCACTTCCCCAGTCAATACCCTTGTGATTTCCTATGCCTGTCTTTAATCTCTTAATCCTGTCATCTTCATAAGCTGAGGAGGATGTATGTTGCCTTGGGACCCTGTAATGATTGCATTAACTGAAAAAATTGTTTGTAGAGCATGTGTGTTTGAACAATAGGAAATCTGGGCACCTTGTAAAAAGAACAGGATAATGGCAATGTTCAGGGAACAAGAGAGATAACCTTAAACTCTGACCGCCAGTGAGCCGGGTGGAACTGAGCCATATTTCTCTTCTTTCAAAAGCAAATGGGAGAAATATCGCTGAATTCTTTTTCTCAGCAAGGAACATCTCTGAGAAAGAGAATGCATCCCTCAGGGTAGGCCTCTGAAATGGCCGCTTTCGGGGGTGGCCGTCTTTTATGGTCGCAGCTGTAGGGATGAAATAAGCCCCAGTCTCCCGTAGCACTCCCAGGTTTATTAGGATGAGGAAATTCCCGCCTAATAAGTTTCGGTCAGACGGGTTGTCTGCTCTCAAACTCTGTCTCCTGATGTTATCAATGACAATGCGTGCCCGAAACTTCATTGGCAATTTTAATTTCACCCCGGTCCTGTGGTCCTGTGATCTCGCCCTGCTTCCATTTGCCTTGTGATATTCTATTACCTTGTGAAGCATGTGATCTCTGTGACCCACTCCCTCCCCTTTTGAAAATCACTAATAAAAACTTGCTGGTTTTGCGGCTTGTGGGGCATCATGGAACCTGCCAACATGTGATGTCTTGCCCGGACACCCAGCTTTAAAATTTCTCTCTTTTGTACTCTGTCCCTTTATTTCTCAGACCAGCTGACACTTAGGGAAAATAGAAAAGAAACTATGTGAAATATTGGGGGTGAATTTCGCCCAATATCTGACTGAATTTCCCCTGATAGGCCTAACTGACTACCTGTTTCCTGTTGACCAATTCCTCTTCCTTATCCCTTCCTAATTGCTGTTTTCCTACACATGGATACATTTCTTCCCTGCTATATAACTTCCCATTTGTTGGGGAGGTGGATTTGAGACTGATCTCCCATAGTCTCAGCTGCAGCATCTCATCAAAGCCTTCTTCCCTGGCAGTACTCGCTGTCTTAGTGATTGACTTTCTGTGCTGTAAGCAACAAGACCTAGACCAAACCCCTGACACTTCAGTAACAATTTTATATTGTCAGTATTTTGGACATTAGCCATTCTAATATGTGTGTAATGGTATCTCATAGTTTTAATTTGTAATTCTTTTTTCTTTTTTTGAGATGGAGTCTAGCTCTGTCACCCAGGCTAAAGTGCAGTGGTGTAATCTCAGTTCACTGCAACTTCTGCCTCCTGGGTTCAAGTGATTTTCCTGCCTCAGCCTCATGAGTAGCTGGGATTACAGACGTGCACGACCATGCCCAGCTAATTTTTGTATTTTTAGTAGAGATGGGGTTTCACTGTATTGGCCAGGCTGGTCTCGTACTCCTGACCTCAAGTGATCTGCCTGCCTCAGCATCTCAAAGGGCTGGGATTATAGGGGCGAGCCCCTGCACCCAGCCTTAATTTGTAATTCTACTGACGTATCATGTTCAGCATATTTTCGTGTGCTTATTTGCCATCTGTGTACCTTTTGTGAGATATCTGGTCATGTCTCTTGCCAGTTTTTAATTGGATTGTTCTTTTTTAAAAATTTAGTTTAAGTTCTGGTATACATGTGCTGAACCTGCAGGTTTATTACATAGGTATACATGTGTCATGGTGGTTTGCTGCACCTATCAACTTGTCATCTAGGTTTTAAGCCCCACATACATTAGGTATTTGTCCTAATGCTCTCCCTCCCCTTTCCCCCCAACCCCCAAAAGGCCCTGGTGTGTGGTTGTGGGTTTGTCCTAAAAGGCTGTTATCATTTTGAGGTATGTTCCATCAATACCTAGTTTATTGAGAATTTTTAGCATGAAGGAATGTTGAATTTTATCGAAGGCCTTTTCTGCACCTATTGAAATAATCATGTAGTTTTTGTCATTGGTTCTGTTTATGTGATGGATTACATTTACTAATTTGTATATGTTGAACCAGCCTTGAATCTCAGAGGTGAAGCCGATTTGATTGTGGTGGATAAGTTTTTGATATGCTGCTGGATTCAGTTTGCCAATATTTTATTGAGGATTTTTGCATTGATTTTCATCAGGGACATTGGCCTGAAATTTTCTTTTTTTGTTGTCTCTGCCAGGTTTTGGAATCAGAATTTTTTCTGTTGTTTGGAATAGTTTCAGAAGGAATGGTACCAGCTCCTCTTTGTACCTCTGGTAGAATTTGGCTATGAATCCATTTGGTCCTGGGCTTTTATTTGGTTGGTAGGCTATTAATTACTGCCTCAATTTCAGAACTTGTTATTGGTCTATTTTGGGATTCGACTTCTTCCTGGTTCAGTCTTGGGAGGGAGTATGTGTCCAGGAATTTATCCATTTCTTCTAGATTTTCTAGCTTATTTGCATAGAGGTATTTATAGTATTCTCTGGTGGTAGTTTGTATTTGTGTGGGATCAGTGGTGATATCCCCTTTATCATTTTTTACTGTATCTATTTGATTCTTCTCTCTTTTCTTCTTTACTAGTCGGGCTAGTGGTCTATTTTATTGATCTTTTCAAAAAAACAGCTCCTGGATTCGTTGATTTTTTGAAGGGTTTTTTGTGTCTCTGTCTCCTTAAATTCTGCTCTTAGTTATTTCTTGCCTTCTGCTAGCTTTTGAATTTGTTTGCTATTGCTTCTCTAGTTCTTTTAATTGTGATATAAGGGTGCCAATTTTAGATCTTTCCTGCTTTCTGATGTGGGCATTTAGTGCTGCAAATTTCCCTCTGCACACTGCTTTAAATGTGTCCCAGAGATTCTGGTATGTTGTCTCTGTTCTCACTGGTTTCAAAGAACTTCGTTATTTCTGCTTTAATTTTGTTGGTTAGCCAGTAGTCATTCAGGAGAAGGTTGTTCAGTTTTCATGTAGTTGTGCAGTTTTGAGTGAGTTTCTTAATCCTGAGTTCTAATTTGATTGCACTATGGTCTGAGAGGCTGACTATTGTGATTTCTATTCTTCTGCATCTGCTCAGGAGTGTTTTATTTCCAATTATGTGCTTGATTTTAGAATAAGTGCTATGTGGTGCTGAGAAGAATGTATAGTCTCTTGATTTGTGGTGGAGGGTTCTGTAGATATCTATTAGGTCCTCTTGGTCCAGAGTTGAGTTCAAGTCCTGAATGTCCTTTTTAATTTTCTGTCTCATTGATCTGTCTAATATTGAGAGTGAGGCATTAAAGTCTTCCACTATTATTGTTTGGGAGTCTAAGTCTCTTTGTAGGTGTCTAAGAACTTGCTTTATGAATCTGGGTGCTCCTGTATTGGGTGCATATATATTTAGGATAATTAGCTCTTCTTGTTGAGTTGATCCCTTTACCATTATGTAATGCCTTTCTTTTTCTTTTTTGATCTTTGTTGGTTTAAAGTCTGTTTTATCAGAGACCAGGATTGCAATCCCTGCTGTTTTGTTTTTTGTTGTTGTTGTTGTTGTTTTTGCTTTCCATTTGCTTGGTAAATATTCCTCCTTCCCTTTATTTTGAGCCTATGTGTGTCTTTGCATGTGAGATGGGTCTCCTCAATACAGCACACTGGTGGGTCTTGACTCTATCCAATTTGCCAGTCTGTGTCTTTTAATTGGGGCATTTAGCCCACTTACATTTAAGATTAATATTATGTGTGAATTTGATCCTGTCATCATGATGCCAGCTGGTTATTTTGCACATTAGTTGATGCAGTTTCTTCATAGTGTCATTGGTCTTTATATTTTAGTGTGTTTTTGCAGTGGCTGGTACTGGTTGTTCCTTTCCATGTTTAGTGCTTCCTTAAGGAACTCTTGTAAGACAGGCCTGGTGGTGACAAAATCTCTCAGCATTTGCTTGTCTGTAGAGGATTTTATTTCTCCTTTACTTATGAAAATTAGTTTGGCTGAATATGAAATTCTGGATTGAAAATTCTTTTCTTTAAGAATGTTGAATATTGGCCTCCACTCTTTTCTGGCTTGTAAGGTTTCTGCAGAGAGATCCCCTGTTAGTCTGATGGGCTTCCCTTTGTAGGTAACCTGGCCTTTCTCTCTGGCTGCCCTTAACATATTTTCTTGCGTTTCAACCTTGGAGAATCTGACAATTATGTGTCTTGGGGTTGCTCTTCTTGAGGAGTATCTTAGTGATGTTCTCTGTATTTCCTGAATTTGAATGTTGGCCTGCCTTGCTAGGTTGGGGAAGTTCTCCTGGATAATATCCTGAAGTGTGTTTTCTAGCTTGGTTTTATTCTCCCTGTCACTTTCAGGAACCCCAATCAATCATAGGTTTGGTCTTTTCACATAGTCCCATATTTCTTGGAGGCTTTTTTCATTCTTTTTTCCCTAATCTTGTCTTCACATCTTATTTTAGTAAGTTGATCTTCAATCTCTGATATCCTTTCTTCTGCTTGATCGATTCAGCTATTGATACTTGTGTATGCTTCACGAAGTTCTTGTGCTGTGTTTTTCAGTTCCATCAGGCTATTTATCTTCTTCTCTAAACTGGTTATTCTAGTTAGCAGTTTGTATAACATTCCATCAAGGTTTTTAGCTTCCCTGCATTGGGTTAGAACATGCTCCTTTAGCTCAGAAGAGTTTGTTATTACCCACCTTCTGAAGCCGACTTGTGTCAATTCATCAAACTCATTCTCTGTCCAGTTGTGTGCCTTAGCTGGAAAGGAGTTGCAGTCATTTGAAGGAGAAGAGGCATTCTGGTTTCTGGAATTTTCAGCATTTTTTATGCTGGTTTTTCCTCATCTTTGTGGATTTATCTACCTTTGATCTTTGAGGCTGATGAATTTTGGATGGGGTTTCTGTGTGGGAGTCCTTTTTGTTGATGTTGATGTTATTGCTTTCTGTTTGTTAGTTTTATTTCTAACAGTCAGACCCCTCTTCTGCAGGTCTGCTGCAGTTTGCTGGAGGTCCACTCTAGACCCTGTTTCCCTGGGTATCACCAGCGGAGGCTGCAGAAGAGCAAAGATTGCTGCGTGCTCCTTCCTCTGGAAGTTTTGTCCCAGAGGGATACTGGCCTGATGCCAGGCAGAGCTCTAGTGTATGAAGAGTCTTTCAACCCCTGTAGGGAGGTTTCTCCTAGTCAGGAGGCAGGAGGGTCAGGGACCCACTTGAGAAGGTAGTCTGTCCCCTAGCAGAACTTGAGTGCTGTGCTTGGAGAACCCTCCTTGTAAGGGTCCACTGCTCTCTTCAGAGCTGGCAAGCAGGAATGTTTAAGTCCACTGAAGCTGTGCCCACAGGTGCCCCTTCCCCTAGGTGCTCTGTTCCAGGGAGATGGGAGTTTTATCCATAAGCCCTTGACTGGGGTTGTTGCCTTTCTTTCAGAGATGCCCTGCCCAGTGAAGAGGAATCTAGAGAGGCAGTCTGGCCACAGCCACTTTGCTGTGCTGTGTTGAGTTCTGCCCAGTCTGAACTTCCAGGCCTCCTTAACACTGTCTGCGGAAAACTGCCTACTCAAGCCTCAATAATGGTGGATGCCTCTCCCTGCACCAAGCTGGATCATTCCAGGTTGACTTCAAACAGCTGTGCTGGCAGCAAGAATTTCAAGCTAGTGGCTCTTAGCTTGCTGTGCTCTGTAGGAGTGGGACCCACTCAGTGAGATCACTTGGCTCCCTGGTTTCAGATCCCTTTCCAGGGCAGTGAATGGTTCTCTCTCACTGGGGTTCCAGGCGCCACTGGGGTACCAAAAAAACAAACAAAAAAACTCCTACAGCTAGCTCGGTGTCTGCCTGAACAGCTGCCCAGTTTTGTGCTTGAAACCCAGGGCCCTGGTAGTATATGCACACGAGGGAATCTCCTGGTCTGTGGATTGCAAAAACCATGGGAAAAGCATAGTATCTGGGCCAGGTAGCACAATTCCTCACAGCTTCCCTTGGCTGGGAAAAGGAGGCCCCTGGCTCCTTGCACTTCCTGGGTGAGGCAACTCCCCACCCTGCTTTTGCTCACCCTCTGTGGGCTGGACCCAATGAGATGAACAAGGTATCCCAGTTGGAAATGCAGAAATAAGTCCATTCCAAGATGGCCAAATAGGAATAGCTCTGGTCTGCAGCTCCCAGCATGATCAATGCAGAAGATGGTGATTTCTGCATTTCCAACTGAGGTACAAGGTTCATCTCTTTGGGACTGGTTGGACAGTGGGTGCAGCCCACGGAGGGTGAGCTGAAGCAGGGTGGGGCATCACCTCACCCAGGAAGCACAAGGGGTCAGGAGATTTCCCTTTCCTAGCCAAGGGAAGCCATGACAGACTGTACCTGGAAAATTGGGACACTCCTGCCCTAATACTGCGATTTTCCAATGATCTTAGCAAATAGCACACCAGGAGATTATATCCCGTGTCTGGATCGGTGGGTCCCATGCTCATGGAGCCTTGCTGACTGCTAGCACAGCAGTCTGAGATTGACCTGCAAGGCAGCAGCCTGGCAGGGCAAGAGGTGTCCACCATTGCTGAGGCTTGAGTAGGTAAACAAAGTGGCTGGGGAAGCTCAAACTGGGCACAGCTCACTGCAGCTCTGCAAGGCCTGCTGCCTCTGTAGACCCCACCTCTGGGGGCAGGGCATAGCGGAAAAAAGGCAGCAGAAACTTCTGCAGACTTAAACATCCCTGTCTGACAGCTCTGAAGAGAGCAGTGGTTCTCCCAGCACGGTGTTTGAGCTCTGAGAACAGACAGACTGCCTCCTCAAGTGGGTCCCTGACCCCTGTGTAGCCTAACTGGGAGACACCTCCCAGTAGGGGCTGAATGACACCTCATACAGGCAGGTGCCCCTCTGGGACGAAGCTTCTAGAGGAAGGATCAGGCAGCAATATTTGCTGTTCTGCAGCCTCTGCTGGTGATACCCAGGCAAACAGGGTCTGGAGTGGACCTCTAGCAAACTCCAATAGACCTACAGCTGAGAGAGCTGTCTCTAAGAAGGAAAACTAACAAACAGAAAGGAATAGCATCAACATCAACAAAAAGGACATCTACACCAAAACCCCATCGGTAGGTCACTGGCATCAAAGACCAAAAGTAGATAAAACCACAAAGATGGGGAGAAACCAGAGTAGACAAGCTGAAAATTCTAAAAGCCAGAGTGCCTCTTCTCCTCCAAAGGAGCGCAGCTCCTTGCCAGGAATGGAACAAAGCTGGATGGAGTATGACTTTGACAAGCTGACAGAAGTAGGCTTCAGAAGGTCTGTAATAACAAACTTCTCCGAGTTAAAGGAGGATGTTCAAACCCATTGCAAGGAAGCTAAAAACCTTGAAAAAAGATCAGACAAATGGCTAACTAGAATAAACAGTGTAGAGAAGACCTTAAATGATGTGATGGAGCTGAAAACCATGGCATGAGAACTTCGTGACACATGCACAAGCTTCAATAGATGATTTGATCAAGTGGAAGAAAGGGTATCAGTGATTGAAGATCAAATTAATGAAATAAAGTGAGAGGAGAAATTTAGAGAAAAAAGAGTAAGAAGAAATGAACAAAGCCTCTAAGAAATATGGGACTATGTGTTGGGAACAAGCCCCCCAAAATCTGGCCATATACTGGCCCCAAAACTGGCCATAAACAAAATCTCTGTAGCACTGTGCCATGTTCATGATGGCCATAATGCCCACACTGGAAAGTTGTGGGTTTACTGGAATGAGGGCAAAGAATACCTGGCCCACCCAGGGCGGAAAACCACTTAAAGGCATTCTTAAGCCACAAACAATAGCATGAGTGATCTGTGCCTTAAGGACATGCTCCTGCTGCAGTTAACTAGCCCAACCTATTCCTTTAATTTGGCCCATCCCTTCATTTCCCATAAGGGATACTTTCAGTTAATTTAATATCTATAGAAAAAATGCTAATGACTGGCTTGCTGTTAATAAATATGTGGGTAAATCTCTGTTCAAGGCTCTCAGCTCTGAAGGCTGTGAGGCCCCTGATTTCCCACTTCACACCTCTATATTTCTATGTGTGTGTCTTTAATTCCTCTAGTGCCGCTGGGTTAGGGTCTCCCCAACTGAGCTGGTCTTGGCAAGTGGCGTCCATCATGGGGGCTCAAATCCAGGTTGAAGGGTTGCCAGAGCAATGGTTGGAGAATGTGGAACTAGCTGGAGGACACCCAAGTCCTCTTAAAGCAATCCCCATGGTGAGTAAGAAGGGGAGCTCAGAAGCATCAGGGTAACAATGGGACAAGTGTGGGCTGTGGTTCATTCTACCTTGGAACTTTTTCACACTGATGATGAGGAGGAAGGAGAGTATAATGAAGTAACAGAAGAGGTTACAGACCAGGTTTATTTGCCAGCTAAAGCTAAAGAGGCAAAGGAGGGAGAGGTTCATCCCTACCCTTGTGCACTCCCTCATTATTTCGAAGAAAATGACCTTCCAGATCTTTCTTTTCCAGAGAACACTGGGCGAAAAGTAGTTGCCCCAGTGACTGCTCAAGCAGCGCCTCGCGCGATCACTCTTAGTTCTATTCAGGCAGGAATTCAGCAAGCTAGATGAGAGGGTGATTTAGAGGCTTGGCAGTTCCTTGTTAGAATACGCCCACCCAGATCAACGGAAATATTATAGCTGCATTTGAGCCTTTTCCTTTTAAATTACTCAAAGAATTTAAACAAGCTATTCATACTAAAAAAGAATGTAGAAATAATCAGCAAGTCAGGCTGCCAGATAGGGGAAAAAAGAAAACTGCTGAGTCTGAAATATGTCCAAAATGTAAAAAAGGAAAACATTGGGCTAATCAGTGTCACTCTAAGTTTGATAAAGAAGGGAACCTGATTTCAGAAAAAACCATGAGGGGCCCGTCCTGGGCCCCATTCTAAACTGGGGCATTTTCAGCTCAGGCCATTCTCTCACCCCCATACAATGTCTGTCCCCTGCCACAGCCAGTAGTGCCACAGTAGATTTATGCTGCACAAAATCTGTGAGCCTTCTGCCTGGGGAACCCCTATAAAAGGTCCCAACAGGAGTCTGTGGACCCTTGCCAGAGGGTACGATATGATTACTTCTAGGAAGGTCTAGTTTAAATTTAAGAGGGGTACAAATACATACAGGAGTCATTGATTCAGATTACAATGGGGAAATTCAAATTGTTATATCTACTTCTGTTCCCTGGAAAGCTGAGCCAGGATAGTGCATAGCACAGCTCCTGATTGTGCCTTATGTGGAAATGGGGAAAAGTGAAATTAAATGAACAGGAGAATTTGGAAGCACAAATAAACAAGGCAAAGCAGCTTACTGGGTGAATCAAATTACTGATAAATGTCCTACCTGTGAAATAACTATTCAGGAAAAGAAATTTAAAGGTTTGGTAGATACAGGAGCGGACATTTCAATCATTTCTCTACAGCACTGGCCATCTGCATGGCCGATTCAACCCACTCAATTTAACATAGTTGGAGTTGGCAAAGCCCCTGAAGTATATCAAAGTAGTTATATTTTGCATTGTGAAGGGCCTGATGGACAACATGGGACTATTCAACCAATTATAACTTCTGTACCTATAAATTTATGGGGAAGAGATTTATTACAGTGATGGGGAGCACAAATTCTAATTCCAGAACAATTATATAGCCCTCAAAGTCAACATATAATGCATGAAATGTGGTATGTCCGTGGTATGGGACTAGAAAAAAATTTGCAAGATTTGAAAGAACCACTTCAAACAGAAAGACAAAGTTCCTGCCAAAGATTAGGAGATCATTTTTAATGGAGCCCATTGTTAAGCCTTCAGAACCTATACCTTTAAAATGGTTAACAGATAAGCCAATTTGGATAGAACAATGGCCGCTAAGTAAAGAGAAACTGGAGGCTTTAGAGAAATTAGTTACTAAACAATTAGAAAACGGGCACATAGCTCCAACATTTTCGCCTTGGAATTCTCCAGTTTTCCTAATTAAGAAAAAATCAGGTAAATGGAGAATGTTAACTGACTTAAGAGCCATCAACTCAGTTATACAACCTATGGGAGCATTACAGCCAGGATTGCCTTCTCCTGCTATAATTCCAAGAAATTGGCCTTTAATAGTCATAGATTTAAAAGACTGTTTCTTTACTATCCCTTTAGCTGAGCAAGATTATGAACGGTTTGCATTTACAATTCCTGCAGTAAACAACCTGCAGCCTGCATTACCATTGGAACGTGTTGCCACAGAGCATGTTAAACAGTCCAACTATTTGCCAGACATATGTAGGGCAAGCCATTGAACCTACTTGTAAAAAATTTTCACAGTGTTACATTATTCATTATATGGATGATATACTTTGTGCTGCCCCCACTCGAGAAATATTACTCCAGTGTTATGATCACTTGCGAAATTCAATTTCTTGTGCTGGCTTAATTATGTCTCCTGACAAAATTCATACTACTCCTCCTTACTCCTACTTGGGGACCTTAGTAAATGACACTACCATTTTGCCACAGAAAGTAACCATACATAGAGATCAATTAAAAACATTAAATGACTTTTCAAAAATTACTAGGGGACATAAATTGGATATGACCTGTTCTAGGCATTCCTACCTATGCCCTGAGTAATCTGTTTTCTATTCTTAGAGGAAATCCCAGTCTTACTAGCCCTTGGCAATTAACAAAGGAGGCTGAGGCAGAGTTACAACTAATTGAGAAGCAAGTCCATAAAGCTCAAATAAATAGAATAGATCCAGAGAAGACTCTAGATTTGCTAATTTTTTCAACACAGCATTCACCTACTGGTGTTATTGTACAAGAACAGGACTTGGTATACTGAGTGGCTTTTTCTTCCACATGCTAATTCACGGACTCTAACTCCTTATTTAGATCAAATCACTAATATGATAGGGATTGGGAGAACTCAGATTGCTAAATTACATGGATATGATCCTGGAAAAATTATTGTCCCTCTCACAAAGGCACAAATACAGCAAGCTTTTATAAATAGTCTTACTTGGCAAACCCATTTAGCTGATTATTCTTGATAATCATTTTCCTAAAACAAAACTGTTTCAGTTTTTGAAATTAACTAATTGGATTCTCCCTAAAATAACTAAATTTAAACCAATTGAAGGTGCCAAGAATATTTTTACAGATGGGTCTAGTAATGGTAAAGCTTCTTATTCTGGCTCAAAAAGCAAAGTTTTCCAGACACCCTATACTTCAGCTCAAAAAGCAGAGCTTGTAGCTGTAATTGAAGTATTGACTTCTTCTGATATGCTTATTAATGTGATTTCTGATTCTTCATATGTGGTTCATTCCACACAGTTAATTGAAAATGCTCAGTTACAATTCATACAGATGAACAACTGATGACTTTTTTTACCCAATTGCAAACAGCAGTTAGAAGTAGAATGCATCCTTTTACATCACTCACATTAGGGCTCATACACCTCTTCCAGGACCTTTGACTGAAGGAAGTCAAATGGCTGATTGCCTAGTTGCTAATGCAATATCTAATGCTAGACACTTTCACAATTTAACCCATGTTAATGCCTCTGGTCTCAAACGCAGATACAGCATTACCTGGAAAGAAGCTAAAGCTATTATCCAGCAATGCCCAACTTGCCAAATGGTACATTCCTGATTTTTTACAGGAAGAGTTAATCCTTGAGGATTGGAACCTAACTCCCTTTGGCAAGTGGATGTCACACATATTCCCTCATTCGGGAGACTAGCTTATGTACATGTATGTGTGGACACCTTTTCTCATTTTGTCTGGGCTGCATGCCAATCAGGAGAGTCTTCTGCCTGTGTTAAATGTCACCTTTTGCAGTGTTTTGCAGTGATGGGCATTCTAGACTATTAAAACAGATAATGCCCCAGGCTATACTAGCCAAGCTCTAGCTACATTTTTATCTATGTGGAATATTAAACACATTACTACTATCCCATGCAATTCTCAAGGACAAGCCATAGTGGAAAGAATGAATCTCCCTAAAACAGCAGTTGCAAAAGCAGAAAGGGGGAAACAGAACATGGAACCGCACAGATGCAACTGAATCTAACATTATTAACTTTAAATTTTTTCAGCCTGCCCAAAGGCCAGATGTTATCAGCAGCTGAACAGCATCTACAGAAACCAGCTGCAAAGACGGAAGCAGAACAACTGATTTGGTGGAGAGATCCAATAACAAAAAGTTGGGAAATAGGTAAAATAATAACTTGGGGTAGAGGTTATGCTTGTGTTTTTCCAGGCCAAAATCAACAGCCAATTTGGATACCATCAAGATACCTGGAATCTTATCATGAGCCAGATTCCAGGAGGATCCTGAGGACCCTCTGGTTGCAGCCATGTCAAGACCGATGCTGAGGAGGACACCAAATGTCATGAGCAACACCTGTTGAACACAGCCGCTCACCTGGGGACAGATCAAGGAGCTGTCACAGATGGCAGAAGAAAACCTGAGGAAAGCAGGACAACCAGTCACAACGAGTAATTTAATGGTAGCTATGATAGCAGTTATCACCACTGCCATGAGTATTCCTTCAACAAGGGCTGACACAGAGAACTATTATACTTATTGGGCATATTTATCAGTCCTGGCTGGTAATAATGCCTGGATATAATCACTCTATGACACATTTACACATGCTTTCTGGTCTCAGTATTTAACATAATAAATCTGCTCCTATAATTGAGGCATACCACCCTCAAGAACCTATTTGTAAGCAAAATTGAACCTGGCCAGAAATATTGAAGGTACTTGTTTAGCAATATTGCATTGCAGAACAGGCAGAGGTGCTGCGCAAAGATTCCTATGGAATCATTATTAATTGGTCCCCTAAGGGGATGTTTAGCTTGAATTGCACCTCTAAGTCTGCATGCCATGGCCACACTATGTTCAGCTGATCTGAACAAAATGGTCAGATGGTAGAAATGATAAGAAGTATGGCAAGAGTTCCTATTATCTGGAACCATGGTGGTATAGTGGCACCTCAACCACAAATGATATGGCCCGCTGTAGGAGCTAAACACAAGGATTTGTGGAAACTATTAATAGTTCTTAATAAGATCAAAATTTGGGAAAGAGTAAAAAAGCATATAGAAAGACACTCTACACAGTTGTCTTTGGATACTGCAAAATTAAAAGAACAAATATTTAAAGCATCCCAGCAACACCTGACCTTAATGCCAGGAACTGGAGTGCCTAAAGGAGCTGCAGACAAATTGGCAGCTAGTAACCCATTAAAATGGATAAAAACACTTGGAAGCTCTGTAATTTCAATGATGATTTTGCTTTTGTATAGTCTGCAGATGTGGATCCTGACTCCTGTGAGAAGTAGCTTACAGTGACAAAGCTGCCTTTGCTTTTATTGATTTGCAAATCAAAGAAGGGGGACATGTTGGGAACAAGCCCCCCAAAATCTGGCCATATACTGGCCCCAAAACTGACCATAAACAAAATCTCTGCAGCACTGTGACATGTTCATGATGGCCATAATGCCCACACTGGAAGTTGTGGGTTTACCGGAATGAGGGCAAGGAACACCTGGCCTGCCCAGGGTGGAAAGCCACTTAAAGGCATTCTTAATCCACAAACAATAGCATGAGTGATCTGTGCCTTAAGGATATACTCCTGCTGCCATTAACTAGCCCAAACTATTTCTTTAATTTGGCCCGTCCCTTCGTTTCCCATAAGGGATACTTTTAGTTAATTTAATATCTATAGAAACAATGCTAATGACTGGCTTGCTGTTAATAAATACGTGGGTAAATCTCTGTTCAAGGCTCTCAGCTCTGAAGGCGGTGAGACCTGATTTCCCACTTCACATCTCTATATTTCTATGTGTGTGTCTTTAATTCCTCTAGTGCTGCTGGGTTAGGGTCTTCCTGACTGAGCTGGTCTCGGCACTATGTGAAAAGACCAACTCTAAGTTTGATTGGTGTACCTGAAAGTGACGGGGAGAATGGAACCAAGTTGGAAAACACTCTTCAGGATATTATCCAGGAGAACTTCTCCAACCTAGCAAGGCAGGCCAACATTCAAATTCAGGAAATACAGAGAACATCACTAAGATACTGCTCGAGAAGAGCAACCCCAAGACACATAATTGTCAATTCACCAAGGTTGAAATGAAGGAAAAATTGTTAAGGGTAGCCAGAGAGAAAGGTCAGGTTACCCACAAAGAGAAGCCCATCAGACTAATAGTGGATCTCTTGGCAGAAACTCTACAAGCCAGGAGAGAGTGGGGGCTAATATTCAACATTCTTAAAGAAAAGAATTTTCAACCCAGATTTGATATCCAGCCAAACTAAGTTTCATAAGTGAAGGAGAAATAAAATCCTTTACAGACAAGCAAATGCTGAGGGATTTTGTCACCACCAGGCCTGCCTTACAAGAGCTCCTGAAGGAAGCACTAAACATGGAAAGGAACAACTGGTACCAGCCACTGCAAAAACATGCCAAATTGTAAGGACCATCAATGCTAGGAAGAAACTGCATCAACTAATGGGCAAAATGACCAGCTAACATCATGATGACAGGATCAAATTCACACATAACGATATTAACCTTAAATGTAAATGGGCTAAATGCCCCAATTAAAAGACACAGACTGGCAAATTGGATAAACAGTGAAGACCCATCAGTGTGCTGTATTCAGGAGACCCAACTCACGTGCAGAGACACATGTAGGCTCAAAATAAAGGGAAGGAGGAAGATCTACCAAGCAAATGGAAAGCAAAAAAAGCAGGGATTGCAATCCTAGTCCCTGATAAAACAGACTTTAAGCCAACAAAAATCAAAAGAGACAAAGAAGGCCATTACATAATGGTCAATGGATCAATTCAACAAGAAGAGCCAACTATCCTAAATATATATGCACCCAATACAGGAGCACCCAGATTCATAGAGCAAGTTCTTAGAGACCTACAAAGAGACTTAGACTCCTACACAATAATAATGGGAGACTTTAACACCCTACAGTCAATATAAGATAGATCAATGAGACAGAAGGTTAACAAGAATATCCAGGACTTGAACTCAGCTCTGCACCAAGCAGACCTAATAGACAGCTACAGAACTCTCCATCCCAAATCAACAGAATATACATTCTTCTCAGCATCACATCGCACTTATCCCAAAATTGACCACATAGTTGGAAGTAAAGCACTCCTTAGCAAATGTAAAAGAACAGAAATAACAACCGTCTCTCAGACCACAGTGCAATCAAATTAGAACTCAGGATTAAGAAATTCACTAAAAACTGCACAACTACATGGAAACTGAACAACCTGCTCCTAATGACTACTGGGTAAATAATGAAATGAAGGCAGAAATAAAGATGTTCTTTGAAAGCAATGAAAGCAAAGACACAATGTACCAGAATCTCTGTGACACATTTAAAGCAGTGTGTAGAGGGAAATTTAAGCACTAAATGCCCACAAAAGAAAGCAGGAAAGATCTAAAATTGACACCCTAACATCACAATTAAAAGAACTACAGAAGCAATAGCAAACAAATTCAAAAGCTAGCAAGCAAAAGGCAAGAAATAACTAAGATCAGAGCAGAACTGAAGGAGATAGAGACACAAAATCCCTTTAAAAAACCAAGGATTCCAGGAGCTGGTTTTTTGAAAAGATCAACAAAATTGATAGCCCACTAGCAAGAATAATAAAGAAGAAAAGAGAGAAGAATCAAATAGATGCAATAAAAAATGAAAAAGGGATATCACCACCAATCCCACAGAAATACAAACTAGCATCAGAAAATACTATAAGCACCTCTATGCAAATAAACTAGAAAATCTAGAAGAAATGGATAAATTCTTGGACACATACACCCTCCCAAGACTAAACCAGGAGGAAGTTGAATCTCTGAATAGACCAATAACAGGCTCTGAAATTGGGGCAGTAGTGAATAGCCTACCAACCAAAAAAAGTCCAGGGCCAGACGGATTCACAGCCAAATTCTACCAGAGGTACAAAGAGGAGCTGGTACCATTCCTTCTGAAGCAATTCCAATCAATAGAAAAAGAGGCAATCCTCCCTAACGCATTTTATGAAGCCAGCATCATCCTGATACCAAAGCCTGGCAGAGACACAACAAAAAAAGAGAATTTTAGACCAATATCCCTGATGAACATTGATGCAAAAATCCTCAATAAAATACTGGCAAACAAATCCAGCAGCACATCTAAAAGCTTATCCACCATAATCAAGTTGGCTTCATGCCTGGGATGCAAGGCTGGTTCAACATACACAAATCAATAAACGTAATCCGTCACATAAACAGAACCAACGACAGAAACCACATGATTATATCAATAGGTGCAGAAAAGGCCTTTGACAAAATTTAACAGCCCTTCATGCTAAAAGCTCTCAATAAACTAGGTATTGATGGCATGTATCTCAAAATAATAAGAGCTATTTATGACAAACTCACACCCAGTATCATACTGAATGGGCAAAAACTGGAAGCATTCCCTTTGAAAACTGGCATGAGTTAGGGATGTCCTCTCTCACCACTCCTATTCAACATAGTGTTGGACGTTCTGGCCAGGGCAATCAGGCAAGAGAAAGAAATAAAGGGTATTCAATTAGGAAAATAGGAAGTCAAATTGTCCCTGTTTGCAGATGACATTACTGTATATTTAGAAAACAGCATCATCTCAGCCCCAAATCTCCTTAAGCTGATAAACAACTTCAGCAAAGTCTCAGGATACAAAATCAATGTGCAAAAATGACAAGCATTCCTATACACAAATAATAGACAAATAGCCAAATCGTGAGTGAACGCCTATTCACAACTGCTACAAGGAGAATAAAATACCTAGGAATCCAACTTACAAGGGATGCGAAGGACCTCTTCAAGGAGAACTACAAACCACTGCTCAACAAAATAAAAGAGGACACAAATAAATGGAAGAACATTCCGTGCTCATGGCTAGGAATAATCAATATCATGAAAATGGCCATAATGCCCAAGGTAATTTATAGATTCAATGCCATCCCCATCAAGCTAACAATGACTTTCTTCACAGAATTGGAAAAAAATACTTTAAAGTTCATATGGAATCAAAAAAGAGCCTGCATTGCCAAGACAATCCTAAGCAAAAAGAACAAAGCTGGAGGCATCAGGCTACCTGACTTCAAACTATACTACAGGCTACAGTAACCAAAACAGCATGGTACTGGTACAAAAACAGAGAGATAGACCAATGGAACAGAACAGAGGCCTCAGAAATAACACCACACATCTCAAAAACAAAAAAAAAGTTAGGAAACAACAGATGCTGGAGAGGATGTGGAGAAATAGGAATGTTTTACACTGTTGGTGGCAGTGTAAACTAGTTAAACCATTGTGGAAGACAGTGTGGTGATTCCTGAAGGATTTAGAACTAGAAATACCATTTGACCCAGCAATCCTATTACTAGGTATATACCCAAAGGATTATAAATCATGCTATTATAAAGACACATGCACACGTATGTTTATTGCAGCACTATTCACAATAGCAAAAACTTGAAACCAACCCAAATGTCCATCAGTGATAGACTGGATTGAGAAAATGTGGCACATATACACCATGGAATACTATGAAGCCATAAAAAAGGATGAGTTCATGTCCTTTGCAGGGACATGAATGAAGCTGGAAACCATCATTCTGAGCAAACTATCACAAGGACAGAAAAACAAACACCGCATGTTCTCACTCATAGGTGGGAATTGAACAATGAGAACACTTGGACACAGGGTGGGGAACATCACACATGGGGGCCTGTCATGGGTTGGGGGGCAGGGGGAGGGATAGCATTAGGAGAAATACCTAATGTAATTGATGAGTTAATGGGTGCAGCAAACCAACATGGCACATGTATACTTATGTAACAAACCTGCAGGATGGGCACATGTACCCTAGAACTTAAAGTATAACTAAAAAAAAAAAAAAAGGAAATGCAGAAATCACCCATCTTCTGTGTTGGTCTCACTGGGAGCTGAAGAGCAGAGCTATTCCTATTCGGCCATCTTGCCAGATCTCCTGTTCTTTTTTTCATTATTGAATTTTAAGAATTCTTTGTATATTTTGGAGAATAGTTCTTTATCATATATGTCTTTTACAACAAGTAGCTTCTTCCCTCATCTCTTTACTCTTTTCCACATAATCTTATTTATTTCCTTCTTGGCAGTTATCTCAATCTTGAGTACCTATTTATTTAGGTGTTTTATTTTTTTTGGTTAACTAAAAGAAGGATGAGAAGTGGAGATCTGTAGGCTTCTTAGGTAGGGAAGATTTAAGACTTTCCTTGTTTTCTCCACTCCTCTACTTGTTTTCCCCCTGAGAGATGATGTATGAGTTCTGATCCTCTGGAGGCAGATGCCAAGATGTAGTTGGAAATGTGAGACATGCATAGGGCAAAACAGCCATGAAAGCTAATGGAGGCAATTGAGAAAGGAGTAGGGAGAGAGTCAGGTGATGCAGGGCAGGTGAACCCCAAAATTGGGGCTTAGCCTGGGAGGGTTCTTAGCTTCACCCAGGAAAGAATTCAAGGCTGAGTTGGTGGTGTTAGCAACTTTTATTCAAGCAACAGTATGCAGCAGCAGCAGCAGAGGTACTGCTTCTTGAAGATCAGGGCTACTCCATAGGCAGTGTGCCCAGAGTAGCAGCTCAGAGGTAGTTCTGTAGTCATAGTTACACCCATTTTTAACCACATGTAAATTAAGGGATGGATTATGCAGCAATATCTGGGAAAATGTTGATAACTTCTGGGTCATCAGGTTGCCATGGAAAGGAGCGATAACTTCCAGGTATTGCCGTGGCAATGGTAAACTGACACAGCACACTGGTGGATGTGTCGTATGGGAAGCTGTTTCTCATACAGAATGGCTGGGCTCCCAGCTAAACCCCACCCTCAAACTTGGAACCTTGGCCCTAAGTGAAAACAGTGGACACTTAGCCCAACCCTGAAGGGTCAGCTGTTTTCACTTAGGGCCAAGGTTCCAAGCTTGAGGGCAGGGTTTAGCTGGGAGCTCAGCAGTTCTGTATCACTTCTACCCTTAGTTCTCAGTTTGGTCTGGTGTCCAAGCCCCATCTCTGGAGTCAAGTCCCACCTCCTACCTCAAAAGAAGAGAGAAAAGGAAGGAACACTGGCTAGGAAGAAGCTCAAACTGTGGCACAGCTCTGAGAATGTCTCAGCAATCTGATGAGGAGTTCTCAGGTGAACTATGCCATTAGAGGAGTCCTGCACTGGGAAACAATTGCCTGGCTCTAGTCCCCTGTCATCACCATCATGGGAACAGCACTGGAGAACATGGCTTTGTCATGAATACTGTGGCAGATCCCAAAGGAACATGGGCTTGGGGCTGTCCACTAAGCACACTCCTTGAACAGGTTCTAATTTGAGGGGAGAGCTGATTGGTGCTGTCCAAGATTGTCACAGGAAGGGTTACTCTGGATTGGTTGGACTTGAGGACACTGAGACTTTTTTTTTTTTTTCTGTTGGATGGGTCGTTGAGCATTAAAAGGTTAAGCATAGAAGGTAGAGCAACCAGAACTCTCACACCTTGCTGGTGGGAATGTAAAATGGGACAAGCACTTTGGAAAGAAATTTGACCTGCTTTGTAACATTAAACATAACCTTATCTGTTGAGCAAACATTTCCAGTCCTAGGTATTTATTTAAGAGAAATGAAAACTTAATTTTCACACAGATACTTATAAAAGAATGCTCATCACAATTTTATTCAAAGTATCCCAGTACTGGAAATAGCAAAAATGTCCATTATCAGGAGAATGCATAAACAAATTGTGGCATGTGCATGCTATAGAAACCTACTCAGCAATAAAGAAGAACAAATTACTGATATATAGCAAGTTTGCCAAAGGGATACACCCAGGTAATCCTCATGTGATCACGATGTAGAACATTAGACAGAAAGTTTCTTTGTGTCCCTTCCCAGTCAATTCCTTTCTCTGGATATATTAGCTTGCTTGGGGTGTGTTTTGTAAATACCAATTCTTCATAATTTGGTCTTGAGGTCCTCATCTCTTAATACCTTTGCATTGGGGATTAAGTTTCAACATGAATTTTCAAGGAGACACAAATATTCAAACTATAGCACTCTGCCTCTGCTTGCCAACAGTTTATATCTTTCTCATATACAAAATACATTTATTCCACCCTAGTAATCCCAAAAGTCTTAACTCATTCCAGCATCAACTTTAGAGTCTAAGTTGAAATCTCATCTAACTATCATCTAAACCAGGGAGGATAATTGCAAATTCTCTTCCTTGATTTTGATGACATTTAGATGATGATATTTAGATGTGAACCTGTTGAGCCACCTCTCTTGTTGGTGGCTATAAATATAGCCTGACCAGGAAAGCAGTTAGGTTCAGGTGTGTCGGTCAGGTGAGACACAAAGGAGGCAGCACAACAAAGCACATGGAATAGGCCAAGTTCCATGGGGTCATGCTGTGGCTGAGAGGTGGTCCCTGTGGCATATCTGAGCAGTTCTTGAAGGATGTAGGGAACAAGAGGAGTGAGCCAAGTATGTTGTACCTAGCTGTCCCATAGGGATGTTGGGGAGGTGGTGACCAGAGGCAGAAGTTTAAGGCAGATATCTGGACTGACCATGGAGGAACTGGGATGAAGTATAGAACCAGAAACTGTCAACGGTGACTGCACCCTGCTACTGGTATGAGAAAGTTCAGCTTATATTAAAATGGATGCCAAGGAAACATAAAATTATGAGAATTTACTACAGGCTGCCATAGACAAGTACCACAAAGGCTGGGTGTGGTTGCTCATGCATGTAATCCCAGAACTTTGGGAGGCCAAGGCAGGTGGATCACGAGGTTAGGGGTTCGAGACCAGCCTGACCAACATGGTCTACTAAAAATACAAAAATTAGACAGGCATGGTGGTACTCAGGAGGCTGAGGCAGGAGAATCGCTTGAACCCAGGAGGCAGAGGTTGCAGTGAGCCGAGATCGAGCCACTGTACTCCAGCCTGGGTGACAGAGTGAGACTCCATCTCAAAAAGAAAACAAAACAAAACAAAACCAAAAACAACAACAAAAGAAACAAAACAAAAAAATACCACAGACTGGGGGTCGTAACAGAAATTTTTTCACTGTGGGCCAGGCACGATGGCTCGTGCCTGTAATCCTAGGACTTTGGGAGGCTGACGTGGGGGGATCACGAGGTCAAGAGATTGAGACCATCCTGGCCAACATGGTGAAACCCTGTCTCTATTAAAATCACAAAAATTAGCTGGGCGTGGTGGTGCATGCCTGCAGTCCCAGCTGCCCGGGAGGCTGAAGCAGGAGAATTGCTTGAACCCAGGAGGCAGAGGTTGTAGTGAGCCGAGATCACGCCACAGAACTCCAGCCTGGCAACAGAGGGAGACTCCGTCTCAAAAGAATAAAAATAAAAAAATAAAAAGGAAGAAAGAAATTTATTCACTGTGGAAAATAGAAAGAGCCTAGATGTCCGGTCTGAGATCAAGACATTGGTAGGATATTTCTTCTGAGGCCTCTCTCTCGGCCTGCATATGTCTGTCTTTGCCCTCTGTCCTCACATGGTCATCCCTCTGTATATGTCTGTGTCCTAATCTCCTCTTCCTATGAAAACACCAGTCATATTGGATTAGGGCCCACCCTCATGACCTTATTTTAACTTAATGGCCCCTTTAAAAGCACTATTTCTAAACACAGTCACATTCTGAGGTACTGGGGTTAGGACATCAACATAGGAATTTTGGAGGGACACAGTTATACATTGGGAAAAGCACTGATCTAATCATTTTCACCTTAGCCTACTTTAGAACTTCCCATAAATGGAATCATGTATTGTGTATACTCTTTTATGTTTGGCTTCTTCCGTTCAATATAATAATGATGAAGCTCATTCATGTCGTTTCCTTGGCTGTGCAGAAGCTTCTTTCTTTGATGGAATCCTATTTGTCTACTACTTTTGGTTTTGTTGTCTGTGCTTTTGGGTTCATATCTAAAAAATTGTTGGCCACTAGTGTCATGGAGCTTTCCCACTATGTTTTCTTCTAGTAGTTTTAAATTTTTCAGGTCTTACATTTAAGACTTCAATCCATTTTGAGTTGATTTTTGTATATTGTGTGAGATAAGGGTCTAATTTGATTTTTCTGCATGTGGATATCTAGTCCCAACATCATTTATGAAGACATTGTTTTCTCCCCATTGTGCATTTGTCTTAGTCCATTTGTGCTGCTACAATAAAATACCAGCAACCAGGTAATTTATAAACAACAGAAATTTATTTCTCACTTACGAATGCTAAGTTCAAGATCAAGGTGCCTACAGGTTCAGTGTCTGCTGACAGCCTGGTCTCTGCTACCAAGATGGTGCCTCACTGCTCTGTCCTCCGGGGGGTGGTGGGGAATGGGTGCTGTGTCTTCACATGGTGAGGGTCAGAAGGGCAAAAAAAGCCAAATGCTATATGAAGTCTCTTTTATAAGGGCTTTAATCCCATTCATGAAGGAGGAGCCCTCATGACCTAATCACTGCCTAAAGTCCCCACCTCTTAATAGTTTTGCATTGGGGATTACATTTCAACATGAATTTTCAAGAGGACACAAACACTCAAACTAGATTGCTCTGCCTCTGCCTGCCAACAGTTCATAGCTTTCTTATATACAAAATACATTTATTCCACCCTAGTAAACCAAAAAATCCTAACTCATTCTGGCATCAACTTTAGAGACTAGTCAGAAATCTCATCTAAATATCATCTAAACCAAGGAGGATAATTGCAAATTCTCCTCCTTGATTTAGATAATATCTAGATGTGAGCCTCTTTAGATGTGAAATCAAACAAGTTATGTGCTTCCAAAATACAGTGGTGGGACAGGAATTCTCATTTCGAAAAGAAGAAATAGGAAAGATGAAAAAGGTAACTGATCCCAAGTCAGTCCCAAACCCAACAAGACAAAAAAATTAAATCTTGAGGCTTGAGAATAATCTTTGACACCATGTCCTGCCTTCCAGACACACTGGGGCAGGGGTTGTGTTCCCAAGGCTCTGGGGGACTCAGCCCCGTGACTTTGCCTGGTATTACAGCTTTCATGGGTTGGAGTCTAGTGCCTGAGACTCTCCTTGACTGCAGTTGCACGTTGGTGGCTCTACAGTTTTGGGGTCTTCGGGGTGACCCCACTGTCATGGTTCCACCAGACATCCTTGTGGAGTCCCTCTGTGGTGGTCTTGACCCTATGGCCCCACTGGGCATTGCCTTAGTGGAGGCTGTCTGCAGTGGCCCCACCCCTGTGGCAGTTCTCTTCCTGGGCCCTAAGGCTGTCTGGGACATCCTTTGAATTCTAGATAGAGTATCCTTCCATGCTTCTACACCTCTTGCACTGTGCACACTGTCAGAATTAGCACCATATGCAGGCTGCCAAGGGTTACCCCCCTGGCATCCAGAGGGGTGGCCTGAGCCACAGTTTGGCCCATTTGAGCCAAAGGTGGGGTGGCTGAGAAATCTAAGCCAATCTGCAGGGAGCAGAGACATGAGGTGCCACAGGGAAGTGAGCTCCATGGTCCTATGGGCACCCTGGGCCCCTCCCTTGAAACCATTCTGCCTCCAAAGCCGTGGCACTCAGGCCTTGAGTGGCAGCCCTGAAGATCTGCAAAATGTCTTCAGGGTCATTTTTTCATTGTCTTGATAAATAGCATCTAACTTTCTTCTATCCATACTAATCTCTTTCAAATGTTCACTTGGCCACACTTTCAATATTTTCTCCCAAACACGACTTTTTATTCTTTACAGGAAGGCTGAGAATTTTCCAAATCTTTAAGTTATGCTTCCCTTTTGATTATAAATTCTGTCTTTAATTTGTTTCTCTCTTCTCACATTTTGCTATCAACAATCAAAAGAAGTCAAGCTGCTCCTTCAATACTTCATGTAGATATTTCTTCCACAAAAATCCTCCTTCATTGCTTGCAAATTCTGCTCTTACAAGGATGGTTTTTCTTCCAGTTTCCAATAAGACATTCCTCATTTTCATCTAAGACTTTATCAGAATGTTCTTTACTATTCATATTTCTACCAGCATTTTGATTATGACCATCTAATCTCTAAGAAGACTGAGGCTGTCTCTATAGCTCTCTTCTTTGGAGCCTTCAGCAAAATTGTTATTAACATTCTCTTTAAAGCAATTCAGGCTTTTTGTAGCATACACTTAAAAACTATCCCAGCCTCTACCCAGTACCTCATTTCAAAGCCACCTCTACATTTTTAGGTATTTGTTAGAGCAACATGTCACTTCTCGGTTCTAATTTCTGTCTTAGTCCGTTTGTGTTGCTATAACAAAATGCCACAAACTGGGTAACTTATAAACAACAAAAATTTATTTTTCAGAGTTCCAGAGGCTGAGAAGTTCAAGATTAAGTCTCTGGCAGGTTCAGTGTTTGGTGAAAGCCTGGTCTTTGCTTCTAAGATGGCACCTTTTTGATGTGTCCTTGAGGGGAAAGATGCTGTGTCCTCATGTGGCAGAAGGGACAGAAAGGCAAAAAGGGCTGAATGCTGAAACCTCTTATATAAGGATCTTAATCCCATTCATGAGGGAGAAACACTCATGACCTAATCAACCCCTAAAGGCCCCACCTCTTAATACTATTGCATTGGGGATTAAGTTGCAACTTGAATGTTGAAGAGGACACAAATATTCAAACCACAGCAGTGTTCTTGGCACTTTTGTCACAAATCAATTGATCATAAATGCATGGACTTATTTCTGGGCTCTCTTTTCTGTTCCGTTGATGTGTCTGTTTTTTATGCCAATGCCATGCTGTTTCGATTACTATAGCTTTGTAGTATATTTTAAAGTCTGGTGGTATGATGACTCCAGTTTTGTTCTTTTTGCCCAAGAGTACTTGGGTATTTGGGGTCTCTTGTGGTTCCATAGGAATTTTAGGGTCTCTTTTGTTTTATTTCTGTGAAAAATGCCACTGGAGTTTTCATAGGGATTGCATTGAATCTGTAGATCACTTTGGGTAGTATGAACATTTTAACAATATTAATTCTTTCAATCCTTGAACATAGGATATTTTTTCATTTACTTGTGTCCTCTTCAATTTCTTTCATCAACGTTTTATAGTTTTTAGTGCACTGGACTTTCAGTTCCTTGGTTAAATTTATTCCCAAGTATTTTATTTTGCAATAGCTATTTGAAAAGGAGATTATTTTCTGGATTTTCATATTTAGGGTACTTTATTATTAATGTATGGGAATGGTACTTTCTGTATGTTGAATTTATTTATTTATTCGTCAACCTCTGGAAGCACAGAACATTTATGTTGATTTTACATCCTGCAATTTTACTGAATTCCTTTATTAGCTATAACAGGTTTTTTTTAGTGGAGTCTAAATTTAGAGTGTTTTATATATAAGATTATGTTATCTACAAACAGAGACAATTTAACTTCTTTTCCAATTTGGTCACCATTTATTTTCTTCTCTTGCCTAATTGTTCTGGCTAGAACTTCCAGAGGCAAGAGTGAGCACCTTGTCTTGTTCCTGATCTTAGGGGGAAAGTTTGCAACTTTTCACTGTTGAGTATGATGCTAGCTGTGGGTTTGTCACATATGACCTTTTTTGTGCTGAATTACATTCCCTCTATAGCGAATTTGTGGAGAGTATTTTCATGAAAGGGTGTTAAATTTTGTCAAATGCTCTTTCTATATTTCTTGTGATGATCATATGGGTTTTCTCCTTCATTTTGTTTATGTGGTGTATCAAATTTATAGATTTGTGTATGTTAAAGTATCATTGTATCCCTGATGTAAATCCCACTTGATCATGGTAAACAATCTCTTCAGTGTGCTACTGAATTTGGTTTAGTAGTATTTTTTGAGGATTTTTGCTTCTATGCTCATCAGGGATATTTGTATATAATTTCCTTTGCTTGTAGTGCCTTTGTCTGGCTTTGCCACTATGGTAATGATGGCCTCATAAAATGAATTTGGAAGTGTTCCCTCTGAAATGTGGGTGAATAATCAGGCAGGCATCTCTACAGTGATTAAACACCAAGGGAAGACTGTCTTCCCAAGTCCATGACTGGCACTGGAGTTTTGGGTTCATGGATAAAACATGTCTCCTCTGTCTCTACCAGGAAAGGAAAGGAACTGAAATTGAGAAAAGGGAGAGATTGAAGGGTGGCACCAAAATTGAAAGGAGAAAGAGGTTGAGGGATAGTGAGAGAGGTTGGAGAAGAGAGTAAAAAGAGGCTGCTTACCCGATTTAAAATTGGTAAGATGTTCCTTGGGCTGGTTGGTCTGAGGACCCGAGGTCATAGGTGGATCTTTCTCATGGAGCAAACAGCAGGAGGACAGGGGATTGATCTCCCAATGGAGGCTCCCCTATCCAAATCTCAGCACCAAATGTCATGCGTGTCCATGTGCAGGCTGCACCCAGGTGAAATAAACAGCTTTATTGCTCACACAAAGCCTGCCTGATGGTCTCTTCACACAGATGCGTGTGACACAGAGAATCTCTGACCTCCCAAAATTTGCTCAAGATCTAAAGTTTATTTTATGTACAACTCCACCCACCCCATCTCCTTTTTTTGAGTTTTACTTGCTTCCAACAAGGAAAGCAAGATTTCCTGTTTCCATGATGTTGGAAGACAGGTAACTCCTTTATGGAATTTGAGCTCACTCCCAGCAGGGAGGATGAGTTTGAGTTTCTTCCTGCTTCTAGAATGGTAGAGGACAGTCTTCAGCCTGAGACCCATCCCTAGGTAAGTAGCTGAATTTGGGTTTTGTCTTGTCTAAAGTCTAACAACCAGCTTGTCTTAATTTCTTTTTACCATTAGAGTGCTCAGCGATCATATTGTTAGTTTTTTGTTGTTGTTGTTTCTTCCGGTCTTTTGCCAATCAGATTTGACCAACTCTACCTGACTTGGTTAAATCCAAGTGAGAATTAAATCCAAGTGAGAATTCCAAATTATGGGTAACAAAGCCTCTCTAATTTGGTTAAAATTCCTTGCAACTGCAAAAGAGGAAAAAACAAACAAACAAGAAAACCCAAAACCATGTGCTTGGTTTCTGTGTTTACTTCCTGTGTTAAAAAATGTTCTTTTACTTTTTTTTCCACCCTATATCTCCTTCCCTCTCTTGCCATCTGCAGCACCAAAAATCTAGAAAAGGCTTTTAATGACTTGAACCCCTTTAAATAATTCAGAACAAAGGCACCAATCACCTCTTTTGGGATGTTCTTCTTTCTTTGTGGAATTTTGATAGTCATGGGCAGATTCTTCTTAGGTATAAAGCTCTGTTTTCCTGTATTGAATGACCTGACCTGTTTGACTTTGGGGGTACCAGAGATTACCTTGTACTGTGAGAGGATTTGACCTTGGCATGTGTTATGGCAAACGGGAGCTACAAAGTAGGGGTGGCTGAGTACAGTTTACAGAAAGTGGTCTTGGCTGTTGTTTCTTATTTTCTCCTAGGAAGTTGTTGTTTAAGGATCCTAATTCTAGTTTGGATATGCATTCTAAAGGGTCTTCTCTATTTACTTTTTCTCTCAAAATTAATCTTGATTGAGCTTGTCTGTGTGCATTTGTGTGAGGAACTGTTGTTTTCATAGGTAAATGAGAGACTGAGTTTTCTCAGCTCTGAAGAGAAAGGTCATTTTGCTCCTCCCGGCCAAAAGGTGCCCCTGAGTGACCAGGGGCCATGTGGGAGTGTCTGGGGGTTTAACCCCCTGTGATTTGCAGCAGCCCTGCAGGGAAATCCTCAACAACAATTAATTTGAAAGAATAAGGCTCATCCAGGAAACTCATATAAGGGCTGATTGCCCACCGTTTTGAGCCCTCTCTGAGGTCCTAGACCTCTGGAGAGAGAAACTGAGACATGTAAGAGGGTGGAAATGACTCAGTGGTGACACACTGTGGAGTCCTGCCCACAAGCAAGCACACATTGATCCACCACACAAAAACGCTAGGCCACAGCTCAGTTCCTCCTTTTAGGAAAAAAAAATGTGGGAAACAAATGATGTAAGAATGAGGAGAAAACAAAGAGAATGACTCCTCTGTGAGCACTCTGTAGGTTTTATGGCATCTCTACTTGCCAAAGGATGTCCCAGACAGCCTTAGGGCCCAGGAAGAGAACTGCCACAGGGGTGGGGCCACTGCAGACAGCCTCCACTAAGGCAATGCCCAGTGGGGCCATGGGGTCAAGACCACCACAGAGGTCTCCTTTAGAGAGGCTAATCTGAAACTCAAAAGAATGCAGCCATCTGTCTCTTATCTACCTATGACCTGGAAGCCCCCTCCCCACTTCAAATAGTCCTGCCTTTTCTTTGAGTTGTCCCACCCTTCTGGACCAAACCAGTGTTCATCTTACCTATGTTGATTGATGTCTTATGTCTCCCTAAAACGTATAAAACCAAACTGTGCTCTGACTACCTTGGCCTGATGTCATCAGGGCCTCCTGAGGTTGTGTCGTAGGTGTGTGTCATCAATCTTGGCAAAATAAACTTTCTAAATTAACTGAGACCTGTCTCAGATATTCAGGGTTCACAATTCCAAACCTTCTCTTTTTCAATTTATAACTCTTTTATCTGACAGGAATTTTTAAATTTATAATATTTTTACTTATTTTTTCAATTGTAGTACAAATAAAGAAGTTTCAAAACTGATAACCCATACCTCTGTGAGAAACAAATTTACTAACTAGCAGGTAGTGTTTGTGTACATTTCTTTTTATCTTTAGCCTTATGGTATACCATCAAAGTACTGTTTTCTGAAGTTATTTAGGTCAGTCTTTTAGTTGTTTTCCTCCTCCCTTAAGTGTGATTATGAAATTTATTTTTCATATAGTTAATATTTCTTTGTGATTGTATTCTATTTTAGGTTCCATTCACATCCTAGTTGATTTTAATTATGTATTACTTTGGGGGGGTGATATGCAAAACTTTCCCTCGTGAAAAAAGATGAAAGTCATACTAAAAGGAATACTCAGAAGAGTGTTGCTTCTCACTTGTCTCTACTATTCTCTTTCCACTTTCTTCTTCTTTCCACCTAATTCCCTTCTCCTCCTGCAGATTTAGTTATCTTTTGTTAATGGCACCTCTGTGCAGTACCTCTGTTACCATTAATGCAGCAATGTTGACATATTATCAAACAAAGTTCACAGTTTACATTAGGGTTGACTCTTTGTGTTGTATATTCCATGGATTTTGACAAATGTATAAGGATGTGTTTCCACTTTTATAGTACCATACCATACAAACCAATTTACAGTATTAGTTATCTATTGCTGTGTAATAAGTTTTCAGAAACTTAAAATTTAAAACAAAACAAACAGCTTAGAACTACATAGATTTGTTATCTCACAAGACTGCAAACAAGATGCTGTTTGGGCATAGGCAGTTACAACATGACACCTACCTTCTTCAAGGCCACCGGGAGAATTTCTCAATTCAATCCGCTAAGGCAGAGTCTTCTATAATGTAATATAATCAAGTGACTGATTACCCCACATCCTTTGCTATATTCCATTAGTTAGAAGCAATTCAGAGGTTCTTCCTGCACTAAAGGAGGAAGGATTATTCAAAGGTGAACTCACTAGAGGTCCCTCTAGGCTGTGTCTATCATAGTAGCTGCATTCATTTTTGGTTGGTTCTTCCTGAAATTCTTTTGCATAAATGTGTAGATATGCATATATTTTCTTTTAGCCTCTTCTTTCTTATATGATGGATACGAGACCATAGATCATTTTGTACTTTGCTATTTTCACCTAGCAGTAGATGTGGGAAATCATTTCATGTAAACGGATGGAGATCTTTTATCTTTTTTTTTTTAAATATGTTTAATGTTTTCCTCCCAACTTGGAGAGGTCTTTTCTGATGGCTGTCTCAGTGGGGTCTAAGCCCCTCTTTCATTTTTACAGTCCTCCATTGTTGGGATGTACTATAATTTTTCCAACCATTCTCCCAGGATAGACATTTAGGGTTTTTCTGCTGTTTTACAATTACAAATATTGCTTTAGTCGGTGACCTGTACATATATATTTTCATAATATTGCAGTTATATCTTCTGGACAGATTCCTAGAAGTGGGATTACTGGCTCAAAAGGTAAGTGTATACGTAGTTTTGTTAGGTGATGCCAAATTCCCCTACAGAATGGTTGAACTAGCTCACATTCTCACTAGTAATGTATGAGACTGCCTTTTCCACTATGCCCTCCCCAACAGAATGCTTTATTAGACTTTCCATTTTGTAGGCATTCCTCTTATAATGAAAAAATAATTTTTCCAAGTCATTGCTGAAATCCTAATAAAAAAATCACTGTTCCTCCAACAAATATTTATTGAGGACCTACTCAGTAATCTAGGTACTATGTGGGAATGCAACTGTGAGCAAAACAAAAATAGTCCCTTCCCTGATGGCATTTCAATCTGGCAACACAGAGAAACGTATGCCAGATGATGAAACCCCCACACAGTCACAGAATGTTGTGTGTTGGATTGTTCCATGATCCATTCAGTTAATCTGGGAACTATGTCTCCCAGAATTCTCTTTCCTGTATGGTTCTAGATTAGAGTGGGCCAACAGGTAAATTTGCCCAAGATTTTTAGGAGCAGAAATAAATCAGTGACCTTTACTCTCTGCAAGTCCTTGTGGCCAGAATTCTGGATGGACTGGTGCTTGGGTTTCTGGAGTGGTTTCAATTGTTCTCATTCTCCTCTGCTTTGTGTCCAGTTTTCTTACTGCCCACTGGTCTTGATGACCAGCTACAGCTCTGGCCCACCACCTGATGTTTGGCTGTAGGACCATAGAGCTGGTAGCTGCACTGGGATAACCCCTTCTAGTAGACCTCTCCAGAAGCTCCCATTTGCCTCTTACTCTGGCAATTGGAGACAGTTTCTCAGATTTCTCTGCAGATCCAACTTGTCCACCTACCCAGTGCTTTGGGACTAGCAGTGTCTCTTCTTTGGTTGTCTCACTCTCTTAGACTTTTGCTTCCCTAGCTCCTCTTAAAGTTGCAGGAGGTCTATTTCCCATAATAAATCTCTCATTCTTTAATCTTCATAATGTTTCTGCTTCCCTGACTGAACCCTGACCTATACACGTAGTAAGTGCAGTGGAGAACCAAGTGCTACGACAGCATGTTGAACAGAAGGTCCTCAACTAGTCTGGGGATCAGAGAAGTTTCTCTAGGAAGATGACATTTTATCTGAGTTCTCCAGGGAGTTTAGGAGTTATCTGGGTAAGTATTTTCTGCATCTTGGCTCACTCAACATTTATTCCAGCCTCCTGGTGTCTGTCCCTGAATTCCAGAGGCTAAAAGGCTATAAACACTGCATTTCCTTTTCCTTCTTTCCCCTTCTTTTAAAAGATTTTACTTTTTAGAGCTGCAAGGTTCAAAGCAAAATTGAGCTCAAAGTACAAAGGTTTCCCACATACCCCTTCCATCCAAAATACACATCCTCTTGGATCATCAGCATCCTGCCCCAGTGAGGTAGCTCCCAACGCCTTCCCTCTAAAGATCTACTCAGAGTGTGGCAGTCTTCCCAATGTCCCACTCCCTCAAGGGCAGGTGTTCCTCCTGGCTGCATCTAGTTGGCCATCTTGCCCCCCTATCCTAGGCTCAGTCTTTGGAACTCAATGAAAGTTCCTTTTGATTTCTAGTTTGTTGAGAGTTTTAAATAATGAATAAATGCTGGACTTTGTAAAATGCCTTTTCTGTATCTATTGCTATGATTGGGTTGTTTTTCTTCTTTAGGCTGTTGATGTGACAGAATACATTAATTGATTTTAAAATGTTGGATCAGCCTTGTATGTGCGGAATAAATCTGACTTGGTTGTGGTGTATAATTCTTTTTGGGCATTATTGGATTCAGTTTGCTAATATTTTGTTGAGGATTTTTGCATTTATGTTTTTAAGATATGGTGGTGTGTAATTTTCCTTTCTTATAATATCTTTGTCTAGTTTTGGTGTTAGAATAATACTGGCCTCATAGAATGAGTTAAGGAGTATTCCTTCTGCTTCTACCTTCTGGAAGAGATTGTAGAGAATTAATATGATTTTTTCCTTAAATATTGGTGGAATTTACCAGTGAAACCATCTGGGCCTAGTAGTTTCTATTTTAGAAGGTTATTAATTATTGATTCAATTTATTTAATAGATGCTGGCCTATTCAAATGATCTATTTCTTCTTATGTGAGTTTTAGCTAACTGGATCTTTCAAGGAATTGGTTCATTTCATCTAGGCTATCAAATTTCTGAGCATGGAGTTGTTTATAATATTCCTTTTATTCCTTCAATGTCCATGGAATCAGTAGTGATGGCCCCTCATTTATTTATAATATTAGTTTTTTGTGTATTCTGTCTTTTTTCTTAGTTGCCTGGCTGGAGATTTATTAATGTTGCTGATATTTTCAAAGAATCAGCTTTTGGTGTCTTTGCTTTTCTCTATTGATGTTCTATTTTCAATTTCATTGATTTCTACTCTAATTTTTATTATTTCTTTTCTTCTACTTACTTTGGACTTAATTTGCTCTCCTTTTTTTGTTTCGTAAAGTAGAAGCTTAGATTATTGGTATTAGGTCTTTTTTTTTTTCTAATGTGTGTGTTCAATGCTATACATTTTCCTTTAAACACTGTTCTCACTGCACCCCATAAATTTTTTGGGGGGTTATTTCTGCTTTGCAGAAATTAACATAGCTACTCCAGCTTTCTTTTGATTAGTGTTAGTATGGTATATCTTTCTCCTTCCCTTTACTTTTAATCTATATATGTCTTTATATTTAAAGAGTCTCGCTCTGTCACCCAGGCTGGAGTGCAGTGGCACAATCTTGGCTCACTGCAACCTCCGACTCCTGGGTTCAAGTGATTCTCCTGCCTCAGCCTCCCAAGTAGCTGGGACTACAGGCATGTGCCACCACACCCAGCTAATTTTTGTATTTTTAGTGGAGACAGGGTTTCACCATGTTGGCCAGGCTGGTCTCAAACTCCTGACCTCAGGTGATCTATCTGCCTTGACCTCTCAAAGTGCTGGGATTACAGGCATGAGCCACCGCACCCAACTGCACCTTACAAATTTTGATGTTATATTTTCATTTTAATTTAGTTCAAAATATTTTTAAATTCCTCTGGAGATTTTTTTTCACCCACGTGTTATTTAGAAGTGTGTTGTTTAATCTCCAATTATTCTGAGATTTTCTAGCTATCTTATGTTTTTGATTTCTAGTTCAATTCCATTGTGGTCTAAAAGCATACATTGTATGATTTCTATTCTTTTACACTTGTTAAGGTATGTTTTATGGCCTGGAATGTGGTCTATCTTGGTGAGTGTTCCACAAGAACTTGAGAAGAATGTGTATTCTACTGTTGTTTGGGATAAGTATTCTATAAATGTCATTTAGATCCAGCTGTTAGATAGTGCTATTCAGTTCATGTCCTTACTGACTTTCTGCCTGCTGGCTCTGTTCATTACTGAGAGAGGGTGGTTATGTCTCCAACCATAATTGTGGCTTTGTCTATTCCTCCTGCAGTCCTCTCAGTTTTTGCCTCACGTATTTTGACACTCTGTTGTAAGGGGCATACACATTAAGGACTGTCATGTCTTCTTGAAGAATCAACCCCTTCATCATTATGTAAATGCCCCTCTTTATTCTGGATAATTTTCCTTACTCTGAAATCTGCTTTGCAGAAATTAACATAGCTACTCCAGCTTTCTTTTGATTAGTATTAGTATGGTATATCTTTCTCCTTCCCTTTACTTTTATTCTATATATGTCTTTATATTTAAAGTGAACTTCTTGTAGACAACATGCCTGGTCTCTTTTGCAGCTAGGTTTCTGAATGAGATTCAGGATTTGTAAATAAGATACAATCATATGAGCCTTGAATTTAGAACTGATTTAATGGCTGAGTGAGTCAAGGCTGGAGGAAGTGGTTTTGCCAGTACAGTGTGTAGGAGGGGCGTTACATTCTGGAGCTGCAGCTCCAGCAGCAGCTTCTCGATTTGACAAGTTTGTTTATTGATTGAGTCAGGGCCAACAGCTTCCTCTGCAGCCCAGTCTTGAGGCTGAAGATATTAGTAGCCAAGTGAGGAATGCCTTTACTAGGGTACGCAAAATTGGTTCAACTAAACTCAGCGTTAAAGACGATCACATGTGCCAGGTGCAGTGGCTCATGCCTGTAATCCCAGAACTTTGGGAGGCCGAGGTGGGAGGATCACTTGAAGTCAGGAGTTCAAGACCAGCCTGGCCAACATGGCGAAACCTCATCTCTACTAAAAATACAAAAATTAGCTGGGCATTATGGTGTGCACCTGTAATCCCAGCTACTCAGGAGGCTGAGGTGAGAGAGTTACGCAGACTGGGTGATAGAGTGAGACTCTGTCTCAAAAAAAAAAAAGGGACCACATGGCCAAGTGTGGTGGCTCATGCCTATAATCCCAGCACTTTGAGAGACCAAGGCAGGAGGATCACTTGAGCTCAGGAGTTCAATGCAAGCCTTATCAACATAGCAAGACCTATTCTCTACTAAAAAATATTAGCCAGGTGTGGTAGTGCATGCCTGTAGTGCCAGCTACAAGGGAAGCTCAAGTGGAGGATAGCTTGAGCCTAGGACATCATGGCTGCAGTGAGCCCTGATTGCCTCACTCCAGCCTGGGTGACAGTGAGGCCCTGTCTAAAAAAAAGAAAAGACAGAGAGAGAGAGAAAGACCATATGGCCATTTTGGGGTCTTCATGCTACTGAACAATAGGCTCAAAGGAGGACCACTTAGTTGGAAGTGAAGTACAAATATGGGAAGAGGGTTATGCATGTCAGTCAGATAAATGAAGGGATTACTAACTGTGGAGATTATCTATGAACTGGATTGCTCAACATCTATTTCATCTCCTAGTGTACCTTACTACTCTGCAGAGGCTGGAAAGATGAAAATGATGGCTAAGACTTCCTTGCAGGTAAGCTTTCATCCATTTTGAGATTCTGCCTATCAGATATATTTGCTTGGGAATTGGAATCAGAATTGAGTGAGTGGGAAAAGAGGCAGGATGTAAAGCATCGATTTGCTGGTATAGGTTGTCATAGTAGAGGTGTGACTCTGGGGATAGAAGTGGTAACAACAGCTTCATGATTTGATGAGCAGCTCCTTGTTGTGGTAGAAACAGCCGTTCCCTTAACAGATCAGTTCTGGGATGTGACTCTGGGAGTCTTTTCTGGAAACTCAGTCTAGGGCCTGCTTTTCCAGCACCCCCAAGGATTCTGGAGAATACTGTAACCACTAGGGCTGCACACAAGGAGGAAGTGTGATGTTGAGGAAGTGACAAAAGCCCAGCCCAATGGAGCACAAAGGGTGAAACATAGGTTGGAGGTCAGCAGGGCCAGATTGCTATAGGCCACTGGCCTTCTTGGCTCAACCTATGGCACTGTAAAGCCTTGCTTTTGAAGGCGGAATACTGTTAACCAGCCCTTATCTTCAATCAGTTCACTATTTACTTTCTTTCTTTTGTTTTTCTTTTCTTTTTCTTTGAGATGGAGTCTCGCTGTGTCACCCAGGCTGGAGTGCAGTGGTGCAATCTTGGCTCACTGTAACCTCTGCCTCCCGGATTCAAGCGATTCTCCTGCCTCAGCCTCGCAAGTAGCTGGGATTACAGGCACGTACCACCACCCTTGGCTATTTTTTTGTATTTTTAGTAAAGATGGAGTTTCATCATGTTGACCAGGTTGGTCTCAAACTCCTGACCTCAGGTGATCTGCCTACCTCGGCCTCTCAAAGTGCTGAGATTACAGGCGTGAGCCACCATGCCCAGCCAGTTCAGTGTTTTCAACAGAAAGACATTACATTGCAGTGGTCAGTTTAGGCTAGATGTAAAGAGCACCTCCTTTTAGCAGGTAGTTTTACGACCCAAAGGAAACGAGTGGCTAGTGTTAGAATGACTTTTAGGAGGAGGCCAACAGCCCATTTAGGGGCTACATACAGCAAGTCTTTCTTTTCTTTTCTTTTTTTTTTAAGACAGAGTTTCAGTCTTGTTGTCCAGGCTGGAGTGCAATGGCGCACCTCTGCCTCCCGGGTTTGAGAGATTCTCCTGCCTCAGCCCCCCAAGTAGCTGGGACTACAGGCATGCGCCACGATGCCTGGCTAATTTTGTATTTTTAGTAGAGATGGGATTTCTCCATGTTAGTCAGGCTGGTCTCAAACTCCTGACCTCAGGTGATCCACCCACCTCGGCCTCCCAAAGTGCTGGGATTACAGGCACGAGCCACCGTGCCCAGCCTAGAGCAAGTCTTTTATTGCAGCAGGAAACTGGACTGGATGGCCCTTCATGGACCAGGCAGCCTGGTGATTCTGGACCTCCTCCCCAGATTGGCCTCATTTCTCCATTGCTCTCACCTCTCTGTGGGATTTGACCCAGGGATACAAATGAATCCACCTCTTCATCTTTTCCAGAGAGCATACTTCATGCTGTTTTCTACTTTAAGAATTGTTGCCCCAGAATAGCCATCTCACATCCACCCCACTCTGACCTGATTGCCCCACTCATATTATAAATCTCAGAACATACCAGGTGTGGTGGTTCACACCTGTAATCCCAGCACTTTGGGAGGCTGAGGCCGGAGGAGCTCAGGAGTTCGAGATCAGCTTGGGCAACGTAGGGAGACCCCGTCTCTAGAAAAAATTTTAAAAATAAGCTGGACATGATGGCACACATCTGTAGTCCCAGCTACTCAGGAGGCTGAGGTGGGAGGATTCCTTGAGCCTAGGAGGTTGAGGCTGCAGTGAGCTGTGATTGCACCACTGCACTCCAGCCTGGGCAACAGAGTAAGACCTTGTCTCCAAAAAAAATATAAAATCTCTAAGCATGACTATGAAAGCAGATTTCTCCTTTCTGCTTGAAATAAACAGGGCCTAAAAGAATCCCTCTTTCCATATATCCTACTCCAAAGGCCTTCCCCTGTGGGTTACCCACCTCTTATCCTTCCTTCAGCGATAATCCAGCCCTCTGCCTTTTTATAAAGTGTTGTACATCTTTGCATATTCATATTTGTATATCTGCTCTGTCCCCCAGACAAGGGGCTTCTCAAAGCCTGGGGGTCTCTAAGGATAAAGGCTAACACAGTTTGGATGTTTGTCCCCACCCAGATCTTAGGTTGAAACGTAATTCCCAATATTGGAGGTGGAGCCTGGTGGGAGGTGTTTGGATCATGGAGGCAGATCCCTCATGAATGGCTTGGGCCATCCCTTTGGTGATGAGTAAGCTCTCACTCTGAGATCTCTTGCTTGTTCCTGTTTTCTCCATGTGATGTGCCTGCTCCCTCTCCACCTTCCACTATGACTAAGCTTCCTGAGGCTTCCCTAGAAGGCGAGCATATGCTGGCACCATGCTTTCTGTAAAGCCTGCAGAACCATGAGGCCATTAAACCTCTTTTCTTTATAAACTACCCAGTCTCAGGTATTTCCTTATAGCGGTGCAAGAACAGCCTAATACAGAGGCTTTCTCTTCCTTCAGACTGAGAACCCTGGAGAATATGAAATGGTCTTTCCCATCAGACGGGAAACTCCCAGCATCTCATACTCCTCTGTCTCTCTACATCCCACGCCAGGAAGATGCACGAAACTTCAGTTTAAAACAAATGGGGAGTTCCCAGACACAGAAGGTAAGCAGGGACATCCTCTGAGAGGAAAACTCTGGTGGCTTCAGGGGGATCAAAGCCAGTCCCCACTCCTCTCCTCTCCTGCGCTGAAAGCTCAGAGCAGGCTGGGCATGGTGGCTCATGCCTGTAATCCTAGCACTTTGGGAGGCCAAAGTGGGAGGATCAGTTGAGCTCAGGAGTTTCAGACCAGCCTGGGCAACATAGTGAAACCTTGTATGTATTAAAACAAACAAACAAATAAACAAACCACCAAAATTCAGAGGGGACAGGGGAGGTGGCACACTGCTGTCCTTCTTGTTCCCCTATCATGTAGCACAGGACCTGTGGAATGGAAGGGACCCTGTCAATGTGTGTTGGGTGATGGACTGGATGAATAAATGGTACATCTGTGTGCCTAGGGGGTCCATTCCAGACACCAGGTAGTAAGGCAGCCAGATGAGTTCTAGGCCTGGCCTTTGAGAGACTCTGAGCTGATGGACAAGCTGCTTGTCTGGGCCCCAATCAACTCACCACTGGACAGATCTCTGAGAGATCTGTGGCCCCAAGTTTCTAGACCCCAGGTCTTACTACTGAGAAGATCCATGGACGTGGGGAAGCACCTACTCATAGTCCCTCAGAGAGTCTGTGTTTGGTTTACATTGAAGCCAGGCATCGTGCCATGTGCCTGTAGTTCTAGCTACTCTGGAGGCTGAGGCGGGAGGATGGGAGCCCAGGAGTTCAAGGCTGCAGTAAGCTATGACCATGCCACTGTACTGCAGCCCAGGCAACAGAGTGAGACCACCTCCCTAAAAAAATAAAAATGAAGATGAAAATGAAAAAAACCAGAAGAGTTTGATTTTCTCACAACAAATTGGTGCCCTGGTTAGTGCTGGCCGCCCATTCCATCATTCTTTCAGTCGACTTTCTGAGTCTGTCAAACTGCAGTAAAGTCTTCTTTGGCTCCAGAATGGAGCCAGGATCTTCTCCAGCCAAATGTCTCTGAGGCCAGCTGGGGTCAGTGGAAACTGTGGGGAGAGGGATGGGGAAGAGTGGGTTCTATCTTTGCTCACATCCTGGAGTTGTTTCTGACCTGCCCAGGAGAGGTTGCCCCCCGCCAGAACTGGACTCTTCCTTGGCTTTAAGATGTGAAGTCAGGCAGCTGGAAGGACAGACACCTCATCTGAACACTGTTCTATGGACCAAAGGCAGGATGAGCATGGCAGGCGCAGAGGCTGCAGTTGGAAACTTGAAACCCTTGCCTGGAAAATGAAGAGCCAGGCCCTGATTTGGAATGAATATGCTTAAAATAAAAATAATTATGCAGAGCTGGAGGAGATTTTAACACAGATGGAGCTCAATCATCCCAATGTATTGATGGAGAAACAGGCTTAGCAAGTTCATGGTAGAAATGGGGCTCCAATGCTCTGTGAGGCTTCACCCGGAGCCCTAGCTATCAGGGAACATGAAATCTGTCCTGTGCAATCACCTTCTCTCATCACGTTTGCCACCTGCTTAAGACTCTCCTTCAAGTAAGCAGCATGTTCTTACTGACCACAAAGTAGCCATTGTCGGGGCGACTCTGGCAGTGACCTTGATCACCTCTAGAATGCAAAATGCACTTGACTTATGCAAATACCAACACTTAGTGGCCCTTTGACTGCCAGGGAGCATTATGGACCTTCCGCTGAGTTTCACTTGGACATATGAACTTCTGATCTCAACTGACTCATTTAGTTGTAGCAGGGAATCCCAATGCCTTTGGAAATAGAAACTAGATATGACTCAGGATGAAACATCAGTGGAAACAGACCTTTCAAGATTGATTTTTTAAAAAATATAACTACTGGCTAGCATAGTCATAAAATTAGATAGTTCTTCCTCCTTATTGAGAAAACAGAATACAGACCGGGTGTGGTGACTCATGCCTATAATCCCAGCACTTTGGGAGGCTGAGGCAGGCAGATGATTTGAGGTCAGGAGTTCGAGACCAGCCTGACCAACATGGTGAAACCCTGTCTCTACTAAAAATACAAAAAATTAGCTGGGCATGGTGGTGCATACCTGTAGTCCCAGCTACATGGGAGGCTGAGATGGGAGGATCACTTAAACCTGGGAGGTTGAGGTTGCAGTGAGCTGAGATCGTGCCGTTGTACTTTAGCCTGGGTGACAGAGCGAGACTCCATCTCAAAAAAGGAAAAAAAAAAAGAAAGGAAGAAAACAGAATACAAGGTCAGGCATGGTAACTCACACCTGTAATCCCAGCACTTTGGGAGGCCAAGTTGGGAGGATTGCTTGAGGCCAGGAGTTCGAGGCCAGCCTGGCCAACATAGTAAGACCCTGTCTCTACAATAAAAGAAAAAGAAAGAAAACATAGTACAAAGGGTGGAGTCTGGGTCTCCAGTCTTGTTTGTCTGTTTGTAGGTCCTGCTATTCCAAGTGTGGACCATGTACCAGCCCCATGGGAATCACCAGGGAGCTTGTTAAAAATATAAAAATCTCAGGCTTTCCCCCAGACCTGGTAGATCACAACCCGTATCTTAGCAAGATCCCCCAGTTGACTTGTAGACACAGGAAAATTTGAGATGTACTGCCCGAGAGCACCAAAACATGTCAAACACAAAATAGACCTGAAACAAACGAAGAAAATAAAGTATTTACCATGCTTGCATTGCAATGAGAACGCACACCATAACTTCAGGGCATTTATGACAATAGGAATTCTTTTTAAATTAATAGATGGTTCTTTTTAGAACAGCTTTAGATTTACAGAAGAATTGTATAGAGTTCCCATATACCGCCCCCTTATCCCAACACATACACAGACTTTCCTCTTATTAACATCATGAATTAGTGTGGCACACTTGTTAAAATTAATGACTCAATATTGATATATCATTATTAAAGCCCGTAGTATACATTAAGGTTCACCTTTGTGATGCACAGTTCTATGGGTTTTGACAAATGCATAATGTCATGTATCCACCATCACCATATCCTACAGAACAGTTTCACTGCCCTGAAAATTCTCTGTGCTCTGCTTGTTCATCCCTCTGTCCTCCCAAACCCTTGGCAACCACTGATCTTTCTACTGTCACCATAGTTTTGCTTATTCCAGAATGTCATATAGCTAGAGTTATACAGTATATATCCTTTTCAGATTGAATTAATTTATGCCTTTATGTTCTTCCATGTCTTTTTGTGATTTGATAGCTTATTTATTTTTGATAGCTTATTTCTTATACTATTGCTAAATAGCATCCCATTGTATGGCCGTATCACAGTTTGTTTATACATTCACCTATTGAGAAACCTTTTGGTTGCTTCCATTTTGGGGAAATGATGAGTAAGGCTACTGTAAACATTTGTGTGCAGGTTTTTGAGTGAACATAAGTTTTCAGCTTTGTTGGGTAAATACTTACGAGTACAATTGCTGGATCGAATGGTAACACTATATTTAGCTTTGTAAGAAATTGTCAAATTGGAGCAGGGTGTGGTGGCATGCACCTGTAGTCCCAGCTACTCAGGAGGCTGAGGCAGGAGGGATTTCTTGAGCCTAGGAGTTTGAAACTGGAGTATGCTATAATCATATTTGTGAATAGCCACTGCACACAAGCACAAAAGAAACTGTCAAACTGTCTTCCAAAGTGGCCGTGCCATTTTGAATTCCCACTAGCGTTGAATGAGAGTCCCTGTTCCACGTCCTTGGCAGCATTTTGTGGTGTTAACGTTTTGGATTTTAGCCATCCTAATGGGTATGTCATGGTTATTTTGATTTGCAATTTCTAATGACACATGATGTTAAATGTGTTTTCATATGCTTACCTGTTATCTGTCTGTCTTCTTTGGCGAAGTGTCTGTTCAGATCTTTTGCTCATTTTTTAATTGAGTTATTCGTTTTCTTATTTTTGAGTTTTAGGAGTTCACAGTATATTTTAGACACAAGTCCTTTATCAGATATGTCTTTTGGAAGCATTTCTCTTAGTCTGTGACTTTTGTATTGTTCACAAAGCCGAAGTTTCATATTTTAATAAAGTACAACTTAACATTTATTTTCCCAGCTCCACATTCAGTGGTATCATGTTGGTAACTCGGGATCAGCCATATTGAGGGTATTTACACTGAAGAAATTGGCAGACTCTACAAAGTAGGGATTTCCACCTTCCTTACAAGAGTTGATTGTTAAACCATTTTATAGCACACGACTGCATCCTACAAACTTTCTATTGAATCATTCCAGTTGGTCTATTACTTTAGTTATAACTTTTTTATGTAGCAGAGAAGCTTTTTGTTTTGTGTACATATGTAAGATATTGGTATTTTATTTTTCTTTTGATTTAATCGCTCTTGGCAAGGCATGGTAGCTCATGCCTATAATTCCAGCACTTTGGGAGGCAGAGGCAGGAGGACTGCTTGAGGCCAGGAGTTCCAGAGCAGCCAGAGCAACATAGCAAGACCTCATCTTTAAAAAAAAAAAAAAAATTAGTCAGCTGTGGTGACATGTGCCTGTAGTCCGAGCTACTTGGGAGGCTTGGGTGGCAGGATCTCTTGAGCCCAGTAGTTCGAGATGGTAGTGAGCCATTATCACACCACTGCATTCCAGCCTGAGTGACAGAGTGAGACCTTGCCTTTTTTTTTTTTATTTATGAGACAGGGTCACACTCTGTCACCCAGGCTGCAGTGCAGTAGCATGATCATGGCTCACTGCAGCCTCTGCCTGTGAGGCTCAAGTGATCCTTCCACCTTAGCCTCCCAAGTAGCTGGGACTACATGTGCACACCACCATGCCCAAGTAATTTTTGAATTTTGGGTAGAGATGGAGTCTCCCTATGTTGCCCAGGCTAGTCTCCAAATCCTGGGCTCAAGTGATCCCACCTCAGTCTCCCAAAGTACTGAAGTACTGAGATTACAGGTGTGAGCCATCTCATCCAGCAAGACCCTATCTCTTGGAAAAAAAGAATAACCAAAATATATCTAAAGAAGAGAGAAGAGGGATTTTCCTTAGTATATATGAAGACTTAAAAAAATTACAGTAATTAGGCCAGGTTTGGTGGCTGACGCCTGTAATTCCAGCACTTTGGGAGGCTGAAGCGGGCAGATTGCCTGAGCTCAGAAGTTTGAGACCAGCCTGGGCAACACGGTGAAACTCTGTCTTTACAAAAATACAAAAAATTAGCCAGGCGTGGTGGTGTACACTTGTAGTCCCAGCTACTTGGGAGGCTGAGGCAGGAGAATTCCCTGAACCTGGGAGGTGGAGGTTGCAGTGAGCTGAGATTGCACCATTGCACTCCAGTCTGGGTGACAGAGTGAGACTCTGTTTCAAAAAAAAAAAACAAAACAAAACAAAAACTGGGTGCAGTGGCTCACGTCTGTAATCCCAGTGCTTTGGGAGGCCGAGATGGGTGGATTACCTGAGGTCAGGAGTTCGAGACCAGCCTGACCAACATGGTGAAACTCCATCTCTACTAAAAATACAAAAATTAGCTGGGTATGGTGGTGTACACCCGTAATCCCAGCTACTCAGGAGGCTGAGGCAGGAGAATCCCTTGAACCTGAGAGGCAGAGGTTGCAGTGAGCTGAGATCGCACTGTTGCACTCCAGCTTGGGTGACAGAGTGAGACTCTGTCTCAAAAAAAAAAAAATTATAGTAATTAGGCAGAGTGATATTAGGGCAAGTGTAGAAAAATAGACCAAAGCGACATAAAGGAAGCCCAGAAATAGATCTAAGCATAGGTGGAAACTTACATGATAAAGAAAACATTAAAATCAGAGGGGAGGCTGGGCACGGTGGCTCACATCTGTAATCCCAGCACTTTGAGAGGCTGAGGCAGGCAGATCTCCTGAGATAAGGAGTTCGTGACCAGCCTGGCCAACATGGTGAAACCTCATCTCTACTAAAAATACGAAAATTAGCCAGGCATGGAGGCAGGTGCCTGTAATCCCAGCTTCTCTGGAGGCTAAGGCAGGAGAATCGCTTGAACCCGGGAGGTGGAGGTTGCAGTGAACCAAGATTGTGCCATTACACTCCAGCCTGGGCGACAAGAGCGAGACTCCATCTCAAAAAAAAAAAAATAAATACATAAAAATTAAATAAAATCAGAGGGGGAACATTGGTTTGTTCAACAAAAGGTGTTGGAATCATTGACTTTCCTTATTGGTAAATAAAACAAAATTTCTGCCTCATACTACACACGAAAATAAACTCCAAATGGATTAAAGGATTAAAGCCCTAAGTGTAAAACCCCAAAATTGAGAACCAATAGAAGAAAGATATTGAGAAAAATATTGTTAAACTCACGATCAGAGAGTCATGCAGGACTTTGCAAACAAGGTACTAAACATTACTGATTGATAACTTGTATGGCATGAAAGTTAAAAGTGGTGGTTTTTTTTGTTTGTTTGTTTGTTTTTTTGTTTTTTGAGATGGAGTCTTTTTTTTTTTTTTTTTTGAGATGGAGTCTCGCTCTGTCGCCCAGGCTGGAGTGCAGTGGCGCAATCTCAGCTCACTGCAAGCTCCGCCTCCCGGGTTCACGCCATTCTCCTGCCTCAGCCTCTCCGAGTAGCTGGGATTACAGGCGCCCGCCACCACGCCCGGCTAATTTTTTTTTTGTATTTTTTAGTAGAGATGGGGTTTCACTGTGGTCTCGATCTCCTGACCTCGTGATCCGCCCGCCTCGGCCTCCCAAAGTGCTGGGATTACAAGCGTGAGCCACCGTGCCTGGCCTTTGAGATGGAGTCTTACTCTGTTGCCCAGGCTGGAGTGCAATGGCACAGTCTCTGCTCACCGTAACCTCCGCCTCCTGGGTTCAAGCGATTCTCCTGCCTCAGCCTCCTGAGTAGCTGGGATTACAGGCATGTGCCACCATGCCTAGCTAATTTTATATTTTTAGTAGAGATGAGGTTTCTCCATGTTGGTCAAACTGGTCTCGAACTCCCGACCCCAGCTGATCCACCCACCTCGGCCTCCCAAAGTGCTGGGATTACACGAGTGAGCCACCACGCCCCGCCAGAAGTTTTTATATTATAAAAATGCCATAAATAAAAGACAATTGGCATGCTTACAGAATATATTTGCAACATATGTAGCAAACACTTGTTGTCTTGTCTTCCAATGTGTTGCCTCCTGGAAGCTGCTGATACAGAAGCCTGAGGGAACACACTCCCCCTGCCTCCTTCTCCAACCCAGCAGAGCCAGGAAGGACCCGGATGGAAGTTAGGACAAAGAGGTCCAGAATTGGCACAGATACCAACAGACCATTCTTTGAAGAAGAAATCCAAACGGCCATAATGTGTATGTAAAAATGCTCAGTTGCACCAACAGCCAGGGGAAGCAAGTGAAAACAATGATACACAATTTTATACTCTTCAGATTGGGAAGAACTGACAAATGTGATCTTATCAAGTGCTGGCTATGGTGCCGCCAGGAGTGTAAACTGGCACATCCATTCAAGAGAGTATTTTGGGAATGACTAGTAACATTGAAAGTGTGCACGCCCTTCATCTGACCTATGTAATATTCTTACAAAAACATTTAACCTGATAATCATGAGGAAGCAATAGGTAAATCCAAATTGGTGAGTATTCTGCAAGACAACTGGTCTGGATTCAAGAGCATCAATGTCATTTTAAAAAAGAAACCAGATTAAGTCTGGGCGTGGTGGCTCACACCTGTAATCCCAGCACTTTGGAAGGCTGAGGCAGGTGGATCATTTGAACTCAGGAGTTTGAGACCAGACTGGGCAACATGGTGAAACCCCGTTTCTACAAAAAATAAAAAAAATTAGCTAGACATGGTGGCATGTGCCTGTGGTCCCAGCTACTGGGAGGATTGCTTAAGCCCAGGAAGCCGAGGCTGCAGTGAGCTGAGATTGCACCACTGCACTCCAGCCTGGGTGACAAAGTGAGACCTCAGCTCAAAAAAAAAAAAAAAATAAATAAATAAATTAAATAAACCAGACTAAAGAACTTTCTAGATTAAAGGACACCAAAGAGCCACAACAATTAGAGGCAATGCCTGATTCTTGTTTGGATTCCGGATTGGAAAAAAGCCAACAAATTGGATATAAAAACCATTATTGGGACAATAGGGGAAATTTGTATATTAGATAGTTTTACTGTATACTAGATACAGTATTGTGTTCATGTTCTTGTCCCCGCCAAGACTGATGAGCCCCCATGGACTCAGATAGTCAAGATTCTTAGCAGGCTGTCAGAGCCTTAAGAAGGTTCTGAACCCAGGACTAAGGTAGGGGTTACTTCAGGCTGAGGGGATTAGCAAAGGCTTGTGAAGTGCTAAAGCCGTGACCTGGATACTTCAGGACTCAAATCCACTCACATTGGAATTCTCTGGGTGACTGCCCAGCCCCTTTGGCAGGACAGCCAGCCACAGGCCCTGATTGTGCAGGACTTCCTGCCTCTGCAAAGGCAGTCGGAGGCTGAGCAGGGTTCTACCCAGCTGGGTCCAGGCAGAAGTTTTTCCTCCCCACCTCCGGGTTTGTCCTCATCATTGGTCACTCCCATTCACAGCTTTAAGATTCTGGAGGCCAAGAATTTGGCTCCCCCCGGATCCATGGTCTGTGGATACCAATGTTCCGACTGGAGACGGGGAGCCAGCAAGACCCGGGGCTCCGGGGTCTGCCCAAGGAAGTTGCTCATGGGAGCAGACCTCTAGAGCAGGATTTGAGGCCAGGCCAAAGAGGTTAGTTACTGATGGGGGCTGCACAAATTGGGGCTTGTGGAGGGATGCCAGCTGGGAGGGAGAGACTGGAGAAGGGGGTGTGTGGAGAGCCCAAGAGGAGGCCCAGGGGGAGGTGGGCAGGCACAGCCTCTGTTGAAGGAGTCTCTCTAAGGCTGTTGGGGTCCTTCACCTGTCATTGTCAGGCCTGGGGAGCGGGCTCTTAAGGAGGCCAGGCCACACCTCAAGGGAAGATGGAGGTTACCAGAAGGTCATACCTAAAATTACGGGCAAAACCAGGGAGAGCTGTGAATAGGCTGAGTTAGGACTTGTGTTTACGTTAATCTGAGGCCTTGCTTGGATTTCTTTCTAACCTAAACCACAGGCAAATATTCCCCTTTAGGGAGAGAACTCGCCGACATCTATTTAACATCCCTTAACTGTTGAGAGCGTCCACTGTGTGCCAGACATTTTGGTACACACAGAAAGAAACCCAGAGGAGGGTAAGATGCCCTTATAGGGAGATCTTTCTCCTGCCTTCCTCCATCTCTCTCTCTCTCTCGCTCACCTCTCTGAAGGCGGTCTAGCTTTGGGCTAAGTATACGTGGCCTTGGGAGTCAAATGGATCAGGACAACTCTGAGCTTTGTCACTGACCAGCTCTGCACAGGTGTGAGCCATTTTTTTTTTCTTCAAGCCTCAGTGTCCCAATCTGCAAAGTGCATATGATAGTAATATCTACCTCATAGGGTCACCTTAGGGATAAAATGAGAGAAGCCCCATAAAGAACTTAGCATGGTATCTGGGCTCAATAAGGCATCAGCTATTTTTATTAGCCGTTCAACAAACATTTTTTCCTAGGACCCAATTTGTACCATACAGAGTGCTAGGTGCTGCCAGGGAGAGATAAAAGAGACACCCTCAAGGATTCACAGTCTAGTTTGTTCATTTGTTGATTGATTTCATCAATGAATATGTATCATGCCCTACACTTAGCATTGGAGATGTCAAAGTATTAATAAAAGACACTGTCCCTGTCCGCAGGTTGCTCACAGCCTGGTGGGAGAGACATTGCAACACAATATGATTGGTGTTGTGAAAAGAGAGAGCACATGGTACTGGGAGAGCTCAGAGCAGGGGGCTGATCCAGTTCGGGGCAGGGCGATGGATTCACAAGACATTTTGGCAAAGGCAGACCCAGCTTCCATGTTTCCCAGCTCACAGGTGCGCTCCTACCCTGGGGCCTTTTTACTTGCTCTTCTCTCTGCCTGGAGCTTTCTTCCCCTAGGATGATCCCTATAGCCTGCTCCTTCACCTCCTTCATGGCTTTACTCAAGTGTCACCTCCCCAGCAAGACCTTTCTTGGCCACCCTGTTTAAAGTGGCCACTCCAGCCCAGTGCGGTGGCTCATGCTTGTAATCCTGGCACTTTGGGAGGCCAAGGTGGGTGGATCACTTGAGACCAGGAGATCGAGACCAATCTGGCCAACATGGTGAAATCCTGTCTCTACTAAAAATACAAAAATTAGCCGGGCATGATGGTGCACAGCTGTAGTCCCACCTACTTGGGAGGCTGAGGCAGGAGAATTGCTTGAACCCGGGAGGTGGAGGTTGCAGTGAGCTGAGATCACACCACTGCACTCCAGCCTGGGCAACAGAGCAAGACGTCTCAATAAATAAATAATTAAATAAATAAATAAATCAAAAGTGGCCACTCCCACCATCAACAGTCCCCGTCTCCATCCCCAAACACACACACTTAGCACTCCCACCCTGCTCCCTGCTTTATTTTTCTCCATTGCATCGATCACCACCTGACAAGCTGTACATTTTACTTATTCGCTTGTCTATTTCTGTCTTCTCCCTCCAGAGTGCAAGCTCTGCCATGAGGGTAGGGTTCTCATCTGTTTTGCTCTTTGCTGTATCCCCAGTGTCTAGAACAGTGCCTGGCACATAATAGGTGCTTGCTAAATAGTTATTGAACGATAAGTATGTTAAGTTTACAAAGATGAGTAGGAGTTGAGTAAGAGAAGAAAGCGAGGGAATAACAGATGAAAAGGGAACGGGGGAGGGAGAGAGAGACAGAGAAAGAGAGAGAGAGAGATTGAAATTAGTGAGTTTAAGGAACTAAAAGCCTTCACATCCAGCTTCTTCCCAGGAATGTTTAGGGGTGGTATAAGGCAAGGCTGGAGTAGGTGGGGGGCCAAGTTGTGCGGGGCCATGTCCTGTGAGGGGATACAGGTGCCTCTGACTTGGGTGGATGTGCTATGTGCTGTTACAGAGGTTAGGAAGATTGACCCAGGAAAAAAGGAGGAAGCCATGAACTCTGCTGGGGAGGTATCAGGGAAGGTGTCTCAAAAGAGGAGGCACCTCCTCTTAGGCCCAGGGAAAGAGTTTCAATGTTATTCTAGATGTGATGAACATTCTGAAGGCCGTTCCCACATCCCCTCTCCTAACAGACAGACACTGGGTTAGAAACTTTTCGGTGCTTGCACTGGTGGATTTCACTTTGCATTTGGTCCTCGTAGTGCCTAATGGGACCTCTGCCCACAAAATTGCTCAAGAAACATTTGCTGGGTTGGATTGGGATTGAGACAGGTGGAGTGGCCTTGAATTGTAGATGATTCAGGCTCATGAACCTAGAACCTTGGGCACCATCTGTGATCTTGCCAGGCAGAGTGACAGCCTTTCCTTGGGTTTCTCCCTCCTCAGAAAAAGAAGGGACATTACCATGTGGAAAAACAAGTAGGCTTTAACCAGTTAGAAAAAGAGAGTGGAGAGCATTTTAGGTGGAGGAAAAACAACAGAAAGAAAGAAAGGAAGGTTAGTTCATGGTAGATTTCTTAAGAATGAACAGTTTAATGGATTACATTTTTCAAAGATAAAACATGTATTTGCTATGAAGTTGGTGTGTGGATTGCCTTCTCAGCCAAAGTTATGGTGAAAGTTGAACTTGAGCCTGTTATTAACCAATAGCTGTAACATATGTATAAGCTGCAATGTGCATCCTAGGCTGACACCCAGATAGAACTAGCGGTGTGTATCTTTACAGGAAGCTGCCAATTTACAGCCTGGCTGAAACCCACATGGGGCTGCTTCTACTTCCAGATTTAATTGGTTCATCCATCCCATCATTCTTTTATTCCACAAATAATTATCAGCCACCAGATATGCATTAGGGGCTGGGTGCAGTGGCTCACACCTGTAATCCCAGCATTTTGGGAGGCCGAGGTGGGCAGATCACTTGAGGTTGGGAGTTTGAGACCAGCCTGGCCAACATGGTGAAACCCTGTCTCTATGAAAAATACAAAAATTAGCCCAGCGTGGTAATCCCAGCTAGTCAAGAGGCTGAGGCAGGAGAATCACTTGAACTCGAGAGGCGGAGGTTGCAGTGAGCCGAGATCACACCATTGCACTCCAGCCTGGGCGACAGAGGGAGACTCCGTCTAAAAAAGAAAAAGATATGCATTAGGCCCTCTGCTACCTGCTAATAATATAACAAAGAACAAGATGAACGTGTTTCCTGCCCTCAGATGCCTATATTCTAGGGGAAGGCATAAGGCACATGAGCCATAAACAAGTAAGTAAAAGAGAGTTAAAGATGATGGTCAGTGCCATGAAGGGGAAAAACAGAGTGACCTTGGGTAGGTAGTCAGGGGAGGCCTCCTGGAGAAGGTGGCATTTAAGGCAAGACCTGGAGGATAAAGAATCAAGGACTAAGTATTCTAGGCAGGGGGAGCAGGAAATGCAAAAGCTGTTGTTGGAAAAGCTCAGAGAGTTCAAGAATAAGTCAATTCGAGAGCACGGAATGTCAGAGCCTGCGGGCACCCTGGAGCCCATCCACTTCTCTCATGCTGGTCATTGCTCTTGCCACATATCTGCACATGACTCTGGCCTGCATAAAATGTTGCGGGGAGGGGGCCCTACAGGGCAGGGAGCACAAAACAGTTGACAGCTGTCTCCATGTTACGGAGCAGCTGAAGGGCTTATGAGTTTTCTTTGTTTTTGAACCTTGGCAAAATGTAATTTTAAAAACATTTTTTACAGGATAGAACTGAGGCTTCATAACTGACGAAGCTGACTTCATGAGCTTTGACAGATCTTGTCTGCATTTTAAGTGTTTCCAACACTTAAAGATTAAGTTCCTTTTCCTGAGAAGTCGAGCAGGGGCATAGCCCACCCACTCAGTGCCCACCTCCTATGCGACATTTATTTTCCTAAAAAGTGGCAAATAAAAAGTGCCTTCCGGGGAGAGGAAACTCACCACTCCCAAGACAGCTCATTCAATTCCCAGGACACATGAGCTGTTAGAAAAACGTTCTTGGATCGAGCCAAAATCTGACTGCTTAGCGCGTCCGTGCCTGGTGGGTGTTGGTTCCGCAATCTGGAGCCACATGGGACAGTTTTGATTCCTCCTACTCCCCACAGCCCTTCAGAGATTTGGAGACAGACTGGGTACCCCCAGCCACCTTCCAAACCCAAGTCAGCCCCAATTCCCCAATTCCCTCCCTTCTGTCTCCTATGATCCAGACACCACCTAAGCCTGCTCACATGGGGGCCCAGGGCCAGGCACATCCCTCTGGGTGTGGCCTGCTAGGAGCCCTCATTCTGGGCACCACACTCCTGCCATAACCGCCAAAGACGACCACTGCCTCTGTGATGTGACTAGTACTGGGTTTGGGGGTCACGCATGTGATTGCTGAGCTGTGTTACCAACCCTATCCTTGTACATTTCAGCTTTGGGGGTCTTTGGACAGGGCCTGTTCACTCTCTTCTTATTGAGCTCAGGTTATCTTGTTCTTGATCAAGATCAGGATAAGATCAGGACAAGATCAAGATCCAACCTCCTTAGTCTGACCCCCAAGGGCCTTTGTGACCTACGCAGCTCCATCTCTTTGGCCAGTCCTTCCCACCATTCCTGAATTCCTCCTAACCACTTGAAGAAAGTTCCTGAGCAGTCACTTGGGGGCATGTCCCACCATTCTATTAAAAATAACCAATATTTACTGAGACCTTACTACGTGCCTAAACACCTACTGTGTATCAACTCAGAACATAGAGATGAGACAGGTACAATTATTTACCCAATTATTTGTGATGGTGAACTAAGGCACAGAGCAGTTAAGAAACTTGCCAGAGGTCACACAGCTAATAAGTGGTGGTTCCAGGGCATGGGCACCCTGCATCCAGCCTCAGTCCATGGTTTGCAGCTTGTATTGGCTTATGAGGACTGACCAGAGATTCCTCCAGGCAGAGAGCAATTGTGAGGCAGATTGGACTTAAAACTGTAGGGAGTGGTTGAGGACTAGGGCAGAGCAAAACACAGACCACATCTATGGGGGCAGCTACTTCTTGGCAATGGCCAGTCGTTGCCTGTAGGAGTCCAGACCCAGGATTCCTAGATCTTTCTAAAAAGAAACTGGAAATGGGAATGTGGAAGTGTGGATTTCTTTCTCTCTTTTTTTTTTTTTTTTTTTGAGACAAAGTCTCACCTTGTCCCCCAGGATGGTGTGCAGTGGTATAACCTCGGCTCACTGCAACCCCCGCCTCCTGGGTTCAAGCGATTCTTCTGCCTCAGCCTCCCAAGTAGCTAGGATTACAGGCACTCACCACCACACCCGGCTAATTTTTGTGCTTTTTAGTAGAGATGGGGTTTCACCACATTGGCCAGGCTGGTCTCGAACTCCTGACCTCAATTCAGGCCTGCCTCGGGCTCCCAAAGTGCTGGGATTACAGGCGTGAGCCACTGTGCCTGGCCTGGAAATGTGGATTTCTGTCTACAATCTCTTAGCATCTATACATTGGCAGCTAATTCCATTTTTTTTTTTTTAAAGCACCGTGTAGATCAAGCAAAGCATTTCCTAGGGCTGTATGGAGCCCTGGGCTGAAAGTTTATAACCAAAAATCCAGTTCCACTCATCAGCAATTATTGGAACACTGAACCAACTTAACCAACTGTAACTCAGCTCTCACTTTTCCACCTTGTTTATATAAGGAAACCACGTGACACTCTGGTGAGATGTCTTGTGAAAATCCTAATCATTATGTCCTTACTGGGTCTCAACCCTTTTTTGTAAAGAACATGGATTTGACAGACAGATGGGTCAGGTGTACGATTCTGGATCCTCTTTTTACTAGCTGTGTGACCTTGGACGAAGTACCTAACATCTGCCCCTCTCTTTCCTTGCTTACACATTGGGATCATAATGCCCCCATGAGATTTTGTGAAGATTAAGGAATACCATGAATGCTGAACTTGCCTTGCACTTGTGGCATAGCAAATGTTCATTAAAGACCGAGTTCTTCCCTCATTCCTTTCTGAGCCATCAGCCTTGTAATCCCCTCCAACAGGAAATGCCAGCGTGGACAGCATATCAGATGAGTTCTATAACATTCCAGAGGCAGGTAAGCTCCCTGTGGAAAGAAGGATCATGGAAGACTTCCTGGAGGAGGAGGACATGATGTAGATTTTCTGCCAATGAGCCCTGGGTAATCCTGTTCCATGTGCCAGCAAACCATTTGACAAGGCCAGGGATATCTCAGCAGCTTAGGTTCTCAGGGTGAGGGAGTGTCCAGGTTTCCATGGCTACCCTTGGCAGGGCTTTAGCCCTGGGGCAAGCCTGCACTTGATAGACCCAGCAAATGACAGAGAACAAGTGTGTTTAATTTGTTCTACAAATACTTCTTGAGGATCTATAATGGGTCAGACATTGTTCTAGGTGCTGAGATCAGAAATGGATCAGAGGAGAATTTTGCCCTCAAGAGGCTTCCATTCAATTGGAGGTGGAAGTGGCTGGGGCATCTTTAATCACCGAAGTGTGAATGGTTGGATCCATTACCAAGAAAGGGGAACTGGGAAAGACTGTTTTGAGGGGACAGTGAGTTTAGTTCTGAGGTTCCCAAGGGTTATTGGGATAGAATATCAGACTCTATCTATCTATCTATCTATCTATCTATCTATCTATCTATCTATCTATCTATCTATCTATCCATCCATCCATCCCTGTGTAATCATATTTGATGTGTGGACTGGGCAGTGGGGTGAGAATTGAGCTGGAGCCAGAGGAATCATGCATTCACTCAGCAAACTCTTACTGAGCACCTACTGTGTGCCAAGTGCTGGTTTACAGAGGTGAAGCAGACACAGAGCCTACCCTCATGGAGTTCTCAGTTTACTGGAAAGACATAATCACAATAATATTTATGGTAGTTATGACCTATTGAGCACCTACAGGGTGCCAGGCACTGTCTCGGGCCCCTCTGCCTGACTTATCGAATTATCAGTGTTACTAAGCGAGGCTAGTTCTATGATTATCCTATTTTACACAGATAAAACTGAGACCCAAAGAGGAGAAAAAGCTGGTTCAGGTGACACACGTGGTCAGAGCTGAGACACAGATTTGAATACACGTCTCTCCTACGTTGGATCTTGGATCTGACGTTGTGCTTTCTCCTGGTTCCTGTATTCAGTCATTCCTTCATTAAGCATTGTTTGTTGAGTCAAAGCTAGGGCCAAACTGCTCTGTCCGGGATACCCCCGGATGCCTGCATAGAAATAAGAGCTAAATCCCTGAAATCGGATGAGCTCATCCAGAGAGTGGCTGAGACAGAGAAGGGCAACTCCAGAGGGCAGGTCCCACAAACACACCTGCATTTGGGGGGCCAATAGAGATGGGACGGGGGGATTAGCCACAGGAGGGCAGCCGGCACAGTGCAGCCTTGTGAAGCCCAGAGGGAGAGAGAGTTTTGAGAAGGAGGAGGTGGACTTCGAGATGAGTGCCCTGAGGGACTGAGGAGGTGACCCCCAAGCTTGGGCTATGCCAGGCTTTGGGGGTCCCTGAGGGCAAGCTCAAGGATGCAGCAGATGCCAGACAGCGAAAGGTTCAGAGTGGGGGATGACGAAGGGCAGGCTTCTCTGTTTAGAAATTTGGCTTTTAGAGAAAAAAAGAAGTAGAATTGTCACTAGAGACAAGGGATTATTTTTTTCCTTTTTGTGGCTTGGTTTTGTTTGTTTGAGAATGGTGGGGCAGGTGTGTGTTCGTAGGTAGGGGAGGAAACTGGTTGAGAAGGAGAAATGAAAATACAGGATGGGGAGAGGACTCTTCCCCACGGCTCTGATCACAGCCAGACACCATCTATGTTTGCTTCTGTCTTCACTATCTGTTTCCCACCAGCCACAAGGGCAGCTCTGTGAAGGCACAAGTTCTGTCTCATTCACCATGGGATCCCAGTGCCTGGCAAGTAGTAGACATTTCATAAATATTTTTGATATTGAGTTGAATTCACAGGGTTCTTCTGGGAGCCCAGTGGTTAGTCCTAGGAAGAGAAGGGTTCATGGGGGCCTTAAGGAGGGGCTTCTCTCTAATGCTACCATGACAAGAGAGCGGGAGAGAAAAGTCAACAGCAAGGAGAGGCAGAAGCCAAAAATCCAAGTCTTTGGCGGGGTACAGTGGCTCATGCCTGTCATCCCAGCACTTTGGGGGGCATGGGTGAGAGGATCACTTGACCCCAGGAATTTGGGACTAGCCTGGGCCACATGGTGGGACCCTGACTCTATAAAAAATGCACAAAGAAATTAGCCAGGCATGGTGGTGCCCATTGAAGTCTCAGCTACTCGAGAGGCAGAGGCAGGAGGGAAAATGGCTTGAGCCCAGGAGGTGGAGGCTGCAGTGAGCTGTGATTGTGCCCCTGCACTCCAGCCTGGGGGACAGAGACAGACCCTGTCTCAAAAAAAAAAAAAAAAAAAAAAGCAAAAAATAAGTCTTCTCAAAAAAGTGTGTGTGGGGTGGTGGCATGAGGGGTGGAATTAATAGAAGTAGAAAATGGAGAATACTAGTAGCTACCTATGTCCTGTGAGAACACTCTAGAAGGTGAGCTGTCATTGATTTATTAGCATTACTCTGCATTTGCTATGGCTCTAAGTTATAAATTTCTAAATTAATTTAATCCTAACAACAGCTCTCTGAGGCAGATGAGCTTCAGTCAGCCCTGAGGTGATGTGGCTAGTGGTGAGGAAGCCAGGATTTGAACCCAGGACTTGGAGCTGATATACAGCCTGTGATGTTACCCACTGGGCCACACACTTCCCCAACTGACATTAGTTTATATGCCTGATTTTTATTTTTATGTATTCATTTATTCATTAATAGAGACAGGGGCTTGCTGTGTTGCTCAGGCTAGAGTGCAGTGGTGCAATCATAGTTCACTGTAACCTTGACCTCCTGGGCTCGGGCCATCCTCTCACCTGAGCCTCCCAGGGTGAGCCATTGTGCCTGACCCACATGTGCCTTGTTTTATATAGTACATTCCTCACCAGGAGCCTCTGGGGTTGGAGGGGCTCATAATTCTCACGTTTTACATTAAGAACAGAGAAATGTAGTGACTTGCCCAGGGTCACACAGATACTAAGTAGCTGAGCTGGGACTCCAGCTTGCATCTCTCTAACCGCAAGCCTGGCACTTTCCCCTTCCGAGGGAAGAACTGTAGGAAATTAGCACAGAGTCAGGTGCCAAAAAAGGGCTACCACCTGGACGTGGCAGGCAATGTTCTGTGGTGTTTCTGCAGGCATCTCCCGACTCACCCCAGCTCAGGAACGGAGCAGAAAAAGTTGGGGGCTGGCAAGTTAGGAACAAGAGGAAGAGGACGGGGACAAAGCTTCAAGTTCGGGAGCGGGGCTGCCTGTCTTCCCTGGCTGTTCCTGGGTTGAGGCTGAGCGAGACAGGATAAAATCTGAGCAGGAGCCCACGGCTGGGGGACTTGGCAAAGACCCAGTGTGGTGGGTGGGAGGGAGGCTGTGCCCTGGAGGGGGATTCCAGGGTTCCTGTTTCTGGTGGGGAAGAGCCCTGGATCGTGAGTGGCCCAAGCCCAACTCTGATCACTGTCTCTCCTGATGGCCACCTGGGCACTGTGACCTGCTTCAGAAAACAGCTGCTTCTGTGGCAGTAAACGCAGCACTTTGGGAGTGCGAGGTGGGTGGATCACTTGAGGTCAGGAGTTTGAGACCAGCCTGACCGACATGGTAAAACCCAGTCTCTACTGAAAATACAAAAATGAGCCAGGCGTGGTGGCGTGCGCCTATAATCCTAGATACTTAGGAGGTTGAGGCAGGACAGTTGTTTGAACCAGGGAGGCAGAGGCTGCAGTGAGCTGAGATAGGGCTACTGCCCTCCAGTCTGGGCAAAAGAGCCAGACTTTGTCTCAAAAAAACAACCAAAATAAACAACTGCTTCTGAATACACAGTGGAAAAAAATCCCCAGGGGTCGTGCCAGGGTGAGGGGAAGTAGGGCTTCCTATGTGAGTTACCAGGAATCTTGGAGCTGGCCCACGCAGGAGTGTGGGAGGTGACAGAGAGGTCTTTAAAACCAGGCGGGCCCAGCCCCGGCCTCTTCTGTGGGCCTGAGGACGGAGAAAAGGTCACACTGGTGAGGAATCTCATCTTTGGAGCTGCTTTGCCTGAGGAAGGTGCGGAGAGCAGGGCTGAGAGAGGGGCTATGAGAGGAGACACCTGGCCCCCTTGGCCAGGGGAGCAGGGCCTGGAGAGGAGTGAACCCCCATCACCTCTCTCACAGACAGCAGGAGGGCTCAGCGGCGCCTTCTGTGCAGTGAGGCTCCGCAATGTGCGTTCTTTCCAGCCAGGAGACGTGAACTGGGAGGTCCTGGAGCTGCTGCATGTGGACTTGGGGGACCCGTTCCTTGGCGACCTGGCCACATCCTGGCCTCCACATCTTCCTTTGGGCTGTCCGTCTCTATTCTCTCCCCTCTCATTACTGCAACCACTGCCCTCCTCCGAAATTCTCTCACGGCTATGCGCTTCCTCTCTGTGGTCGTTTGACTAAAATAGCTGAGCCCACATCCTCCTTCTGGGGCCCGCTTTGGGCTCTACTGAGTGGAGTGGCTCTCCACTCTTTGGGGCAGCCACTCCATGCCTCTGTCACCTCCGCCACAAAACTGCTTTTTCACTCTTTCCAGGGTGTTCTCAAATGCACCTGGGAGGTTGGTTTTCTCCAGGTATGGGGAGGCCAACAGATCGAGAAATGATTGCCATTTAAAAGATAGCTTGTTATTTACAGCTCCCAGAAGAGGGCGTGCTTCCCACCCAGGGCCACGCAGGAAGTGCCAGGTCAGCAGGTCAGGAGGAGCCACGGGAAGCATCGCCCAGGGCCTTTGCTGTGATCTCTGGGAAAGGCTGGTAGGGCAGGGGACACAGTTTAGGACCGGCCAGTTTGAATCATGTCAGTGGAACTCCAGGCTTCCCTAGTTGTCCAGTGTCTGGCCCTGGGGTGATTTAGGGTAGGAGAAACCTTGGCTTGGAGTGTGAGAGTGAGGGAAAGGTGGCCCGGGTGTGCCAAGGGACTGGTTATGTTAGCAGTAGGACGTATCCATACAGGCCTCAGCATCCTCAGTTCTTGCCTCCTCAGAAGAAAGAATTCTCATGCCTGTAATCCCAGCACTTTGGGAGGCCAAGGTGGGTGGATCCTGAGGTCAAGAGATTGAGACCATCCTGGCTAACACGATGAAACCCCGTCTCTACTAAAAATACAAAAAATTAGCCGGACATGGTGGCAGGTGCCTGTAATCTCAACTACTTGGAAGGCTGAGACAGGAGAATCACTTGAACCTGGAAGGCAGAGGTTGCAGTGAGCCGAGATGGTGCCAGTGCACTCCAGCCTGGCGACAGAGTGAGAAAAAAAAAGAATTCGACCGAGGGGCATAAGGCAGAAGGAGAGACTGAGGCAAGTTTCACAGCAGAAGTGAAAGCTTATTAAAGAGCTTTAGAGCAGGCATGAAAGGAAGTAAAGTACACTTGGAAGAGGGGCCAACCAGGCGACTTGGGAGATTCGGGGGTTCTGTTTGACCTTTGACTTGGGGTTTTATACATTGGCATACTTCCAGGGTCTTGTTTTCCTTATCCCCTGATTCTTCCCTTGGGTTGGTGGGGTGGGCTGTCCACACGTTCAGTGACCTGCCAGCACTTGGGAGGGAGCATGCGCAGTGTGTTTACTGGAGTTGTACACATGCTCCCTTGAGGTGTTCTTCCCTTACCAGCTGAACGTCCCTAGCAGGTCATATACCAGTTAAATGCTGCCATTTTGCCTCTTCATGCGCATGTGTGAGTCCACTCACCCAGCTCCTGAGATCTTACTGGAAGCTGCTGATCACCCGCTTCAGGTGTTCCTGTTTATTGGGAGACTGCCTTTCCCTGGTGCTGGCTGTGACCAGTTATTATTTTAGAGAGACGGTTAACAATTGCCTGCCCATCACCTGATGGTCACCTGACATTCCTGCCCTGCTCCTGTCTGATCAGCTACCTACTGTCACAGTCGGTCTGCATATGAAAGGCAGGCTCACAGAGGAGCCATTTGAGGTGTCTAGGAATTAACTAGCCCTGGAAGGAGCAGGCTGTCTCTGGCCTCCAAGATGTCAAAGCGTCCTAAAATATAGAAAATCAAAAGCATGTTTAGTGCCCAGAGATGCTCAGAGGCAGTGGAATAGAGTCAAAGAAATAGATTCACAGTCCTGGGCTAAACCCTTGGGGAACTCACTTCACCTGCCTGAGCCTCAATTTCCTTATCTGTAAAATCAACAACTGTTATTCATTGAACAAATGACTGTTTAAAAGGACAGACACCGGGCCTGCCAAGGTCACTGATGGGTTTAGAGAGATAGTGGATAGTGCTTGGCACACCAGAGGTGCTCAGTGAGTGGCAGTTGGTGTCCTTGTGCCGCAGCTCCAGGGAGCAGCAGAGAAAGATTGGTGTGGAATGGTGGGTTCTAGGGCCATTTCTTTGACTGTTTGGAGCCCTTGGAGCAGAGGCTATGGGTGGACAGAACCCTCAGGAATGTTCTTGGGATTTGGAGTTGCTGCTGGACAAGGGTTGTCCTGGAGGCCAGCTGTGGACAGAACCCTCAGGAATGTTCTTGGAACTCAGAGTTGCTACTGGACAAGGGCTGGCCTGCCAGCCCAGTAGCCAGGAGCCCCGGGGAGTCTGAGGCGTGTTTGGAGGCCAGGTCTTGGGAGGTGCCAGAGGTTCAGGTAGAGCTCTGGCACAAGCGACCGTTCAACTCAGGGACTTGAGACAACAGAGCACTGAAGGGGAGAGCCCCAGGCCTGCCCAGCTATGGACAAACAAGGACTTTGGATCCTGGGAGGAAGGGAATCAGGCAGCTGCCAGCAAGGAACCGCTGAGAAGCCAAATTAGAATCAGGTGCTGGCCTGAGACACATGGAATTTCCTGGACTCCAGGCTGGCAATAGCTGTTTTTACCAAAGACAGATTCTAAGAAGTGAAGCCAAGGGCTCTGGCCTGAGAGGTAGAGCATGAGAAGGAACAAACACAGACCCCTCAAATGATTCATACCTCTGGGAAGGGAGGCTGTGTGGTGCAGTGAGGGGTGCAGAAGGATGGGGCTCGAATCCAGCCTCCACTGCTTAATGGCTGTGTGACCTCTGGCAAGGTCCCTGAGCTTTCTGAGCCTCAACTTTCCCAGTGGCAAAATGAGGACAGTAATACCTACCCCGCAGCATTCTCGTGAGCCCCCAGGATTGACTTATTCTTTAGGCAGACACAGTGCCTGGGTCCCAGGAGAATGTCTTAATTTTATAAATTCTTTTAAAACCAAGAGGAAAGAAATGAACATAATAATGAATATATAATAATAAATCCAGCTTGGATTATATTTTTCTTTATAGCAACATAGTTGTCAAAAATAATCGTGTGAATATAGATATAAATATAAAGAGATAGCAGAAAGATGCCTACAAAGGCAAAAGCGCTTGGGGCCCATAAGAGCCATAACCAGGCCCTGAAAGCCACTAGCACATTGTGGGTGCCCAGGCTTCACTGCTGAGCACCTCCTCTGGGCCAGGCACTATTCTCAGTGGTAGAATAGAGGGGTGCATCTGCCCAGCCTCTGCCTGCAAAGAACCATCAGGGTAGACATCCTTGAAAACAGGCAACTACAGCACTGTGAGCTAAAAGGAGTACGAGATATAGAATCACCAGCTTTCTTTCTGCCCTCCTGCTGTGGGCATCAAGTGCTCTGTGGCCAGGAATTTTTTTCTTCTGTCTTACATCTTTCATCAAAGGCCATGTCTAGGTTATATCAAGTCCTGCTTCTTCACGTATGCCACCAAATCTCCGTTTAAGAACCCTGCCCATTCTCTGGTCCCTTTTAACCATTTTGCTAATGGGGTGAGTATGTCTGGGGCGTTTGTGGCTAAAAGTGCACTGGTGGTAGGGACAGTGTCCCTGCGAATGCTTCCATTATTGCCCCTGTGCCTCCAGGGCCCTCAGTGGACCTCCAGTTTTTTGCCTCATCTTTTCTGGCTGGACTCACCTTGTTTATTGCCCACCATGACGGGGAGTAGAATAGGTGGGGCCTGGTGGAGAGCCAGGGTGGGATCTGAATGGGCCACGGGGGCATTGCCTGATAGACCTGTCATGGGTTGTGTTGTTTTTTCCAGAACCCCAGAGATGAAAGGCCTCCTCCCACTGGCTTGGTTCCTGGCTTGTAGTAAGTGCTGGCCCCATGACCTCCGAATGAACTTTTACCCCATGGGAGTAACAGGGTGGTGAAAAGGACGCCAGCCATTGAGGTCGTAGAGACATGGTTTTGAATCTCAGCTCTGCACTGACTGCATAGACGTCAGCAAGAGCCTTCATGCCTCCGAGCGTCTGCTTCCTCATCTGGCATGGGCTAATGCAGTCCATGCGTAAGGCTGTGGCAGGGTCCTAGGAGATACTGTACCTCAGCTGTGTAAAGGTTGTGGACATGGAGGTTATGTGGCTGGCAAATGTAGGAGGCAGATTTTTTCCTTGTATGCAAATAAAATAAGATTTACAAAATCCCCAAATCAATCCAAATAAAAATCAAAACTCTTAATCTAAATATCCCAACCTATGATTCCTGGGTCATTCTCAGCTCAGGCTTGTCCAGCTGGGAAATGACTGTATAGATGGCTTTAGTCCCATCCTGTGGCCCCGTGACCATATATACAACCCCCGACAGGCTGTCCTGCTCTTTGATGTCTTGCTAGATCCCTAGAGACTCTAGGAGGAGCTGGAAGCCTGGTGCAAGGAGAGAGCCTTGGGCTCACTGTAAAACCCTGGACAGGGCACCTTTTCCCTCCACGCCTCAGTTTCCCATTTGTAAGATGAGGGAACTGGCTTCAGCGATTTTTCTAAGAGTCCCATCCTGCTTTTAGATTCTCTGCCTTATGTTCTAAAGGGTGTGAGGGGAGGGAGTGGTAGGGAAGAGGGATATATTGCCAAGAGAGACAGGAAGCTCCTGTCTGCCTGCTTCATGCAAATACATTATGAATTATACCTTAAATGTCACGGTCACTTACTATGTGCCTGCCACCGTGCTCAAAATTTACATAGTTGATCTTATTTTAACCCTCATGACAACTCCAAGATGTAGCTGCTAATTTTGGGTCCCCATTTTCCAGATGATGAAACTGAGGCTCTGACTCCATTCAATATCATACTTTGAATTAGTGGCAGAGCCCGGATTTGAACCCAGGTCTGCTCATTTTTCAATTCCAAACTCTTAACCAATTCTTCATACTGCTTGCACCTCCCTTCCCACTAATGGAGAGAATAAAAAAGAGACACGCAGGTCCCTCCAAGCCCTGGGTGAGAGAAAGGGTAGGAGATGTTGGGCAGTGGGCCTAAAGCAGGGCTGGGCTGCCTGGGTGTCACCTGGGGACATGGGCTATCTTCCAGGTGTGCCTGCTGTGCAAGGAGGCTTGCTGGACCTAAAATCAATGATCGAGAAGGTGACAGGGAAGAATGCGCTGACAAACTATGGCTTCTACGGCTGTTACTGCGGCTGGGGCGGCCGAGGAACCCCCAAGGATGGCACCGATTGGTGAGCTGATGGCTATAACTGCCCTTTGGGCTCCAGGCTCTGCACCCATGTTTTCTTATTCAATTCCATATCAGTTCTGGAAGATGAGTATTAAAGTACCATTTTACAAATAAGAAAACTAAGCCTCAAAGAAGTTAGCTGGCAATCCCAAGATCTCAGTGGCCTAAGGTGTCAGTTGGTTGACTGTGGCATAACAAGTGGTCCTCAATGTAGTAGCTTATACAGCACTGGTCATTTACTTTGCTTATGAATCTGCCATTTGGGTAGGGCTTGTGGGGGTGGCTTGTCTCAGCTTCAGCTTGGACAACTGAGGCTGGACAATCCACCTTCCAGATGGCTCACTCCTATGGCTGGCAAGTACTCAGCATCTCCTGGCCTAGGAGCGGGTCAGAGGCCTCAATTCCTGTCACTTAGGCCTCTCCAAGGATGTTTGGGATTCCTCCCAGCATGGTGACTCTTGGGTTGCAAGAGTGAGTGACCCCAAACTGCAAGACCAAAGGGTATGGTGTTTTACAGTCAGCCTCAGAAATCCCATTGTGTCACTTACACTGTACTCTTGGTCAAGGCAGTCACAAAGGCTTTAAGAGGGAGGGCATCTAGATTCCACCTCTTGATCGGGAAGTGCTAAAGTTCTAGAAGAATGTGTGAAATGGGAGATTTTGTTCCTTGGAAGGCATACCCAACAGGGTTAACAATTCTGATACTGCTAGACATATATAAAGGAAAGGGATGATCAAGCAAATGAAGGACAGATGGTTGGGGCCAAGTTTCTCACTGTTGGAGTGGGATAAGCCAAGGCAGGAAGCCAGAATGATCCACGTGCAAAAGGACTAGAGTTGGAGACATCAGTATGGACTCCTGTTTAGCTTATTGTAGATGCAGATGTTTACATGTGGAAGTATGCATAGGTAGCAGTATGCATAGATATCATGGATATATTAGTATCATACTAATATAAGACGTAAGTAATAGGAGAAAATGGTGTTTCCTCTGTAAGATCTTCTCAGTTTTTCTGTAAACCAAGAATACTTTTTATGTGCAATCTGCTACACCTAACATACAGTCATCCCTCGGACTGGTTCCAGGACCCCTGTGAATACCAAAATCTGCAGATGCTTTAGTCCCTGATATAAAATGGCACAGTATTTTCATATAACCTGTGTGATCATATACTTTTTTTTTTTTTTTTTTTTTTTTTTTTTTGAGACGGAATCTTGCTCTGTCGCCCAGGCTGGAGTGCAGTGACGCAATCTCGGCTCACTGCAAGCTCCGCCTCCCGGGTTCATGCCATTCTCCTGCCTCAGTCTCCCAAGTAGCATATACTTTTTTTTAAATACACATGGGCAAATAGAAACATTCTTTTGCTATCAGTGGAGAGGGCCTAAAAGAAATGACATCCCAGTAGCAACAAGCACACTTAATGCCTAGATCTAGTTTCCAATGTCATTCTTCAATAGAAGGCCCCTTCCAAGTCATATATATATAGCCAGGGTTCCTTAAAGAAATGGTCAATTCTAGGACCAAGGCAGGAAATATACAAGATGAGCCTGGAACTTCTTTTAGTGCCAAAAAGTAAGGAAGTACTTAAATAAACACAAACAAAACGAAAGCCCACATTGATGGGGATGTGACAAGAGGCACCTGTGCCGACTGAAAGAGCCCCCAGTGGCCAACACTGGAACAATTTAGCAACCATGTAAATAGCCCCAAACTCCAGTCTTATCATGAGAAAAAAGAAAATCAGACAAATCCCAATAGTGGGGCATCTTACAAAATATCTAACCAGTACCCCTCAAAACAGTCAAGAACAAGGAAAGTGTGAGGAACTGCCAGAGCCAAGAGGAGCCTAAAGAGACAAGACCATGGGCTGGGCGCGGTGGCTCAGGCCTGTAATCCCAGCACTTTGGGAGGTGGAGGCGGGTGGATCACCTGAGGTCAGGAGTTTGAGACCAGCCTGACCAACGTGGAAAAACCCCATCTCTGCTAAAAATACAAAATTATCTGGGCGTGGTGGCGCATGCCTGTAATCCCAGCTACTCAGGAGGCTGAGGCAGGAGAATCGCTTGAACCTGGGATGCGGAGGTTTTGGTGGTGAGCTGAGATCGTGCCATTGCACTCCAGCCTGGGCAATGAGAGCGAAACTCTGTCTCAAAAAAAAAAAAGAAAAAAAAAAGACAAGACAATGAAATGTAACATGGGATCCCCAGTGGGATCCTGGGACAGAAAAAGGACATTAGGTGAAAACTAGGGAACTCTGAATCAATTATGGCTTTTTTTTTTTTTTTTTTTTTTAATACAATTAGTGTGGTAATAATGATGTATTATTATTTAGTGAATAATTATCAATGTATCAATATTGGTTCATTAATTCTAACAAGGGTCTCATACTAATATAAGATATTAGTAATAGGAGGAACTGGGTGTTTCCTCTGTAAGATCTCAATTTTTCTGTAAACCAAGAAAACCTTTTATATGCAGTCTGCTACCCTAACATACAGTCATCTCTTGGACTGGTTCCAGGATCCCCGTGGATACCGAAATCTGCAGATGCTCTAGTCCCTGATATAAAATGGCATAGTATTTGCATATAACCTACGTGATTGTATCCCCCCAACCTTTTTTTTTTTCTCTGAGACAGGGTCTCACTCTGGTTGCCCAGGCTGGAGTGCAATGGTGCGATCTCAGCTCACTGCATCCTCGACCTTCTGCACTCAGGTGATTCTCCCACCTCAGCCTCCTGAGTAGCTGGGACTACAGGCACGTGCCACCATGCCTGGCTAATTTTATGTATATTTTTTAATAGAGACAGGGTTTCACCATGTTGTCCAGGCTGGTCTCAAACTCCTGGATTTTAGCAGTCTGCCTGCCTTGGCCTCCCAAACTGCTGAGATTATAGGCATGAGCCACCGCGCCCGGCTGTGATCACATACTTTAAATCATTTCTAAATTACTTATCATAGCTGATACAACGTCAATGCTATGGAAGTTGCTGTTGTATTGTTTAGGAATAATGACAAGAAAAAAGTCTGTACGTGTTTAGTACAGACACAAGAAAATAGGCCTGCTTACATTTTCCATCCATATTGGTTGATCCACAGATGTGGGACCTGTGATACGAGAAGTTTATTTCTGGCTCACATAACAGTTCAGTAGGAATCACACATTGGCTCCTCCCATCTTGAGTTCTGCCATCCCCTATGGCCTCAGAATCCTTTGCTGGGTTATCTCCATCCAGCCGAAGGATGGTGGCAGAGGGACAGTGGAGTAAAGTGTGGGTGGTTTGTCTGGGCAGGTCTGGAGGGGGAGTGTATTAATTCCACCTACCTCCCCTGGCGGGGACCAAATCATGTGGCCACACCTACTCGCAAGGGAGGCTGGGAAATGTAGTCTAGTTGTGAGACCAAGAGGAAAACGAGAGTCCATGACCTGCTGGCTAGAAATGAGGAGCAGGAAATTACTCAAGTCACACTACCAGATCCTCCCTGCCACATCACGTCCACCAAGGTGGCCTCTGCTAAAGTGAGGTGGTTGAATTTTTGCTCCTATTAGGGATGGGGTCAGGAGGGCACCCCTCCTACTCGGGATCTAAGTCTCTTGCACGGACAGGTGCTGTTGGGTGCATGACCACTGCTATGGGCAGCTGGAGGAGAAGAGCTGCAACATTCGGACACAGTCCTACAAATACAGATTCGCGTGGGGCCTGGTCACCTGCGGTAAGGCTGGGGCTTCCCGTTCGGGCCACTGGAAGAGCACCTGACTTTAAGTTCAGCTGCCCTAGAGAACAGCCATCCTGTATCTTGTTGCGGGAGGAGGAGTTGGGTGCAGAACTGGGATGACACGAGCAGAATTATTGCAGCTGTATCAGACCCCCAGGGTAGGGCTGAATCATCTTAGACAGCATCCACTGGGTGCAAAAGTGCTTGACATGCTTCCTTTTTCTTGATCCCCCCCCAAAATACCTGTAGAGTATGTTTAGTCTCCTCCATTTTAGATATCACGAAACGGGAAGCTCGAAGGCCTGCCAGTGCACACAGCAGGATTCAAGCTCAGGGCCTCTGAGTTCAAGGCTAAATCTGGGGATTGTTCTGCTCTATGAGAATGAGAGTTCCTCCAGAGCAGCAGCTGCCTCCACCATCAGACTGGGAGTCCCCCAGAGGAAGGAAGATGCTTCCTCTATCAGACTAGGAACTCCCTGAGGGCAGGAGCTGTCTCTTGGACTGAAATCTCACCCTGAGCAGCAGCTGTGCCCCTTCCATCAGATTCTCTATTCCCCCGATTTAGGAGCCATGCCTCTTCCATCAGGCTGAAAGCTCCTCGGAGCAGGAAGTCTATGGGGTCTCTGCTGAGACTGGAGCATGCTCTTCCCACCCTCATTCTTCTCTTGGTGTCCTGTTGCAGAGCCCGGGCCCTTTTGCCATGTGCAGCTCTGTGCCTGTGATCGGAAGCTCGTCTACTGCCTCAAGAGAAACCTATGGAGCTACAACCCACAGTACCAATACTTTCCCAACATCCTCTGCTCCTAGGCCTCACCAGTGAGCTCCTCCCAGACCAAGACTTTTGCTCTGTTTTTCTACAACACAGAGTTCCGACTCTGCCTGGTTCCTGAGAGAGGCTCCTAAGTCACAGACCTCAGTCTTTCTCAAAGCTTGGAGGACCCCTAGGGCCACACTGTACCCTCCAGTGAGTCCCAGGAGAGTGACTCTGGTCATAGGACTTGGTAGGGTCCCAGGGTCCCTAGACCTCCACTTCTGAGGGCAGCCCCTCTGGTGCCAAAAGCTCTCCTCCAGCTCCGGGTTGGCCATGTCTCTTTTCTTCTCTGAAGACAGCATCCTGACTCCATTTGGAACACTTTCCTGAGATGCACTTACTTCTCAGCTTCTGCGATCAGCTTATCATCACCACCACCCTCCAGAGAATTTTTACACAAGAAGAGCCAAATTGACTCTCTAAATCTGGTGTATGGGTATTAAATAAAATTCATTCTCAAGGCTAATAAAAACCACATTGGCATTTTCCTCTGCTGTGGGGGATCGCTAGTGCCTCTTTCTCTGCCGCTGGGGCAATAAACCCAAAGGTGTCTACATTATCTCAGAGACAGAAGGGAAGATTAGTAAATGCAGGGTTTTCTGGGATGAGCTTCAGGCTTTCTCTTGGGTTTATTTCCTTAAACCTTGGGGTCCTCTCCAGTGTTGGGTCTCATTCTTCCTCGATGGGGTCGGGGAAAGATAACTGGTGATTATGCCAGTTTCAGCTTCCAGGCCAGAGAGGGTGGCATTCAAATCCCGGTGCTGGCTTCTTCAGCTGTGCGGTCTTGGACCCATTACTGAACCTCTTTGACTTTCAGTCTCTTTGAGAAAGAAACTGTCTTGTTCCTTGCAATGTAAAATGAGACTTCTAAAGCCCACCTTGATGCTGATATGGGGGATGCTGAGGTTCTAGGATTTCACACAGCAGGAATTTTTTTAATAGGTGTCAACTGTGGGGTTTATTTTTTACAAAGTAAGGACATTAAAAAAACCAACCCATCTATCAATTCATAAAAGAAAGGACGTTCTGATACTAAGACTGAAAGAAGAAAGGATGTATTCCAAAACAAAGGAATGTCCTTCCAAGAAAGGACCTATGGCTTCTTTATTCCGACATACCCCAAAATAACTGAATGATAAATAGGGTCTATATTTAAAAAGCTCCAGTGTTGAATGTTTTCAAAATAAAATTTAATTTTATGAGATTACCCTGAATGCACCAGTGCTTTAGAAAAGTTTGATTTAGACTCGGTGTCTATATTTGACAATGCCACACGGGGAGGGACTTAAATGCTGAATTTGCTCATGAAATATTTAAAATCAAAGCCATTTCTCAGATCCAATTTTGAATGGGTATGTGGGGGAAATTGAAGGCTTCACTCTAATCCCATTTTCCTTCAATCATGATATTCTGGATGACAGAGAAGAGAAACCCAGTCCAGATTTCTCTGTTCTCCCATGAGGGTCAGGTGGGAGGCAGGGCAGTGTTTTGCTGGTAAGTTCTGTAGGAGGGGGTGTGGGCAGGCCCTTCTCATTGGCACATCCCAGCTCAGAGTCCCAGCATCCACACAGGAGCAGGATGCTATGAGATTGTGAAGGCAACACTACAGGCTGGTGTGGTATTGAGCTGGAAGGAACCATGGAGAACCTTCATTTATCTACCAAGAAATTGAGGCCCAGAAAGTTTAGGAGACTGTCCAAAAGTCACACAGCACATCAACAGCAGAAATAGGATTCGATCTCAGATCCTAGCTTTAAACCCTGGGCTCTGGCCACTATCCCACATTGCCTTCAACCGCAGCCCACAAAAGGAGCATTTCAGGGACTCACCCATATTAGGGGTTCATCAGGGGAGCCCCTGGATTCCAGCTGAGGGCCAGCTCCATGTCTTCCCTGCTGCAACCATCTCTGGATTCTGGAGGCTGTCCCCGGGTGGCCAGTCAGTCTGGGGCTCTGGGCTTCATCCTCAGTGGAGGAGCTCCCATTGCTGTCTTCCACCTTGGCTGCTGTGAACAGCTCTGGGGAAATTATGAGAGCAAAGGGAGCCTCGAAACTTGGGGAAAGGTGTTCTCCTCAACTGTTGCATTTGCTGATTCATTGGCTGGCAGGAGAACCATCAGGGAGGTCATCCAATTTTAAGAGAGCTAGTGAAACATACAGACCAGATTGCAATGCCTCCCTAGCTAGATCTTTATACATCCTTAATGGACAGACTGCCCTGTACATACAGATCCTTTACTGTCATCTGAATTGGGCTTCAGGCACAAATGTGAGCCTCCAAACATAAGTACAATGATCTCTATAAGCATATGTACAGAGGGGTTGGGCAGCAGGGAGCTCCCTTGTAGTTGTTACCAAACTGAAAAGGCCTCAAGTAAAGCCCACTGATGAGGATGGGGAAGGGAGGAGGACAGAGCTAAGGTGGGCTGATGAGGTAGGGTGTTTTTTTTTTTTTTTTTTTTTTTTTTTTTTTTTTTTTTTTTTTTTTTTCTTCTTCCTCCTCCTCCTCCTCCTCCCTCCTCCTCCTCCTTCTTCCTCTTCTTCTTCCTCCTGCTTCTCCTTCTCCTTTTCCTTCTTCTTCTTCTTCAGATGGAGTTTTGCTCTTGTCACCCAAGCTACAGTGCAATGGCATGGTCTTGCCTCACTGCAACCTCTGCCTCCTGGGTTCAAGCTATTCTCCTGCCTCAGCCTCCCGAGTAGCTAGGATTATAGGTATGCAACACCATGCCCAGCTAATTTTGTGGTTTTAATGGAGACAGGGTTTCACCATGTTGACCAGGCTGGTCTCGAACTCCTGACTTCAGGTGATCTGCCTGCCTCGGCCTCTCAAAGTGCTGGGATTACAGGTTTGAGCCAGTGAGCCTGGCTGGAGTTTCTTCTTTGTGCGGGACACCATGTAGACATTATTAACTACCCAGTGAGGCTGCTGTTTTCATTCCCATGTGAGGGGTGGGACCTGACAACTGGGGAAGTGAAGTGTTTTGCTTGAGACCACACAGGTAATAAGGAAGAGAGGTGGGAAGGAAGCAGTCTGTCTGATCCCGAAGCCATGTTCTGTGGTCTCTCTTTTTTTTCAGGGACAGGGTCTCACTTTGTCACCTAAGCTGGAGTACAGTGGTGTGATCATAACTCACTACAGCCTCAAACCCCTGGGCTCAAGTGATCCTCCCACCTCGGCCTCCAGAGTTGCTAGGACTACAGGCATGCACCACTACACCTTGCTAATTTTATTTTTTTGTAGAGCTGAGGCTTTTGCTATGTTGCCCCAGCAGGTCTTGAACTCCTGGCCTCAAGCGATCCTCCCACCTCAGCCCACAACCGTGTTCTTAGTAGAACATCACACAGGGGAAACTTGGAGCTGGGGCCAGGTCTTGCAACAGGCACTGGGGAAAATACATTTTGTTCAGGGTGGGTGTGGCAAGTTTGGATTGTGTAACTTTAGCTAAGCTATGTTTCCCAGAATTCCTTTCCCTGTAGAGTTCTGGGTTAGGTTCTGGTTAGTTGCTGTAGTGTAGGGCCCAAAGAGATGTTTTGTTGAGATTTGGAAGGCAGATGGGAAGTGCAGTCATATTCTCTTTACACTTGGGAGCAGGGCATGGTGTGTTTGTGGCTCAGGCCCATGGATCACGAATCTGCTGGCTCGCCTTGCTGGGGTGAGCCTGCTGGATTTCTTTGTTTAACTTCTCCGACTCTTGGGCCAGATATGTGTTTAGCTCTGTAAGTAAGGGAGCCAGCTTCCCCTGCAGGGTGCATAGGCAGTGAAGCTAGGGTGGAAGGTATTGAGACCCATCTGGTTCCTGTTTGTTCTTTTGGGTTCCATGCATCCTCCCAGGTTCCAATTTGTCCTTGCTCTCCCCCCGCCCCTTCACACCAAACTTCCATTTCAGACTGTCTGTCCTACTAACTTCAGGCTGTAGCACCAGGCACAGGAGAAACAGCCTCCTATGAAGGACTAAGCCAGCAATCCCAACTGTACCAGGTCAAATCTCTACCAAAAAAGTATTGTTGTATGAGAGTACTTCTGCCTTTCTGCCTGAACTCCTTAACCTCTTCAGAATTTGGTACTAGGAGAGGTTTCTGAGGAACAGCCTGAAGGGTGGGCTCTTTGAATTGCTTCTGGGTCATCTGGAATTGGTTTTCTTATTTGATTAGATTTAAAGGCATAAATGACTGGTTTTTAGTGGTAAGGGGAACATTGATTGACCACAGCCTGAAGAGATAAAACAGCTACTTAAATGATCACCTCTGTACACACCTGTTCAAGGGTGACCAAGTAGTTGATGGCACAGAGCACGTTAGTGGAAACAAAACTATTATTATGGGTTGGAGAACTTGGAAAAAGAAAGTGATGGTCTCAAGGCTTTCAAATCTCACTCACGATCCAGAGACAGGGCCAGGCATGATGGATTACGTTTATAATCCTCGTGCTTTGGGAGGCTGTAGTGGGAGGATTCATTGAGGCCAGGAGTTTGAGACTAGCCTGGGCAACATAGTGAGGCCCTGCCTCTACAAAATAAAATCTGCATACAGGACATGAATGCTTCCTTGCCTGCCTGTATGGAAGACAGATGCCTGTTAGAGAAAGACAGTGGAGTACTGCAAACTTAATCAAGCAATGCCTCCAATCGCAGCTGCTGTAGTTTTGTTGCTGGAGCCAATCGACACATCCCCTGGCACCTGTTTTGTAATTATTCCACTGCAGAATGACTTTTTCCTTATACCTATTAGTAAAACTGTCAGAAGCATTTGCTCTCAGCTTGCAGGGACAGCAATACACTTACACTTCCCAACTGCAGGACGACATCGACTCTCCAGCTGTATGCCATCATCTAGTCCAGAGGGACCTTGATTATCTTTGCATCCCACAGGACGTCAGCATTGGTGATGACATGTATGATATGTATTTGCCTTGGGGGGAAAATCCCACAAGAATTCAGGGGCCTGCTACTGCAGTGGCATTTTCCAGGGGTTCTTTAGTCTGGGGCATGTTGAGATATCCCTTTCAAAAGGTAGGACAAGTCACAGCATCTGGCCCTCCCATCTATTGAGAAGGAAGCACAGTGCCTTGTGGGCACTTCAGATTTTAGAGAGTAGCTCATGTTTCAGGTCAAAGTACCACTGAAGTACCATTTACCAGTGGTACCAATGAAGTACCACTTCAACCCACTTACCAATCGACCTGAACGGTTGCTTGTTTTGAGTGGGGCCCAGAACAAAAAGGTCCAGGCTGCCACCCAAGTGGCTCTGCCACTTGGGTGTATGACCCAGCAGATCCAATGGTGCTTGACGTGTATATGCACATAGAGATGCTACATGGAAGCTCAGAGGGGCATCTGTGGGTAAAGCATAGGGCAGACCTTAAGGGTTTTGGAGCAAAGCCATGCCATCAACTGCAGAGGACTACTCTCCTTTTAAGAAACAATATCTGGCTTGCCAGCAGGTCTTGGTAGACACTGAATGCTTGACCTCAGGTTACCAAGTTATTATGAGACCTGAGTTGCCTATCATGAACTGGGTGTTAACAGGCCCATCAAAACAAAGTTCAGCATGGATAGCAGCAATTGCATAATCAAATGGAAATGGTCTGTGTGAAATTGGGCTTTAATAGCTTCTGAAGGCGCAAGTAAGTTGTGTGAGCATGCCCATGGCCCTAGTGCCTGCCACAAGCCTCCTCCTTCACCTATACCTATGAATTCATGGTGAGTTCCCTGTGACCAGTTGCAGGAGAAAGAAAAAGACCCGGGCCTGTTTTACAGATGGCTCTCCACATATGCTACCATTCCCTGACAGAGGATGGCTGTAGCATTGCAGCCCCATCTCGGGTGCTGCTGTTTACATAAGGTGTATTAGTGTTGTTAACCTTGTATCTCAATATTCAAGTCAGAGGATATCAAAAGGGGATTGTCACTCAACTAGAATAGAAATGAGAAATTGAGATGGATAAAAGAACTTTGTATCCTCTATCCACTTTGGGTAGAGGATAGCTTGTTAAACTGTATACAGGGAAAATGGCATTATGTTAGGCAGGAAGATGATCTTGCTATTGCCTTTATTTGGGAGAGGTGCATATGGGTGCCAAGTCAGCGAAGGGTGGACTTTTGGGGGTTTGTATTATTTCACTTAACTAAGCCAAAGTTTCATTTCCTAGAATTCCCTTTCCTGCAGAGTTCCAGGTTAGCATGGGTCTCAAGAGATGTCTTGCATAAGATTTGGAAACTGGTATGGAGTAATTTAATTTTTACAATCTCATAGTCGGAGCAGGGCATGAAATGCTGTTGTGGCCAATGTATGCTGGCCCTGATGTGCTGGCTCATGGTGTTGGTGCGGGGAAGCATTGGGAGCTGAAGCAACTCCAGGTCCTGGCAGAGGATCTTCAGCTCCTCTTACTTCGGAGCCAGAAGCATACTTGGTTCCATGATGAAGGGCGCTGGCTTCCCTTGGAAGACACTGCATCATCAACATGGAAGACTTGGGGGTAGCAAGAGGCTGAAGGGTGTTGTTGTCTGTCCTCATAGGGCTCTACTCATCCCTGTAGTTCACTCTGCCTTGCCACTTGGGACATGGGACTGCAGGTCACAGCACCAGCACAAACAGAAACAGCCCCACCCACACTGTTTTACTGGTTCCCATAATCACAGCAAGCTAAATCCCTATAATACATCTCTTATTTTATATGTAGGTATCTCCTAGTAGTTCTGTTGCTTATATCAAATCCCGGTTGATACAGGCTTCCCAGTGCCTGTATCAACATGCCAGCATGCTTGGACTGTAGCAGGTGCTTGGAAAATGTTTGTTGAATGAATGAGTGACTGAATAAATAAGTAAATGACTGAGATGCAGCTTCTATCCTCAGGAAGCTCACATACCAGTGTGGAAACAGAGAGAACCAATGAGTTGGGCAGACAATACAGTGATTGTGGGATTTTGACATCTGCAGTGGGCAGTCTGGATGAGAGCTGGGCTCACCGGTGACCTCACTGTCCCTGAGGTCTCCCTGGGCTGGGCTTGGCTGGGTAAGGGGCTGGGCATTGCATTAGGACTGGCGTGCTAGGTGGTATCCTCAGGGGGCTGAGAGTCTTTAACTCAGTCCCCCAGTGTTGCACAGGGAAGTGTCATCTTCCAGCATGGCTTCCTGCTGAAAATGAGCTCCCAACCATTGTATGTGTCCAGGTGCTGCTGCACGCACGAAGCCAACTTCAGGTCACACTTGCAGGTCTGCTTCTGGCACTTGCTCCCGGAACCTGGACCAGCCAGGGAAGAAATCTGGAGTTCTCACTTCTGGCCAGACAGACAGACCATCCCACCTCTACCCTGACCCAGGTGTCAAGACCTTCCCAGGATGGTGCCAGGGCCCCTTTTCTTGCTGAATTTAGAAAGCCCACAACTAATACAGTGTCTTCCCTGGCGGGGGTTTGATATTATCAATCAAGGATCTGCTGGCCACCTTCTCTTTGATTAACTCTAGTTGCATCACTCCCTTCCTCTGAGGCCCTCAATGGCTCCCCATTGCCAAGTTCCTCAGCCTGACAGTTAAGGTTCTTCGCTGTGGCTGCACTGCCTTTCCAGTTTGAATTCCCAATTATTCGCCACCTGCCAAACCTCCACTCCTCTGCTCTTGCTCTGGTTTTCCCACCTTTCTGCCCTTGCTCTTGCTGTTTCTTCCCCCTCCGGAATGTTCATCCCCTATCTCTAGCTACTAATTGTATTTTTAAAATCAGTAACAATAATAAGAGCTACCACCTGCTGATTGTCTACCAGGTGCCAGGGACTTTCCTACAGGTTATCTCATTGAATCTTTCCAAAAGCCCAACAACTATGTGCAATCATCCCCCTTAATGGGGGAGGAACTTTCAATTTGAGGCTGAACGTGTGCTCTAGGCCATGCAATCAGGGATGGGCAGAGTGGGGATTTGAGCCTGGGTCCCTGCAAATGCCAAGGCTGGGCCCACTGGCACAGAGCCTAGGCCTCGCTGCTCTCATCACTGTCCACTGTGCTTGACACAGGGCCTGGCACAGAGGGAGCGCCCAGTAAATGTCCACGAGTTAAATCCCATGCATGCCTCTACATCACGACTGCCATCAGTGGTGCCCAGAGGGCAGGGGTCACAGCTGTGTCTTCTGGGGAACCGCACCCAGGAGTCAGATTTTACAATGTGAGAGGAAGAAGTCGGAATTAGGAACTCAACACAGAAAACCTGGTCTGGGGGAAGACCGGCCCCCAGGACTCCCACTGGGTCTCCTACTGGCCAGAGTCATTTCAAGCACCTTCTGAACTCCCTCAGAAGCACAGAATTAGACCCTCTGCAGCTGTGAGTTGCAGTCCAGTGTCTTGTACCCCAAATTATCCAAGTACCTCATACATACTAAGATGGGCTAACGTTCTATTAACTACAGTTTTGGGTAACTAGAAGTATTAGAAACTAAATGCCAGGCTCAGGGCCAGGCATGGTAGCTCATGCCTGTAATCCCAGCGCTTTGGGAGGCTGAGGCGGGCAGATCACAAGGTCAGGAGATCGAGACCATCCTGCCTAACACGGTGAAACCCCATCTCTACTAAAAACACAAAAAATTAACCGGGCATGTTGGTGGGCGCCTGTAGCCCCAGCTACTTGGGAGGCTGAGGCAGGAGAATGGCGTGAACCCAGGAGGCGGAGCTTGCAATGAGCCGAGACTGTGCCACTACACTCCAGCCTGGGCGTCAGAGTGAGACTCCATCTCAAAAAAAAAAAAAAAAGAAAGAAAGAAAAGAAAAAAGAAACTAAACGCCGGGCTCTAGTCATGACTTTGCACATGTACTAACTTTGGGCAGCCTTCTTACCTGTCATGAGCCTCGGCTTTTCATCTTTACAGAAGAATTGATAGATCATGTTTTAAAAACTGCAGTCTCCATCCACTAGTGGGTCATGAAATCAGTTTAGAGGGTTGCATCCAGTGTGTGTGCACATGTGTGTGTTAATATATCACAAGTAGTAAAGTGCTGCTTCAGCACATTGTGTGTCTATGCTGGCTGTGTATGTGTGGGTTGACTGGGTCCAGCTGTCAATTTTATTACATTTTGTGGGTTGCCTTCAAAAGGATCTGAGAAAGCCTCATTCCCATAACCTTTCAGGGTGCTTCTGTCTCTGAAGTCGCAGGTGTCTGAGTGGCTTTAGTGTCTTAGTCTTAATTAAACAAACCCCCAAAGGCTCCCCTGGGGCTTAATGTCCCTGGACTCCCCCTCATCCTTCTCTTTTGTCTTCAAACATTAGATCAGAACTGGCTTCTGAGGTTGGGTGCAGTGGCTCACAACTGTAATCCCAGCACTTTGGGAAGCTGAGGCAGGTGGATCACCTGAGGTCGAGTTCGAGACCAGCCTGGCCAACATGGTGAAACCTGGTCTCTATCAAAAATACAAAAATTAGCCAAGCGTGCTGGTGCGCACCTGTAGTTCCAGCTACTTGGGGGGCTGAGGCAGTAGAATCACTTGAACCCAGGAGATGGAGCTTGCAGTGAGCCAAGATTGCGCCACTACACTACAGCCTGGACGACAGAGCAAGCCTCTGTCTCAAAAAACAAACAAACACACACAAAACCTCCAAACAAACAAATGGAACTGGGCTTCTGGCCTGCAATCTCCAAGCCTCTGATGGCATCAGTCCCAACACGTTCACTAACCACCCAGCACAGGAACTAGCCACACAAGCACGGGTATTTGGCTCCTCTGTGGGATAGACATCCAAGCCACTGGGTTTAAATCATGCAGAGCTTGTGCTGTAAGGGCCTTAAAATCAGATCAGGGCTCATATCTTGGCCCTGTGTGTTTCCTCACCATGTGACCTCAGACAGGTGGTTTCAATGATCTAAGTCTCAGTGGTCTCTGCTGTCAAGTGGGCTAATGAGACTTTCCTCACTAGGTTGCTGGGAGTATTTGATGAGACAATCTACATAAAGCATCCACTACAGGGCCCTATATACAATAGGTGCTCAATCAATGGCACCTGCCATGGAAGAGGACCACCAAACCCCAGCCCAAGAGTTTTGACTCCAACCATCAGCCCTAAACCCAAGTCCTAGGGGCCAAGGCAGGTGTCTGGGGCAGAAGGTGGCCCCTCTTTTCATCTTCCCAGGCTATCCCATGAAGCACTCACTACGTTGGATGTGGCCACCGGTGATGCTGGAATTGCATCGGTCCCACTTAGGGGAGCGCTGGTGAGCTGTCAAGAGGAAGTAGCAGCCATCATGCGGGAGACAGCACCTGTGGGGAGATCCAAGCTGGGTCCAGGGCACACAGCCCTGCAGCTGGTCCCAAAGTGGCGCATCTTGACACTTCCAGCCCTTGCCTGGGTGGTGCCCTCTGCCTGGAACACCTGTCCCCCTATCCCACCAGCAAAATCTCTCCCTCCATGGAGGCTGCCTCATGCACTTCCCCTGCTTCCCCAGCAGAGATCCTCCTTTCTCTTCTGGCTCCCACATCATCCTGTTCATTCATCCGCTCAAACACCCGCAGTTAGTGCTTCAACACACATTTAGTGTGCCAGGCCTGGGCTAGAAACTAAGGCCACCACATCTCCACCACCACCTGTTAGTCTCTCAGGGACTGACATGCAACAAGCAAGAACTCCACACTGTGATGAGAACAGGAGGCCAGTGAAAGCATTTTGAGTTGAACCAAGAGGCTGTGGTGGCTCACACCTGCAATTCCAGCACTGTGGCAGGCCAAAGCGGGACGATTGCTTGAGCCCAGGAGTTTGAGACCAGCCTGGGCAACACAGTGAGATCCCGTCTCTACAAAATATTTAAAAATTAGCTGGATGTGGCGGTCCACACCTGTAATCTCAGCTACTCAGAAAGCTGAGGTGGGAGGATTGCTTGAACCCAGGAGGTTGAGGCTGCAGTGAGCTGTAATCATGCCACTGCACTCCAGCCTGGGTGACAGAGCGAGACCCTGTCTCAAAAACAAAAACCAAAGCAGCTATGTCTAAGCAGGCAGTTTGCCATGAGTCCCTTGGCTCCATCTCCACCAAAGCCAGCAGAGATTGGCATGCGCTGTGTGTAAAGGGTCTGATTCACAGTCTCTCAGCCCCCTCCTCCCACAGGGGGAACCTCGTGACTCCTGTTCAGTGAGCACCTCTCCCCAGTGGCAAGGCACAGCCTCCACTGGGACAGAAGGAATCCAGGCCTAGGGGAGAGGAGAAAGCTGGGACCTGGTGGATTCTGAGGCTGTCCCAGGGACTGACAGGTAGAAGGGCTGCATCAGAACGACCAGAGCTCCGAGAGGAATCAGCACAGCTGGTCTAGGGCCTGGACATCTGTATCTGTCAACCAGCTCCTCAGTGATGCAACCACAGTGGTCAGGTGTGGGACACTGGGAAGGGGTACAAGCCCTGGGGGGCCGTATGGGCCACTCGCACATGCTATTTTGTCATTTTGCACCAAGAGATGAGCAAAACTTACTTGATCTACTCACACGTATCGACAGGTATACCTGATGACATCCCCAGAGGCTGAAAGAAGCTTTGGTCCTGGTACTGATTTTCCAAGTTTCTAAATTTGGGGCTGTGCACCACTCTGGGGTAGAGAGGTGAGAGGTGCACCATCCTAATGAGTAAAGAACAAAACATCACCATCATCATCCCCCTAACATGGACATTTTATAGCTTTCTCCTTTAAAAATGTACTTAAGCTGGGCACGGTGGCTCACACCTGCAATCTCAACACTTTGAGAGGCCAAGTTAGGAGAATCACTTAAGGCCAGGAGTTCAAGACCGGCCTGGCCAACATAGTGAGACCTCATCTCTACAGAAAAAAAAAAAAAATTAAAAATTAGCCAGGCACAGTGGTGTGCACCTGCAATCCCAGCTATTCTGGAGGCTGAGGTGGAACGATCACTTGAGCCCAGGAGATCAAGGCTGCCGTGAGACATGATTGCACCACTGCTCTCTAGCCAAGGCAACAGAGCAAGACCTTGCCGCATATAAAATAAAATGATAAAAATTTATTTAAAACATTTTTCATCTTTTGATAGAACATTTTCTTTAAATGTGTTATGCACCTCTTTGCCTTTTTGAACTGAATACAACCCCTATAATTTGGTTAACCTTTTTAAAATAATTTGGGGTCATTGTGTTAATGCCCTGGCGGTGACGTATTCCTGGCCCAGCAAAACAGTTGGGGGATAGTGAGATAAACCTGACAGAAAGAAAAGTTCGAACGCAAAGTAACCTATGCAACAATTCCAAAATGGTCGATTCTAAGAATCAGTGAACAACTCATTCATTAAATCGGGGCAAGCCTGATTCAGAGAACTCGACAATTCTTTAGTTACCATGTCTCTTTGAGTCATCGGTTCTAAACTGTTGATCCAGTAAATTCAGAATGTTGCATAATCGGTTTCCTATAAATCAAAGTGAACCAGCTGCTGGATGCTGAGATTACTCAGGTTTCAAATAAACTTGTGGGTTGCAAGCAAGTTATTGTTACATCTTCTGTGTGGATCTACAAGCAATGGTCACATCTGTTACTGTCTTAAGAAACTCTATCTAGAGACAGCTATACTGTCCTATTGAACATCTAGTCAAAGTTCTAAAGAGTCATTTTACAGACTTCCCTTCTGCACAGACCTTTTTACATTTTATGCTTTTCAAAGTGTTTTCAAATCCATGACCCAATTTGCACCTCACAACATCTCATTTTACAGAGTGGAAAACCAAGAGATAGAGAGAAAAGTGTCTCACCTAAGGTTGCCCCCAAGTTAGTAGTGAAGCCAGAACTTGAACCAGGCTCTCAGATCCTGGCATTTGGGGCAGTCCTGCCAGCCTGAGCTGGTTCCCCGTGGCCATAGTACAGAGCCTCTCATAGGACGGGGACTGTGGCTCCTCCGTGTTTCCCAGGGCTTTCCTGGTGCCAGACGCCATTGAGCAGGTCTCAATGTGGACAGTGTCCCAAGGGCCCATCTTTGAATTTTACTTATTTTATGTGAACTCTCATGTGTCTAAATATTAGTAGAAATTTACTGCCTTTTCTTCTGCTAATAGGTCTTTTGTTATTCATTCCCAGGGCCCCAGTGCAGTAAAATAAGAGAATAAAGGCCAGTTGTGGTGGCCCACACCTGTAGTTCCTGCTACTTGAGAGGCTGAGGCAGGAGGATTGCTTGAACCAGGAAGGTCAAGGCTGCAGTGAGCAGTGATTGTGCCACTGCACTCCAGCCTGGGCAACCGAGTGAGACCCTATCACAAAAAAAAAAAAAAAAAAAAAAAGAAAAAAAAGAGTAGAGGAAAAGTCTTTCTCCGTGACATTGACCTGCAACTCCCCATCAACACCAAAGTGACCAGAGTGAAAAAGCTCAGGGCTTCTATACCCTTTTAACAAAGGAAAGTGGGTTTGGGCTTCAAGGGACAATAAATTGTGGGGAAGTGACTAGGAAAGACATGGGGAACTAATGCGAGATAAGAGCTACTGTAGTGAGGTCAGTTTAGGCAAATTCATCTTCAAGGATAAGAATCACTCTTCTCTCCTTGGTGCAAGGCATGGGGGGCACCTTTCTCGAAGGGAAATTATATTTATTTTTATGGTCACCCTCTGTTTACAAGTGATACTTGTTTCCCCTATGCCAGAGGGATATAAATTTCCTTCTTAAATAAATCCTTAAATAAATAAATTTAGGCCAGGCGTGGTGGCTCACACCTGTAATCCCAGCACTTCGGGAAGCCGAGGCAGGTGGATCACCTGAGGTCAGAAGTTCGAGACCAGCCTGGGCAACGTGGCGAAACCTTGTCTCTATTAAAAATACAAAAATTATCTGAGTGTGGTGATGGATACCTATAATCCCAGCTACTTGGGAGGCAGGAGAATCACTTGAACCTGGGAGGCAGAGGTTGCAGTGAGCCAAGATGGTGCCACTGCACTCCAGGCTGGGCTACAGAGCAAGACTCTGTCTCAAAAAATAAAATAAAATAAAATAAATAAAATAAAATAAAATAAAATAAAATAAATTTAGATTAAGTAAAACAAAACAAAAAACCCAAAAGCAAATATTCAACCGGACCTCAGGAAGGTGACCTGTGGCAAGCTGAGCTCTGAGCATAGTCCTCCCCCATCTTCTGCTTGACAGATGAAACCTTGGAGGCTCGGGTGCAGGTGCTCTGGAATGTGGTCTCCAGTTTGGCAGCCGAGGGAGCCGTGCCTACACAGGATGGACAAACCTTGGTGTGAACAGCTGCTCCATCCCTGGGTTGGCAATGGAGACAGGTCTCTATCTGCTCCAGGTGCTGCGAGAAGGGGAAGTGGGGGTAGTGGGGGTGACAGAGGAGGGGGGGCCTACACACTTTTCAGCGTGTAATCCCTGGCCAGGTGCATCAGGATCTGGGGAAGCACTTGTTAAAAACTGTCGACCAAAAGAGTCAAACTCTGCCAAATATTTGAAGGATTTATTCTGAGCCAAACATGAATGACTGGTGGCCCATGACAGTGCCCTCAGGAGATCCTGAGAATATGTGCCCAAGGTGGTGGGGGTACGGCTTGGTTTTATACATTTTGGGGAGACATAAGACATCAGTCAATACATGTAAGATGTGTATTGGTTCAGGCTGGAAAGGCAGGACAACTGGAAGTGCAGGTGTCAGAGGCATTAGAACAAGACCAACTCCATCTTGAACAAGGGCTGGGTAAAATGAGGCTGAGACCTACTGGACTGCATTCCTAGACAGTTAAGGGATTCAAAGTCAGAGGATGGGATGGGAGATTGGCACAAGATACGGGTCATAAAGACCTTGCTGATAAAACAGTTTGCAGTAAAGAAGCCAGCTAAAACCCACCAAAAGCAAGATGGCTACAAAAGTGGCCTCTGGTTGTCCTCAGTGCTACACTCCCACCAGCACCATGACAGTTTACAAATGCTATGGCATGTCAGGAAGTTACCTTATATGCTCTAAAGAGGGGAGGCATAAATAATCCACCCCTTGTCTAGCATACCATCAAGAAATAACCATAAAAGTGGGCAACCAGCAGCCCTCGGGACTGCTCTGTCTATGGAGTAGCCATTCTTTTATTCCTCTACTTTTTAATAAACTTGCTTTCACTTTACTCTATGGCCTCACTCTGATTTCCTTCTTGCTTGAGATCCAAGAACCCTCTTTTGGGGTCTGGATCCGGACCCCTTTCTTGTAACAGAGGCTTCCAAGTCATAGGCAGATTCAAAGATTTTCTGATTAGCAATTGGTTGAAAAAGTTATTATCAATAAAAAGGAATGTCTGGGTGATGATAAGGGGTTGTAGAGACTAAGGTTTTATCATGCAGATGAAGCCTCCAGATAGCAGGCATCAGAGTTAATAGATTGTAAATGTTTCTTATCAGGCTTAATAGAGTCTGTCTTATGAGTAATTCCAAAAGGGAGGAGGGTTTAATGAGGCATGTCTGGCTTCTCCTTCCCATCATGGCCTGAAACTAGTTTTTCAGGCTAACTTTGGAATGCCCCTGGTCGAGAGGAGGGGGTCCATTCTGATGGTTGGGGGCCTTAGAATTTTATTTTCAGTTTACAAAATACAGGTTCCTGGGCTCCACCCTAGACCTACAGAATCATACTCTTCAGGTTTGGGGCCCCGAGAACCTGCATTGTAAACTTGCTCCCCTGGGTGATTTTTTGTCCACCATAAAGTTTCAGACCTGCTGCTTTTGAAGGCATCCTCAAGAATTCTGGACAGAAATTTGGTGATAATGAAGCATTAATCGGGCTGCCCATTGGCTCACTTCCATGTTGCTAAAAGTCACAAAGCACTAGATACCGACCCACTTTCATCTTATGTTACTATAGATAGGATTCCTGACGCTACGATTGGTTTGTATTCCCATTGTTCCTATAGATACGATCTCTGACATTAGAATCACAAGACTGACTTGTTTAAGGATTGCTTAGGGTGTTTTTCAAACCCCAAATTCCAGCCACCAGCTTGAAGACTGTCACAGAGGAACGAGATCAGCATGAGAATGCATGTTCTTCCTCTTCCCGTCCCGTGCACTCTTCAACCATTCAATGATCTCCACACTTCATCCTACTCCAGAAGAAACCCTTAAAAACCCCAGCCTCAAACTCCTCAGGGAGATGGATTTAAGGTTCTCTCCTGTCTCCTTGTTTGGTGACCCTAAGTTTAAATCTCCTTCTCTGCTGCAACCTGGTATCTCATCATGTTAACTTGCTGTGTGCACCAGGCAACAGACCTATTACAGTTCCAGCCTAGGGAGCACACTACCTGGGGTGGTGAGGGTCGCACCAGGACCCCAGGCTTAACATGGCTTTCGCTCACTTTTGCCCAGCTTCCACCACTTCTTTCTGGGGACAGGGGGTGGGGGGACACAAAGTCTTGCTCTGTTACTCAGGCTGGAGTGCAATCTTGGCTCGCTGCAATCTCTGCCTCCCTGGTTCAAGCAATTCTCCTGTCTCAGCCTCCCAAGTAGCTGGGATTACAGGCACATGCCACCATGCCCAGCTAGTTTTTGTATTTTTAGTAGAGATGGGGTTTCACCATGTTGGTCAGGCTGGTCTTGAACTCCTGACCTCAAGTGATACACCCGCCTCAGCCTCCCAAAGTGGCCTCCACCACCTCTTCATGAGTGAGTTACCTCAGGCAAGAAGTTTAACTCATCAGGACCTGTGTCCTCATCTGTACTGTGTGGCCAATCATACCCACCTTAGTTTTTAAAAAAAATCATACCCACCTTGCTGGGTCATGCAGAATGAAGCGTAAGTGAGAAAATGTATACAAGGTTCTTAGCACAGGGGAACCCAGAAATTGGCATTTTCCCATTCCCTCTCAGGAAGCCAGAAGCCACTATGGCTGAATTTTACTCCCTTCCTTCTGCTCTGCAGCTCCTGGGCTGGTGTTTGGGGCAGGGAGGGACACACCGCAGAGCCAGGGCCAGCTGCTGCATCATCTCAGGGCTGAATCCTTGACGAGGGAACAGGGACAGCTTTGGCTTCCTCTCACCCCAGCCTAGCCCTGGATCCTGGAAGGGGCTCCAGCAGAGGCAGCCCACCAGCAGAATGCACTTTGACCCCACTTCAATGGCCTCCTGAAAGTAGGGGGAGTGTTCCTGGCAGAGGGTGAAGGGTTAATTTCTGATCCTCCTGAGAGATGGCTTGGGAGGTGATAGAACGTCCCTGCCTTTCCTACCTGCCCACCCACCCCTTCTACCCTGTCCCAGCCTTCTCACTGGTGGGAAGTTCTCAGTAGGAAAAAGATGCAGGTTTGGTCAAAAATTCCCTTTCAAGGATAGGCGTTATTGGTTAATTTTACTAATCACGAATTGAGAATCAGAGAAGTAAAACTGTCAGAGGTGTGTGAACCAGAGCAACTGCATCTTGAATAGAAGCTGGGGAAAACAAGGCTGAAAACTACCGGGCTGCATTCCCAGGAGGTTAGGCATTCTTAGTCACAGGATGAGATACGAGGTCAGCACAAGATACAGGTCATAAAGACCTTGCTGATAAAACAGGTTGCAGTAAAGAAGCTGGCCAAAACCCACCAAAACTAAAATGGCCACGAGAGTGACCACTGGTCGTCCTCACTGCTGCACTCCCATTAGTGCCATGACAGTTTACAGATGCCATGGCAACACCAGGAACTTACCCTATGTGGTCCAAAAAGGGGAGGCATGAATAAGCCACCCCTTGTTTAACATATCATCAAGAAATAACCATAAAAATGGGCAACCAGCAGCACTCGGGCTGCTTTGCCTATGGAGTAGCCATTCTTTTATTCTTTTCTTTTTTTTTTTTTTTTTTTAATAAAGTTGCTTTCACTTTACTCTGTGGACTCACCCTGAATTCCTTCTTGTGTGAGATCCCAGAACCCTCTCTTGGGTCCAGATCCGTATCCCTTTCTTGTAACAAAACCACAAGCTCAAGGTCACACAGCTGGGAAGTAGCCCAGCTGAAAGAAATAGGAGGAGCTTTCCTATCAATCCCCATTCATTCATTCATTCATTCATTCATTCATTCATTCATTCAACAGAAATGTCCTATGCCCCCAGCATTGTTCTAGATGCTGGGAATGTTGTGGTCCTTCCTGTGTCCAAGGCATTCATATTCCAGTCGATTGTTGGGGTGAGAGAAGTGAATTGCTGAATGCTGATTAAGAAAACCATCAGGTCAGGGCCATTTTTTTGGAAGGAGAAGCAGTTCAGCTGAGCTCTGGGTGAAGAAGGAGCCCATCTTGCCACGACCCAAGGGAGGCATCCCCCAGCAGAGGCCCCAAGGTGGACAGGGCTTGGCCGGGAACCAAAAACTGAAAGGGACCAGAGAGGAATCCTCAGCCTGCCTTCTCTTACCTTGCTTTGAGCTTTTACAAACTGCTTTAAAAATCTCTTCTTTATTTTAAATTTTAAAAAAATAGGGGACTCTGAGCTCTAGAGAACAAGCCAGGCCACCCAGTGGGAGACATGGGCTATTCAGCTTGCCCTGGTGCCCTGAGGTCAGGGTGACCCTCTGGCTGACCTCAGTCAGGAACCCCACGTGTGAATGCCCCCTAGTCCTCCTCAAGGGGACACTGAGGTAGGGTGGGGAGGGGGTGGCAGGAGCCCAGCCCCTCCTGCACATCAAAGCAAGGCGAGGATGTGGGGAATGAACATGGGCATTTGGAAGCAGGATCCAGCTGGAAAGACAGGCAGGGCCTTGGAGAAGTCGTCCCTGTCACTTTGTCCCTGGGCTGGGCTCCCTGGAGGTGGAACCCTGTATCCCAGGTGGCCTGAGGCTTGTACCCACCAATGGGTAGGTTTCTGCCTTTGACACACATCACCCCCACCTGGTAGTCCCCGGGTGTGGCTAGTCCTCCCCTAGGAGCACCCAGGGGTGAGTCAGGGACTGTCTCAGTCAAGAGAGTGGGAGATAGAGTGGGACATGGCCCTGGAGCCAGAGATACCTGGGTTCGAATCGCAACCCTGCCACTTATCAGCCAGTGACTCACCCTTGGAGTTTCAGTTTCTACACTGTCAAATGCAGTAACAGCACCAGCGCCTCAAGGTAGGTAAGAGGAGGGGTGAATGGGCACCACAGGTGCTCAGTGTCCACTCCGCTTCCCACACCGGGCACAGCCTAACCCCAGAGGGAACAGGAAGCACATTGGCTGCCTCTGCCATCCAGGAGCACTGAGAGGGGCAAGTGGAGAACAGAGGCTCTCCTGGGAATTACTCCTTCCTTGGTGCCTCTCATCCAGTTTCAATCGTTGGACACTGATTCAGGACAAGAACTTGCAGGGGGGGATGTTCCAAGTCCTGCTCCCACCTGAGCCTCTAGCCCCCTCATCTGAATAAATCCCGTGTCTTTACCAGTCTGAGATTCATTCGTTCATTCATTCATTATTCATTTATTTGTTCAACAAATCCCTACTGATCGTCTACTACATATCAAGCCTGCCCTGTGATAAGGTTGTCACAGGTGGGAGCACCCCAGGCACCGCTCTGCTCCCGGCCAAAGTGACAGCAGGTTGCAGTCCCTGGCTCTGGGCTTGCTCACCCAACACAAATTCCATCAGCTACCCAACCCCTCAGGGACATTGATCCTGTTCCCTCTTGGTGGTAAATAAATCCTAAGAAATCTAAACCAACAAGGCTCATCCCATTGTCTTGGGTAACCTCTGGGTTAGGGCAGCCTGTCATGCAGGGAAGTCTGCTGGGTGGTGCTGGGGGGTTTATTAAAAAGATACAGGGGGCCAGGTGTGGTGGCTCACACCTGTAATCCCAGCACTTTGGGAGGCCGAGGTGGGCGGATCACGAGGTCAGGAGACCGAGACCATCCTGGCTAATACGGTGAAACCCTGTCTCTACTAAAAATACAAAAAATTAGCCAGGCGTGGTGGTGGGCACCTGTAGTCCCAGCTACTCGGGAGGCTGAGGCAGGAGAATGGCTGGGAGGCGGAGCTTGCAGTGAGCCGAGATTGCGCCACTGCACTCCAGCCTGGGCGACAGAGCGAGACCCTGTCTCAAAAACAAAAAAACAAACAAACGAAAAGACACAGGAAGAGAGGAAGACACAGCGTCTCCTTGGCTGGATGCTGTCACGTCCTGGCCTGAGGGCTGGCATCATGGTTGCCAGCTTGGAGCTGTGAGGGGAGTCGCCCAGAGGGCAAAGCCAACACACAGAGGGTGGCTTGCCAGGTGCAGGAAGGAAACCAGGCCCTGATGATATCAAGCGCCGAAGAGCTGGACTTGGAACCACCCCCTCTCTGAACGTCTCATCATGTGAGATCATAAATTCCTGCATTGTTTCAGCCCACTGAGTCACAGTTTTTAGCTGGAAGCTTCTTAACCAACACAAACGTGACGCAGCGAGGGAGCGGAGCAAGAAGAGGCTGGGGCGAAGCTGTGGCTCTGCCTTTCTCGGGGTGTAGGACCTCAGGAGGGTCCTCACTTAAAAAATGGGGATCGTAATGGCTAAGTCAGCCAACATGAATATTAAGAGAGATGTTGCTGCAAAGCCATAGGGAGCTATTGGGCCAAATTTGGTAGACAAATAAGAGAGAGTCGTCAGCTCCTGATGATGTCTCTTGAATAAATGCATCCAGTGGCACTGGGAGAAGACTTGGCGGGAAAGGAGGAGGACACTTTCTCCTCCTGATTTCTCTTGGGGTTGATTTTAGATCTGGTCACTACGAAACAACAGTAACCATGCCGTTAACATTTAAAGTTAATGCCCTGTGCCAGGTGCCTGTTGTGCTAAGAATTTAATCTACACTAATCTTATTTAATACAAACATGAACACCTTCCTATTTTCTTCTTTTTAAAAAATTTTCAGTCTGGTGCAGTGGCTCACGACTATGATCCCAACATGTTGGGAGGCCAAGGCAGGAGGATCACTTGAGCCCAGGAGTTTGAGGCCGGCCTAGGCAACATAGTGAGGCCCCATCTCTACAAAAAAGCACAAAAATTACCCAGGCGTTTGGGTGCCTGGCTACTCAGGAGGTTGGGGCAGGAGGATCACTTGAGCCATGGAGGTCGAGGCTGCTGTGAGCCACGATTGCGTTGCTGCATTCCAGCCTGGGCAACAGAGCAAGACCCTGTCTCAACAACAACAACAACTAAAAATTCTTACTTTTTGTAGAGATGAGGTCTATGTTGCCCAGGCTGGTCTCTTCTTATTTTCATTTATACTTTACATGCAGACAATGTTTCCTCCTGTAAGGTACATGGTTAGTCAGTGATATAAGTGGACTTTTTTTTTTCAAACTAGACTATTTTATTTTATTTTATCTTATTTTATTTTATTTTATCTTGTTTTATTTTATTTTTTGAGACAGTGTCACTCTGTTGCCCAGGCTGGAGTGCAGTGTTGCGATCTTGGCTCACTGCAACCCCTGCCTCCCGGGTTCAAGCGATTCTCCTGCCTCAGCCTCCCGAGTAGCTGGGATTGCAGGTGCCCACCACGATGCCTGGCTAATTTTTATATTTTTAGTAGAGATGAGGTTTTGCCATGTTGGGCAGGCTGGTCTTGAACTCCTGACCTCAGGTGATCCGCCTGCCTCAGCCTCCCTAAGTGTTGGGATTACAGGCGTGAGCCACCATGCCCGGCCTAGACTTTATCTTTACATGGCAGTTTTAGGTTCACAGCAAAATTGAGAAGGTACGGAGATTTCCCTATCCTGTTCCCCCACACAGGCACAGCTGCCCCCATGGGTATCCCCATCTGGAGTGGTGCATTGAACTGGAATTTGAACCCAGTGCCCACAGTCCTTCATTCCTATGACACCACCTCACGTGAGTCACCACATCTCAGAGCTGCTCAGTCAGCTGAGGCACAGATGGTGCCACAGGCCCAGAGTGCGGGCGACTGCAGGTGCCTCAGCCCTCAGGCTGGAAACAGCTAACCACATACAAATGGCAGATTGGGAGTCCTCATAGGAAAAAGCTGTCCCTCTTCAATCTCTTTCCTTAGAAGCAGAGCCTGAGACAAGGATTCTTGTGCAAATGCTTTACTGAGGGAGTACTTTCTGGAGAAACCTGTGAGGGAACCAGGAAAACTGGATAGCCCACGGGGTCGGACCAAGCAGACAGGTGGTTCCAGGACAGGCCTGGCCTCAGCCCCATCCCAATTCGAGAGTGTCATTCCACCCAGACAATCCTGCACAGACGCAGGGGAGCTGGCAATTGTACCCTCCATGGTGTCAGACTCTCCTGGCCATGAGTGACAGATGGCCTCTTGGTGGGAGAGGCGGGCCAGGGGGGCAGGCAGCTCCCAGTAGACCAGGGCAATATTTAGGAGAAGGAGGCAGATTGGAGCAGTTGGCTGCCAACACCTGGCCTCACTCAGGGAGAGGGGCCTTGGGCCTGGAGGAGATCTAGGTGAGGTACCCACACCTTCTGCTGCAACCTCTGTGTATCCATTATGGGCTCACTCCATTCACAGGCAGGAATTGAGCACCTAGTATGTGGGAAAACAGGGGAAACAGAGATGGCACAGATATGGTCTCCGTCCTTCAGGGGCTCCAGTCTAGTTGGGGCAGATCAGAGAAATTCCATTTGCTGCTCTAGGCCAAGCTTGGTAAGCAGCAGAGCCATGAAGCATTGTGGGAGCTTGGAGGACGGAGTGAGCCCTTGCAGTCAGGGAGGAGGAGTCAGCCCAGGGAGACTTCCAGAAAGTAGCCCTTTGACCCGGAGGAGGTGGGGATCAGTCGTGATGAAAGTAATAGCCATTCAGTAGCCCCTTGTAATTCACCCTGAGCCAATGCCTGGAGGCAGGAGAAAGTACTCAAGGCTCTGGTGCCTGGAGCTTTGTCTAGTGCTTCACCCAAGAAGGATTTACGGCGCTCCTTCTTGGTTCTGAGTGTTGCTTTGAGCACCAGGGATGCAACCGAGTTTAAGACAGGCATGGCCTCCACCTGCAGGGACTTCAGAGCTTGCCTGGGGAGAGGGTCACACGGCCGGACTGTGAGGGGTCCTCAACACCTATGAGAGGCTTTATCTTAGGACAGTGGAGGGCCTTGAGATTTTAAGAGATAGAGCCACGTGGACAGAAAGATCAATATTGCCCTTTATAGTGGCTGCTCCGGTTGTAGCTCTGAGACTATATTGGAGGGGGTGAGAAAGGACCGGGGGGCCAGCAGGTGGGGGACAGCAGCAGACCCCTCCCCCACCCCGATGCTTTGGTCCAAACACCATCTCTGAGGGCTCCCTTGCTTGGGCTTCTCCCAAGATGCCCATCCACCCTCAGAGGACACAGCTGCTGCCTCAACTGGGAGGATTCGGAAAGCTTCAGAAGGTCAGAAGGCCTTGGTAGAGGGTTCTGGGGGAGGCTGGGACTACCTCCTCCCGGAGTGTTTGAAAAGCCAGGCTGGTTCAGGTTAGATACTGAGGTGGGGATGCCGGAGCACCATGCTGAGGAACGGGGTAGAGGGTGTGTGCTTCTAGCACCCAGGGGTCTGCCCCCGGCAGTGGGGCCGCCAGTAGAAACGCAGTCGCTTCTGGTAGGTGTCCAGGTTGCGCTTCAGGCAGAAGGCCACCTCCTTGTCACAGGCACACAGCTGCTGCTCGCACCAGCTTCCCTTGTCAGCTGTGGGCAGAGGAGGGGGGCTCTGTGTTTGTCCTTATCCGAGGCAGAGGCAGGTATGAGTCTAGCAGCCTCTGAAGTCAGTGCAGTTCCCGCTCAGTCGTGGAGGTACCGGTCCCAGCAACCTCGATTCTAGCTGCATGACCTTGGCCACGTACCGTGACCACCCTGTGTGCCAGTGCACCTTCAGTTATTTATTCACCCATTCATTAAACAATTATTGAGCACCTACCGTGTCATGGCAGGAGGGGACTGAACGATAGGGACATGGGAGAGGGGCAGGTATTAGAGCACCACAGAGAGCAAAAAACAACTATGCGAAGTTAACATGAGGAACCATGCAGGGCTAGATCAGAAAACAGGGTGGAAGAGCTTCTGAGCTGAGATCGGAAGGGTCTGGGCTAGGAGATCAGAAAACAGGGCGGAAGAGCTTCTGAGCTGAGATCGGAAGGGTCTGCTCTTCCTGGAGGAAGCTGGGGTTGGGGAGTGGGGGATGGCAACAGTCTATGCAAAGACTCCCGGGCAGGAGGAATCACGGTTTCATTGTCTGTGAAGCGGGGATAATGGCAACAGCTGCCTAGGGGGCTGTCATGAGACAAGGCACTTAGCCTATCATGAGACAAGGCACTTAGCCTATAGTAAGTGCTCAATAAATGTTGGATATTATTGTTACTATTATTATGAAGCCCTCAATTAACAGCAGCTGCTGTGATGAGCCCTTTCGATTCCCAGCCCTGAGGACCTGCTACATTTCTATGCTTGTGATGCTGGAAAGGATGCAGGGGCCAGGTGCCCTGGGTTCCAGCCCAGGCTCTGTGAGTTGGAGGCAGACACTTCCCCACTCTAGTTTTGGTTTCCTGGTCTGTACAATGGAGACAATCAGGGTTTTGCTGATCCTCGACGGGCTGCCACGAGCATCAGTGATGATGAAAGTAACAGCCAATCGGTAGCTCTGTGTAATTTATTATGGCAGGCATCCTGTGAGGCCCATTCTGTCTGTCTCATTTTAGTTCTTGCAATAACTTAATGGGGTAGATTACAGATGAGGATACTGAGGTTCAGAGAGGTTAAGCAATATGGTCACCAAGCTGGTCGGTCATGGGCCTGAATTCCAGGTGCTAAAGGGGCCAAACCTCCCATGGGTCCTCTCCATATCCCCATACCCATTCTTGCCTCTTCACAGCCCAACTGCAGCCAGTGGACCCATGCAAAAAAACAGAGAGGTCAAGTAGCTGTGCTGTGAAGGCAGTGAGAGCCAGAACTCCCTTCCTGGGGTCTCCAGCTCCTGCCCTGAGGTCTGGGTACTCACAGCAGTGGATGTTCCCCTGGGAAAAGTTGTATCTGTAATAGTCCCTGTAGATGCCGCACCCGTGGATCTTCAGGTGGACATAGCAGCAGTCATGGGTCTGGCAGCACCTAGAGTAGACAGGGTGCACAGCTGCATGGGTCCCCGGCCTACTGGGGTCTCTGGCTCCTCCCCCCACCGGAGAAGAACCCGTGTCCCCACCTGGGAAGAGTCAAGGCCTGCAGGGCTGCAGTCTTCCTCAGGATCATGATGACTAACATTTTTTGAGCAATTCCTATGCACCAGACACTTGCTTTATCTACGCATTCTCTTACTCCTTAAAACCACCATGGGATGGAGGTACTCATATTATCCCCTCTTCAGAGATGAAGAAACTGAGACTCAGGAAGGTCAAGACACTTTCCCAAGGTCACACAGCCTGTAAGTAGCAGATCAGGGCAGTGTCCCCAGGCCTGGCTGGCTCTCACCGCTCCTCTAGCTGACTCCCAGGGTTGTTACGAAGATCAAATGAGATAACGGAAAAAAAGAGGTGCCGGGAGGGGCTTTAAAAAACCAATGTCCATTGCAGTGGGGAGTGAACTTGGGCATTGCCACTAGAGTAGGGGATGGGAGTGCAAGGGGATGTCTGGCCTTCAGGGACCCTGGGGAACCTTCTGGAAGGCAAGCTCCAGGAGGGCTGGGACCGTATTGGCACTCAGTGGTTTCTAGCACATAGTAGATGCTCAACAAAATGGATTCAACTCAACTAAATGAATAGGTGGGTGGAGAGAAAAGAAGAGTACCATAGTCGGGGGCAGGATAGGATTGCCAGCCCTGAGAAAGGAGTTACCAGTCCGTGGCATCTTTGGGCTGGCCTCTGCCACCTAGTCCGCAGTGACAGCCGTAGGGCCAGTAGAAGAGGATGGGCATTTTCCCAGTCACTTGCTTCACCATCTTGTTCAGGTTCAGGATCCCACCCTGGATTGGAATCACACCTGCCAAGTAGCCCAGCAACCAGGAGAGGAGAGGAGATGAATTTCAGGGCAGCACCACTGGGCACAGGACGGCACCTCTGCTCTGCCCAGACCAAATGAGTGACCTCAAATGATGATAATAATAAAACGACATCTACTGCTGCTATTAAAAATATAGCGACAGGCCAGGCACAGTGGCTCACGTCTGTAATCCCAGCACTTTGGGAGACAAAGTCTCGCTCTGTTGCCCAGGCTGGAATGCAGTGGCGTGATCTCGGGTTTGCGAGGCCAAGGTGGGCAGATTGCTTGAACCCAGGAGTTTGAGACTAGCTTGGGAAACATGGTAACACCCTGTATCTACAAAACATCAAAAATTAACTGGGCATGGTGGTGGACACCTGTCGTCGCAGCTACTTGGGAGGCTGAGGTGGGAGCTGGAGGCTGCGGTGAGCCGAGATCGTGCCACTGCACTCCAGCCTGGGCAACAGAGTGAGACTTTGTCTCAAGGAAAAAAAGTGACAATTACTGAGTGGTTACTATAGGTCTTCTTTTGTATTGATTTCTTGACTCCATCTGGCTAGATAATTACTGTTATATTAAATAAATAAACTTTTTATTTTGGAATAATTCCAGATGTACAAAAAAGTTGCGAAGATAGAAAGCTCCTGTATACCCCTTAGCCAATTTCCTCAAATGTTATCATCTTACTTGTGATTCATTTGCTAAAACCAACACTGGTACAATGAATATTATTTTTAATCCCTATTTTACAGATGAGCAGTTTGAGGCTCAGTAACTTGCTCAGAGTCTTAGTGGCTGGTAAATGGAGCCAGAATTCATCACTTAAAACAGTCTGGTTTCATTCTCTGTCTCTGGGTGTTGATTTCCAACTCCACAATAGGAGGAATGGTCCCAAGCCACCCTTCTTACCTCCAGCCCCTAGAAAAATCTGAGTCTGTAATAAAGAGAGTGTGTGGGTCTTCTGGGAGGCAGCATGATTTAGAAATCAATGCTTTTCATGGATAATTTTATTTCACTCATAATAACTGCTGATTAGAATTGATAGTAAGGGAAATTTATTTTACTGGGAGAGAGGAATGCATTATGTTGAGTTAGGAGAAATAAAATTTATTAAGTCCATGAATTCAAGTGAGAGGTTGGGAGAAACAGATGACAGAAGGGAACGGAGCTGTGCCTGTGTGCAACTCCTAGAGATGATTAGATAATGCAGGGAGCACACATCCCGATGGAGCCCAGAGTCTCAGGGAGACTGGGCTGGGCAGCCCCTCTTCGAGTGAGTCTAGTTATGGAACCCACACCCAGCCTCAGGCAAATGAAGTCAATAGTACACAGTGGGTGAGCCCCACATTGGGGCCCGTTGGGGTGGGAAGGGTGGTTGGGAGAAACTCATGCAGTGGACAAAGAATGAGACCACACACGGGTGGCCTTGGGTTGCAACTAAAAGTGACTGGGCCATCGTGTCCCCAGTATGTCCCCTCAATGTGTGGGAGTCCATGTTGCCATGCCTGTTTGACATGGTGGCTCTAGCTGTTAAGACATGTACAAGAGAAGCCTTGCTAAGCTTTGGCTGCACTGGTGAAGGATCCTGGGCCCTCTGGAATCATACACAATCCATCAGAGATTCCTGGATTCCATGATAAGGAACCCAACTGCAGACAACCTTGCAGATCAACCAGAGCCCCGCATTCAGAATCTTCCCTTTCTTAGGGTACCCCTGTCCTCTTTTTTTTTTTTTTTTTTGCCCTAAATCTAGCTCTTTCAATCTGGGCTCAGAAATACATAAACTGAACTCACACCTGAATGATGCAGCTCTTTCTTGCCATGTGAGAAATACATTCAGCTTTGATTCAGAATGCTTTTGGGTGGTCTTACTTGCCATAATTTTAAGGTGAGGAGGACCCAGCCTGAGAAACGGAGCTGGAGCTGTGGCTGGGGAGGTGTTGGTGAACTGGCTTAGCTTGTCAGCAGTTCTTGCCTGGGTAACTTTTCCCACCCTTGGCTGCCACTGACAGGGATGAAGCTCCTTCTCCCAAGGGATGGACACAGTGGGTGGGAGGAGGTGCTACTGCCATCTTTCATGCATGTGCCATGTGTGAAGCTATTATTTACGTTTACTCAACACTTAGTATCTGTTTTCCCATTAGAGTCCTTCTAACAGCCCTATGAAGGGTGTTGTGCCCATTTTACAGATGAGGGTATTGAAAGGTTGGGTGATTTGGCCAAAGTCATACTGCCAAGAGATGGCGGGGCCTGCATTTGACTGCAGGTTCATCTGTGTATTTGATCTCTATGGTGTCTTCCCTCTTTACATCTGAGAGATGAATTTTTGCAGCTCGATTGCAAATTTCCTAATGGTTTTTGCTGCAATCCTGGAGACATGTTCCTCTAGCGAATTTCGGAGTCCCGAGATAACATGAAACTACATTGTAAAATGCAAGCCCTTTCCAAAATCACAATTTTGAGACGGATTGAGGACAAAATGGCCAATTTGCTAGCAACTGCACTTTATATTTGGTCTGCTTAAGATCAAATAGAAACTGTCCCCTCTTCACCGAAGGTCAAGGGAACCCTCTTCCCAGGTTCAAGGAAGATCATGAACATGAAATGGCTCTAAAAATATGGAGTACTATGCATTTGTACAGGTTGTTCCTATTCAGTGGGAGAGGCAGGGATGAAGTGACCTGTGTCCAAAGCATCATCATCATGGGCGCAGCAGACCCTGGTGCTGGACTTCTAGTTTGAACCTTCACAGCAGTCCAGAGACGTGCGGCACAGCTTGGCCACCCAGAGCTCTCTGGCTGAAGCTACCATGCTAGGAGACTGGTGGCTACTGAAGGCTCTTTGCAGAGGGGCAGAAGGATTGGGGAGTAGGGGCCAGGGTCCTGGGGATCAGAGCAGCGGCCCCCCAATCTAGGAAAGAGAGCACAGGGGTACATTGGCCTCCCTCCTTCCCTTCCCAGCCTGGGTCCCATCCCCGACTCACCAGCCATCACCACCAGCCCACACAGCAGTGCAAGTTCCATGATCCCAGCACAGAGCAGTGGAGGCAGATGCTGGCAGTCCCTTTCCATGCAGGCTGCCCCTTTATATCAGATGCACCCCACACAGCCTCGCCCAGCCCTCCCTCCCAGCCCCCACTCTCATGGAGGCAACACATGCTTCTTTCACTTCCACTTTTCTGGCACTGGGGAGTTTTTTTTTTTAAACATGTTTTTTTCCCTATTTACTTATTTAATGTATTTATTTATTTATATTCATATATATGTATATTTTGAGATAGGGTCTCACTCTGTCACTTATGCTGGAGTGCAGTGGAATGATCATAGCTCACTGTAATCTCGATCTCCTGGGCTCAGGCAATCCTCCTGCCTCAGCTTTCCAAGTAGCTGAGACCACAGGCATGAGCCACTATGCCTGGCAATTTTTTTTAAGACAACACTGTGTTGCCCAGGCTGCTCTCGAACTCCTGGCCTCAAACAATCATCTCACCTCAACCTCCCAAAGTGCTGGGATTGCAGGTGTGAGCACCATGCCTTGGCTTCCCCACCACGCCCTTTTTGGTAAAAGAAACATACACTCAGTGTAGAAGATGTGGAAAACCTAAACAATAAACTTGAAATCACTTGTAAACCTATTAAGCACCATTGACATTTTGGTGTACGTCCCTCTGTGGTCCTGTTGCTGCCTGTCTCTCTTTCTGTCTCTCTCTCTCTCCATACTTTTCCCCAACCAAATTAGGAAAATATTATATATGCAGTGCTTCATAGCCTATTTTTTCATTTGCTGATATAACTTGCACATATTTCTATGTCATTAAATATTCCTCTCTAGTAACACTGTGAAAGGCAGGTTCCTGGCTGGGCACGGTGGCTCATGACAGTAATCCCAGCACTTTGGGAGCTCCAGGCGGGTGGATCACAAAGTTAGGAGTTCAAGACCAGCCTGGCCAAGATGGTGAAACCCCATCTCTACTAAAAATACAAAAATTAGCCGGGCGTGGTGGCAGGCGCCTGTAATCCCAGCTACTCGGGAGGCTGAGGTAGAGACTTGCTTGAACTCAGGAGGCGGAGGTTGCAGTGAGCCGAGATTGTGCCACTGCACTCCAGCCTGGGCGACAGCAAGACTCCATCTCAGAAAGAAAAAGGCAGGTTCCTATTTCATTATACTATTATATATATTATTATATTGTTATACCGTTTATCTAATGAAGCTCCATTGATGGATATATGGGTGGCTTCTGATATTTTTTTTACTAATCTAGACCGTAGAGTGAAAGAAGGCCAAATTTCAGTCAGTACATGTCCAGAACTGCTTCCATAGGATCTACTCCTAATGTGGACTTGCTGAGTCAAAGCACACACACAATTTGAAGGCAGGCAATTGATATGTGTTGACAACTTACCCTACAGAAGGTCTGCCCCAGTTTACATGTGAGAATCCTAATGAGGCAAATGGGGTGGAGCCAGCCCAACTTGGGTGGAGGAGCTGACGGGAGGACACGCATGGCCACGACACAGAGAAGGTCAGCCACCAGGGCTCCACCAAGAACCTTGTTCCCACAGCTTTGATGCCTGTTAGATGGCTGTCTAAGGACAGAATGCCCAGGCTGACCTCTGTTGCCAGCAAATCAGCTCATCCAAAAGAATATGCCAGCAACAGCCACTGCTAGGAGCTTCTCTCTCTCTCTCTTCTCTCTTCTCTTCCCTCCCTTTTAAATCTGATTATTGCCTTTGTTCCTTGACTCAGTCAACCAACTGACCAGCTCATATGTGTGTCAACAATCTACATGCAAAGTAATTAAACAGCAAGCAAAGTAGATGCCTTGGGCACATTTTTTGTTGCACCCCCTCCTATGTAGGCTCAATAGTTTTGTGCATTTACCAGTGTGGTACCTTACCCTATAGACAATCTTCTAGACAGGGACTCTTGGTGGGCCATGTGGCTACCTGTCAGAACTCACGCCACCCTCCATCCATCTGATATGGAGGGATGAGAGCAAAAGTAGCCACAAGCCCTTTGTTGATTCTAGAAGGCTTTTCCCTAAAGGGAGAGAAGGCACAATATTGATGCTACAAAGCGTCCTCAAAAGCCCCATCTTCAGAGTTACCTCGGACACCTCCAGAAGCCCCAGGGCATATCCAGCAGGCAAGGTTTGGGATCAGACAGATCTGGTTCAAATCCTGGCTCCTTCTCTTACCAATGGTGGGACCCTGGGCAAATTACTTCATCTCCAGGAACCTTGGTTTCTTCATCTGCAAAATGGGATCAACAGTCCCTCCCTTCTCTGATGGCTGTGAGATTTAGATACAATGTCCATAAAGCACATAGCACCAAGCCTCACTGATCCAGGGAATGCCATTACAGTAACCACAACACGGGAGGTTAAGAGGACTGGGGAGATGGGATTCAAACCCAGACTGCCTGGGTTAACAGCCTGGCCTCCCTGACATTCTGGCTGCTTAACTTGGAGCAAGCTGATTATTAGCTCCGTGTCTTCCTTTTGCTCCTGTGTAAGACGGGGTGATGACAGTACCTACTTCATAGGGTTACTGTGAGGATGAAAAGATGATACGTGAACAGGGTTTGGTCCACAGCTAGAGACCGTAAATGTCAGCTGCAGTGACTCCCATCATCCTCCTCCTCCTCATCATCACCCTCATCATCACTGCTTAAAATAAGTGGAGTAACGAACCTTTTCTCCTGCATTCTCTGATCTGCTGTTAATACTATCCACTGTTTTTTTCCCATCTCAGTGCATTTGGTCCTCTCTATAAATTTAATCTGGGTCTTTTAAATATTTTCTGTGCTTCTACTTAACACGCTCATCTTCCTTTGTTTATTTTTAATTAAAAAAATTTTTTTTGAGATGGAGTCTCGCTCTGTTGCCCAGGTTGGAGTGCAGTGGTGTGATCTCAGCTCACTGCAACCTCCACCTCCCAGGTTCAAGCAATTCTTGTGCCTCAGCCTCCCGAGTAGCTGGGACTATAGGCATGCGCCCATGCCTGGCTAATTTTTGTATTTTTAGTAGAGACGGGGTTTTACTATGTTGGCCAGGCTGGTCTCGAACTCCTAACCTCAGGTGATCAACCCACCTCGGCCTCCCAAAATGCTGGGATTACAGGCGTGAGCCACAGTCCCTGGCTTCTTTTATATCCTTAAACATAGAGAATCTATGGTAGTTCCCCTTTATCAGTTTCCTGGCAGTTTCTCTTTCCAAAATTTCAGTGACCTGTCGTATACAGGTCACTGAGGTTTTTTGTTTGTTTGTTTGAGATGGAGTCTCACTCTGTCGCCAGGCTGGAGTGCAGTGGTACAGTCTTGGCTCACTGCAACCTCTGCCTCCCGGGTTCAAGTGATTCTCCTGCCTCAGCCTCCCGAGTAGCTGGGACTACAGGCATGCACCACCACACCCAGATAATTTTTGTATTTTTAGTAGAGACAGGGTCTCATCATGTTGGTCAGGCTCGAATTCCTGACCTCGTGATCTGCCCACCTTGATCTCCCAAAGTGCTGAGATTACAGGGGTGAGCCACAGCGCCCAGCCGTGACACTGGCTGTCACTCTCTCTTGAGAGAGATACCACATTCATGTAACTTTTATTATAGTATATTGTCATAATTGTTCTGTTTTATTATTAGTTGTCATTATTAATCTCTTACCATGCCTAATTTATAAATTAAACTTTACCATACATTTGTACGGCTCATATATGAAAAAACAGTCTATATAGGGTTGGGTCATATCCGTGCTTTCAGACAGCCGCTGGGGGTCTTGGAATGTATCCCCTGAAGATAAATGAGGACAACCGTAGTTATAACTTTCAATGTCCTCCAACTACTAATTCTATCATTTGTGTCATTACTGAGCATTTTTCTATTGTTTGATGGTTTCTTTAGTATACATTTCCAGAAGTGAAATTTCTGGGTCTGAAGACATAAAGATTTTTGGAGACTAGGTGTGGTAGTTAGGAGGCTGAGGTGGGTGGATCTTTTGAGCCCAGGAGTTCAAGACCAGCCTGCGCAACATGGTGAAACCCCATCTCCACTAAAAATTTAAAAGTTAGCTGGGAGGTCGGACACGGTGGCTCATGCCTGTAATCCCAGAACTTTGGGAGGCGGAGGTGGTCAGATTGTTTGAGACCAGGAATTCTAGACCAGCCTGGCCAACATGGTGAAACCCTGTTTCTACAAAAAATACAAAAATTAGCCAGGCATGGTCCTGTGTGCCTGTAATCCCAGCTACTCGAGAGGCTGAGGTGGGTGGATCACTTGAGCCCAGGAGGTCAAGGCTTTAGTGAGCCGAGATCGAGACATTGCACTGCAGCCTAGGTGACAGAGTGAGACCCTATCTCAAAAAAAAAAAAAAAAGAAGAAGAAGAAGTAAAATTCACGGCACATCGTGATGTGGGCTTGTAGTCTCAGCTACTCAGGAGGCTAAGGTGGAAGGATTGCTTGATCCCAGGAGTTTGAGGCTGTAGTGAGCCACAATCATGCCACTGCACCTCTTTCAGCGTGGGCGACAGAGCGATACCCTATCTCAAGAAAAAAAAGGCATTATATAATTTGCATTTGAATAATTAACAATAAGGATGAATATATAAAGGTTTCCATGCCTTTTCCTTTCTCTGAAAGTCTGTGAATTTGAAACCCCCTTGCTTCTGCCCATCAGCAGGTCTTAGTGTCTATGGTGCCTGGTTGTTTCTTGGGACATATCAGCAAGTCTGTGTGTTTTTACTTCCCTGGCAACAGTCGGAAAAACATTGATGATACTGTTAGGCCACAACCTGGCAAGCTCTCCAGGTGGAGGGTGGAAGGGAGCAGGAAGGCTATCAGCTGCTGAGAGGGGAGACTGTTAAAAATAGCTACTGCCGACTGAGTTTCTACCATATATCAGGCCCTGAATTCTTATGTCATTTGATTTTCACAGCCACACCATGAAGAAGACACTGCTATTCCCATATTACAGGTGAGGAAGCTGGAGCTCAGAGAGGTTAGAAACTTGACCAGGGTCACACAGCAGGTACACGGCAGAGTTTGGGTTAGACCACAGCTCTGCTGGAGCCCACCTTACTGTGTGTGTGGGGGTAGTGCCCTAAGAACTCCACATATAATAAATCTAAGTAGGTACTGTCATAATCTCCACTCCATGGATGAGTCACTGCGTCTTGGAGCACTGCCATATGAATTCTCTTACCCGCCCAGCATAGACAACCGTGGAAGCCAGAAGAGCTGGCAGAGCCTAGAAGTCGGCTGCCTCCACCCTCACTGCAGACCAGAAGAAAGTGGACCCTCTTTCTCACTTCCTAAGAATACCCCCCAAGGTGACAGCACGTCCTCTCAGCCCATGGCAGGAGACCTCCCGTGCAAAGTCCTGTTGACCAGAAGAGTCCCACTGTCTGGATTCCATTCACCATGAAAGCCTGCCAGAGTGTACCTGAAATGAAGCTCCAAATTCCCATAGGTTTTCAAGATCAGAGGGAAGCAAAGGAGAAGGGCTTCCCCAGGGCGGGAAAGAGGGAGGAGGGAGAGATTAGCTTTTGTGGGAGAGTGACCCACTTTTCTCCATCTGAATCAAAGGAAACGGATTAAACAACTAGACTCCCCCCAAATGCCTGTCAACAGCAGAATGGAGAGACCTGTGGCGGTATAGTCAACCGATGAGTACACCGTGTCAACAAACCACAATGACACACAAGGACATGGATGAATCCCACAAGCATAGAACGAAAAATAAAGCCAGACACAAAAGAGCACAGAGTGTGAGTGAGACTCCATTGCTACAACGTTCCACAATAGTCAAGCTCATGTGTGATTTCACAAGTCAGGACAGCAGTTCCCCACAGCTGTGCGTGCTGATTAGAGGGGGTTACTAGAGGTCTTCCTTCGGGGGCTGCTGCCGATGTTCTGTCTGTTTGGTGTTGGTTACATGGGTGTGTTCACATTGCAATAATTCATCCCGCTGTTCACTAAGGTTTGTGCATTTTCCTGGATGTATGTTACATTACCATGCATTTGAATGATAATAATGAGGATGAGGATGATGGTTTAATTTTTTTTTTGTAGTGCCTATAATACTAGCACTTAGGGAGGCTGAGGCAGGAGGATCACTTGAGATCAGGAGTTTGAGACCAGCCTGGGCAACATAGCCAGACCTCATCTCTATCAAAAATAAAAATTAGCCAGGCAGGGTGGCTTGCACCTGTAGTCCCAGCTACTCAGGAGGCTGAAGCAAGAGGATCCCTGGAGCCCAGGAGTTCGAGGCTGTAGTGAGCTGTGATTGCACCACAGCACCCCAGCCTGGGTGACAGCTGAGACTCTGTCTCTTAAAAAAAAAAATAGGTTCAAACTTCAGCAGGAAGTCCTTTGGACATCCTTCCAAATTATTAAGTATCCTTCCAGATTATGAGCAACCAAGGCCTTGTAGTAGAAAGAAAGCCCCAGCTTTGATATCAGAAAGCTCTGTCTTTGGGTTCTAGATTAATAACTGTGTTACTTTGATCCGGGTGCTTCATCTCTCTGAGTGTCAGTTTCCCATCTGGAAAATGGCACTAATGATGCATCTCCTTTAGGCATGTTGTCATGATTACAGGTAGCATGAATGGCACATGGTAAGTGGTCAGTAATAGGAGGAAAAGGTCTAGGGTTCAAACTCAGGCAAGGGACAGGGCAAACTGCCCTCTTTCTGCACCTCAAGCCCAGAGAGTCTTGTTTCAGAATGACACAAAGCTGGTCACGTGCAATGGGGGGGATTCCCAGGCCAGTGGCCACGAGAAGGCACTTTCAAAATCATTTGAAATCCCCATGCCCAGCAGCTTCCAGATGGTCATTGCTGGAAGATTCTTTCCTGTGTTTAGGCGCAGCCCAGCCCCCTGCTGCTTCATAAAGGCCACGTCTGGTGGGAGGCTGCAGAGCCTGGGCATCCAGAAGGACGCCTGGGGGTCAGACAAACCTGACATGGATCCTGACTCCCCTTGTTTTCTCATCTGTTACACGGGGCAGGGGAAACTGATAATACCCAGCTAGTGGGATTGTTATGAGGATTCCTAGACGTGCGGCATGCACGGCACTTGGCAATGTGCTTCATGCAGAATAAACACTCAATAATGGTATTTGGTGGTGCTGTTATTAGTATTAGCTCATGAGAGGCAAAAAGCACACTTCCAGGAAGTCCCACAGGAGCCCAGCACATGATTCCATTCCACGGACATTCCTGAGCACCTACTCTGTGCCAGCCCCAGCCAGACTCAGCACACTGTGCAGGGTGCAGAGACGAAGGAGTAAGACAAGGCCCTGCCCGCCAGGAACTTACAGTGTCCTCAGAGTGACCAGACACTTTTCCAGCTGGCTGGGACCTGGGCAGTGCAGATAGTTGGTGGCCTGTCCGGTGGGTGCAGGTGAGGGGCTCACACTGATTTGCATAGAAGTTGGTTGCCCTGCCGGAGGAGTTGGAATGGAGGGCTGACTGTGGACAACAAGATAATTGTCTGGTGGGTTTGGCTGGAGTCCTGCAGAGAGAACCCTGTAGAACCTCCTGGCACCCCTCTGGTCACCGAGAGGGGCTACGCAAGGCACAGGTGATAGAGGGTGTCACTGTGGCGTGGGATGGGACTGGGGGCATGCCCCTCTTCCATGCAGAGCATGGTATGGCTCTGAGACTGGAAGGTAAGGCGACTTTCCTGGCACCCTGAGAGTCTGCAGCTTTGGGGGAATCTAAGGTCAGCACCCTGGGGTAGGCCCAATCTCTGTGGGTGCCAAGGCTTCCATGAGTAGTTGTGAGTGTCAACACTGGGGCCAGGGGAGCAGGGCAGAGGGATATGAGCAGCTGAGGCTCCCGAGACGCTTCTGGAGATGCTCAGCTGACATGGCAAGGCTTTATTTTGGGAGGGCCAGTGGGCTGACTTATGTGGGTGGGACAGAGCCATTTCTTCCTATTAATATGATTCCACAGGGGCTCACAGCCTCATGAGATCTGGCAGAAGGGTTAGCCTGGAAAGGTCCACCATCCGCTCCACAGGAAATAGCACTTGGGCACGCACAGAATTCTTCTATCTTTCTTGCTCCTCGAAGCACATTTTATATTTTGGGCACTATTTTTTCCACATGCAGATGAGGTTGGTGGGGCTCTGCAGGGTCTACTTCCTGTCTCCATGAATTTGACTAAGTACCTCACATAAGTGAAATCACACAGCATTTCTCCTTTTCTACCTGGCTTCTTTCATTTAGCACAATGTTCGTAAAGTTCATCTGTGTTGTAGCACATATCAGAATTTTCTTCCTTTTTCAGGCTGAGTCATATAATCTGTTTTTAAAAACAGCTTTATTGGCTGGGCGTGGTGGCTCATGCCTGTAATCCTAGCACTTTGGGAGGCTGAGGCGGGTGGATCGCAAGGTCAAGAGATGGAGACCATCCTGGACAACATGGTGAAACCCCATCTCTACTAAAAATACAAAAATTAGCTGGGCATGGTGGTGCACACCTGTAGTCCCAGCTACTGGGGAGGCTGAGGCAGGAGAATCTCTTGAACCCGGGAGGCCAAGGTTGCAGTGAGTTGAGATTGCACCACAGCACTCCAGCCTGGGCGACAAGAGCGAAACTCTGTCTCAAAAAACAAAACAAAACAAAACAAAAACCCCAAACAAACAAAAAAACAGCTTTATCAAGATATTCATTCAAATGTATAAGTCAATGTTGTTGTCGGCCTAATTTTTCCCCCCAGAGGCCCGCAGTCAGGAGCCATATGGTATTGTCATGGGCAGCACCACAGCCCATGTGTCCCCCACCCCAAATCGATATGTTCAAGTCCTAACCCCCAATACTTCGGAATATGACTGTATTTGGAGATAGGACCTTTGAAGAGGTGATTAAGTTAAAATGAAGTTACTAGCGTGGGCCCTACTCCAATATGACTGGTGTCCTTATGAGAAGAAGAGATCAGGACATAGACAGGCATACAGAAAAGATCATGTGAAGACAGGGAGAAAGTGGCCATCTACAAGCTTGGAGAGAGGCCTCAGAAGGAACCAGCCTCACTGACACCTTCCTCTCAGATGTCCGGCCTCCAGAACTGTGAGAAAATAAATTTCTATTGTGTAAGCCATCCAGTTTGTGGGACTTTGTTATGGCGGCACTGGAAAACTAATACAGGTGTTAAGAGAGGCCAGAGAAAATAATGATTACACGGTAGACTTCCTGGAGGAGGTGAGCAGCTGATAGGTCATTGCTCTCTTTCTTCTGCCTGCTCCCATCCTGCTGGCCCCCAGGTATGCACACGCGATCCCTGCAGGACAGAGACCTGCTCAGAGGGACTGGCCTGGTCCTCAGGGAGCCGCCTATAGTCAGGTCTTCCCTGGTTCATGGGGCTGAGACACATGGCTTCCCAGCTTGCTGCCTCAGTTTCTACCTCCATAAAATGGGAATAATGACCTTTGATGCTTCCCTCTCCAGAGCTAACAGCTTAATGATTAGGAAATATTTGGTGAAATGGTCATTATCTAAATATTTTTGTTATAAATGTAGAAATTGTTTCTTTTTTTTTTTTTGAGAGGAGTCTCGCTCTTTCGCCCAGGCTGGAGTGCAGTGGCGCAATCTCGGCTCACTGCAAGCTCCGCCTCCAGGGTTCACGCCATTCTCCTGCCTCTGCCTCCCAAGTAGCTGGGACTACAGGCGCCTGCCACTACACCCAGCTAATTTTTTGTATTTTTAGTAGAGACGGGGTTTCACCATGTTAGCCAGGATGGTCTCGATCTCCTGACCTCGTGATCCACCCGCCTCAGCCTCCCAAAGTGCTGGGATTACAGGTGTTAGCCACTGCACTGAGCCTAAAAGTTTATTGTTTTTGTTTTGTTTTGTTTTGTTTTGTTTTGAGATAGAATTTCACTCTGCTACCCAGGCTGGAGTGCAGTGGCACCATCACAGCTCACAGCAGCCTCGACCTCCTGGGTTCAAGCAATCCTCCCACCTCAGCCTCCTGAACAGCTGGGACTACAGGCATGTGCAAACATGCCCATGCCCAGCTCATTCTTTTTTTTTTTTTGGCAGAGATGAGGTCTCACTATGTTGCCCAGGCTGGAAAAAGGTTTATAGTTTACGTTTAGGTCTCTGATCCATTTTGAGTTAACTTTTGTATGTGGTGTAAGGAAGGGGTTCAACTTCATTCTTTTGCATATAGGTATCCAGTTATCTCAACAATGTTTGTTGAAAAGACCATTTTTTTCCCCTATTGAATTGTCTTAGCACCCTTGACCTGTGATGAGTTTCGGTTAATTTTTGTATATGGTTAGAGGTATGAATTGAAATTCTTATTTCTTTTCTGTCTTTCTCCCCCTTCCTTCCTTCCCTGATCCCTGTTCTGTTTCCCTCTTTCCTTCTCAACCTCTTTCTTCTTTCTCTCCCTCCCTCTGTTTCTTTCTCTCTTTCTCACTCTTTCTCTCTTTTTTCTTTCTCTCCCTGCCTCTCTCTCCCTTTCTTTCTCTCTATTTCTCTCTCTTTCTGTTGATAGTCAGTTGGCCTAGCAACATGGCTGAAAATTCTGTTATTTCTCCATGAACTTCCCTTTGCATCCTTGTCAAAAATAAATTTTCCACATTTGTAAATCTGATTCTCAATCACCTATTCTGTTCCATTGACCTATTTGTTTATCTTTATATCAATACCATACTATCTCAATTACAGTAACTTTTTTTTTAAGGCAGAGTCTCACTCTGTCACCCAGGTTGGAATGCAGGGCACAATCATAGCTCACTGCAGCCTCGACCTCCCAGACTCAAGCAATTCTCCTGCCTCGGCCCACCGGGTAGCTGGGAATACAAGTGTGTACCACCAAGCCATGTTAATTTGTGTCTGTTTGTTTGTGAAGACGGGGTCTTGCTATGTTGTCCAGGCTGGTCTTGAACTCCTGGGCTCAAGCAATTCTCCCACCTTGGCCTCCCAAAGTGCTGGGATTACAGGTGTAAGTTGCTGCGCCTGGCCCACTTTATAAGTCTTAAAATCAGGTAGTGTAAGTCCTGCAATACTATTCATCTTTTTATAGTTGATTTGGCTATTCTGGATCCCTTGAATTTCCATATGAATTTTGGGATCAGCTTGTCAATTTCTACAAGAAAAGTCTGTTAGGATTTTGATTGAGAGTGTAGTGACTAATGAACAAATGAGAATTGACATTGTAACAATATTGGGCCTTCTGATTCATAAGCATGACATATCCCTTGATTTCCTTTGGTTTTCCTTGATTTCTCTGAGCATCATTTTATAGTTTTTAACGTACAAGTATCCGTTTTTTGGTCAATTTTATCCCTAAATATTTCATATTTTTGCATATTATTGTAAATATTTTTTTAAATTTCAGTGTCCAATTATTCATTGCTAGTATGTAGAAGTACAATTATTGTGACTATTTTGTATTTTCATCTTATATTCTGCAACCTTGCTAAATTCAGTTGTTAGTTCCAGCAGCTTTTTTTGTAGCTTCTACAGGATTTTTTATATGGACTATTATGTTGATGCCAATAGACATCAACTCTCTTCTTCCTTTCCAATCTGAAGCCTTTTCATTTCTTTTCTTGGCTGTTGCACTAACTGTAATCATCAGTACAATGTAGAATAGAAGTGATAAGAGTGGACATTCTTCCTAATCTTCGGGAGAAAAGCATCAGTCTTGCACCATTAAGCCTGGTGTTGGCCATAGGTTTCTTGTAGATGCCCTTTATCTTTTCTTTTTTTTTTTTTTTTTTGACGGAGTTTGGCTCTGTTGCCCAGGCTGGAGTGCAGTGGCGCAATCTCGGCTTGCTGCAACCTCCTCCTCCCGGGTTCAAGCGATTCCCCTGCCTCAGCCTCCTGAGTAGCTGGGATTACAGGCATATGCCACCACACCTAGCTGATTTTTGTATTTTTAGTGGAGACCAGGTTTCACCATGTTGGACAGGCTGGTCTTGAACTCCTGAGCTCAGGTGATCCACCAGCCTTGGCCTCCGAAAGTGCTGGGATTATAGGCGTGAGCCACCGCGCCCAGCTGTAGATATCCTTACTCAAATTGGGGAAGTTCCATTCTGTCTCAGTTTGTGAACAGTTTTTAAAATCAGGAATGGATGTTGGATTTTGTCAAATGGCATTTGTTTTGTTTTCTCGGATTTGTTGAGATGACCATATGGCTTTCCTTCTTTAGTCTGTTAGCATGGTATATTTACATTGACTGATTTTTAATGCATAACCAATCTTTCATTCCTGGGATAAACCCCACTAGGTCATGGTATATTTTCCTGTTTACCAGCATTTGCCTGTTTGCCAATATTTTGTTAAGAATGTTTTTATCTATGTTGATGAGGAATCGTAGTCTTGTAGTTTTCATTTCTTGTAATGTCTTTATCTGGTTTTGGTATTAGAATAATGTTGGCTTAGTAGAATGAATTGGGAAGCATTTTCTTTATCTAAATATTCTGGAAGAATTTGTGTGTAATTGGTGTTATGGACTCAATTGTTTTCCCCTCCCCTAAATGTGTAATTTGAAGCTCTAACACATGGTACCTCAGAATATGGCTGTATTTGGAGATAGTGTCTTTAAAGAGGTGATTAAGTGGAATCAAGGGTGGGCCCTACTCCAGCATGACTTGTGTCCTTATAAGATGAGTAAATTTAGACACACAAAGACACACGAGGGATGGGCATGCGCAGAGGAAAGGCCACGTGAGGCCACAGAGCGAAGATGGTATCTTCGAGCCACAGAGAAGGGCCTCAGAATGAAATCAGCCCTGCCAGCATCTTGATCTTGGACTTCCAGACTCCAGAACTGGGAGACAATAAATTTCTGTTATTGAAGTCCCTCTATTTGTGGTATATTGTCATGGCAGCCCTAGCAAACTAATACAATTGGTGTTTCTTCTTCCTTAAGTATTTGGTCAAGTTCACCAGTGAAGCCATCTGGACCTGGAGTTTGTTTATGGGAAGATTTTAAACTACACATTCAGCGGCTTTCATAGACATCCAGCTATTTCCAGTTGAGTGACTTTGTGTCTTTTGAGGAAATTGACCATTTTATTGTAATTGTTGAATGTATTTTTACACTCATTTTAATACCAAAAATTACAAATAAAAAAATAAAAACCACCATTTATTCCACTGTCTAAAGATGTCCATTACTAATGCTTTTACACTGTATCCTTCTAGATAATTTTTATACCTGTGTACACCAACTCCTTTTTAAAAATGCTATTACCTTGTAGTACAGGGTGGTTTTTTTTGTATCAACAAATATTATTTGAAAACATGATTATGGGTGGATGGCTAATAATTTGCTTAACTAACCCCTAATTTAAGTTGCCTCTAATGGGGTTGGGGGAGCATCAAGAAAACACCCCTTCAGTGTCTCTAGGAGCCACTCAAGTTGGCATTTGGTTTGCAGTCCCAGAAGTGGAATTACTGGGTCAACCAGTTTATTATTGACTCGCTATTGAGCACTCTGAGCTTGGTAGGGGGAGGGTGGAGGGAGAGGGAAGAGCCCGTCCTCTTCCTCAAGGATCAAGCCTCTCTGAAGACCAGCCCAACCAGCATGTCCAGTGGGAATTCCAGTTGAGAAAGTAGCAGTGATGCTGCTCAGAGGCTCTCAGGGGTCCCCGGCCCCAGCCTTGGCCTCCTCGACCTACGTCGGAGTGGCTCTACTTATCTGCAGGTTGGAGGCTGTATCTTCAGGATTTGGACATACTGGGCCTTACTTCTCGATTCTTCCTTATCTTCAGGATTTGGACATACTGGGCCTTACTTCTCGATTCTTCCTTCTTTGGAGTGTGGTGACATCATTAAGTGGTGTTTGAGAAAATAGAGGCAAAGATAGAAGCCAGATTTTGTGCAGACAAGTGAAGGCAGAGACTAGTCTTGTTTTCCAATCACTCCCAGTCTGATGAAGCAGATGCAGCCTTGTCCCAAGGGGGAAGCCCTAGGCTTTTGGAAGAAACAAAGGCCTCTTCCTTCCAGGATCCCCAGTCTGAAGGAAGTGTCAAGATTCATAAACCAAAACATATACAGGTAGCATCACCTGTATATGTTTTGGAATACATCACCAAATGCAAATAAACACCCTCCCATGCAAGGACCTGTGATTGGATGCAGTGGGGTTTTTCTGGGATAACTTCCTGGAGAGGAGATGGACCTGGATCCACAGAGAGGGAGCTGGGCAGAGGAAGGGTTGGGGCTGGGTGAGGGGGATGACATGTGGACTGTGGTTTGGTAGAGCCAGAAGAGGAGGCTGGCAAAGCTAGGGGCAGGAAGGGAAGCCCCAGGGGTCTCTTCTGCCCTTTGTTGGCAGGTTTGAGGACATTGAGAGAGATGGATCAACTTGAAGGTGAGGGGATTATTTGCAGTGTCAACTTCCAAGAGTCATCTTCTCCTGCCTCCCTTGCCGTCCCCTCCCGGCATCTCAATTCTCCCCAAGGCTGGAGATCAGCCCCTACTTTGCTGTTGTTTGTAGACATGGGGTCTCACTATGTTTCCCAGGCTGGTCTCAAACTCCTGGCCTCACGCAATCCTTCCGTCTTGGCCTCCCACAGTGCTGGGATTGCAGGTGTGAGTGATCATGCTGTGCTCGGGCCTCTACTTTGTAACAATCAGATCTTTAACTGGGCACCTATGCCTGCCCCCACCCACCACGACACCTGATTCGTATGAGCATCACCCTCATTCAGTGAGGCCTTGTTATGTGCACTTACAGCTGAGAACTCAGAGACCAGGGAAGGGAGCTCTCCTACCAAGGCCTCATGGCTGGGAAGTGGGGGTGCTGGCATGGGACCTTCTCTCAGTGCGACTGCTCAAACCCCCAAGCTCAGCCCAGGTGACTCAGCCCTGAGAGGGGCTCCCAGAGCTCACACTGCCTTGGATTCTCTCCAGCCCCATCTTTCTCATACACACCACCCCCCTTCAAAAAAGGCAAATGGTGCTGACAACCAGGCCCCCCAGGCTCTCCATCAGATCATTGTGCCCCCTTCAAGGGCGAATTTGGCAATGTCGCAACCCTGCTAAGTTGGTTTAGGTAGAATCCTCAATTTTGTCCTCCATATCTGATTGGGTTTCTCATCCTCCGTGGCCCCCAGGTGATGTCTGAGCAACCCACCTGCCTTCAGCAGGAATCCTGGTGGATCGGTTTAGCCAGAGTCTCCCAATCCCCCGCGACCCCTGATGTTTCTTCTGGTTAACTTTCCATCCTCAGATCCCACCCTGCTCCTTGGCTATGAATTCCCGCTTTTTCTTATTGTATCTGCCATTGAGTCCAGTCTCTTCCCCACTGTGGAACCCACTGCCATGGCCCTACACCTGTCCCCATGGCCCCTTTGAACAAAGCCTACCTTACTGTGTTTCAACAAGTGTCACTGAGTGATGTTGTATCTTTAACATCTTTCAGATGGGGAGAGAGAGGCCTTTGGGCTAATTTCCTTTCAGATGCGTTATGGGGAAAGACTGATTCTCCTATCAGGTATGTAAACCCCCAAGTCAGGCAGACCAGAGCACCTAGGGGTGGGGACTGTACCAGCTGGCTGTGGGCAGGGCTGTGGGGGAGGGAGGAGGAGGTGGAGCCTCCTTTTTCTAGGGCATATGTCACCTGCCTCCTGCCCAGGGGCACTGCTCTGGCACTCCCCTGCCAGCGTGCGAGGCAGCGTGAAGCTGGGGCCTGCTCCCCGCAGCCTCTGGAGCGTGCCTCAGACCTTTCAAGACCTATGTTGCTGGCCCCCCAGAACCCGGAACATGGCAGATGGGGCGCAGGCCAACCCCAAATGGTTCAAAAAGAAGGTGCTGGATAGATGCTTCTCTGGGTGGAGGGGCCCATGCTTCGGGGCCTCCTGTCCTTCAAGAACCTCCAGGTAGGTGCCTGCTGCCCTGAGATGGAATCCTCCAGGGAGGGGCAGGGACAGGGGTGAGGGGCTGGCTCCTAGAATCCCTTTCTCCTAAGAGTCCGCATGGTGGGCAGAACCCCAAAGGGATCATTTAGTCAACCTTCACGTGGCACTCATGTGGCCCAGGGAGAGTGAGGCCACAACCCTCATGTGGCCCAGGGAGGCTGAGGCCACACGTTTTGGAAGCGGTGCTGGGACTGGAATCCAGGGACCTAGGAGTCCTGGCTTTGGGTTCAAGACCCAGCTGCTAGGCTGGGTCACATGACTTCCTTCCCATACCCCCTAGTGTGTGCATGGGAGGTCTGGCCTGAGACAGCAGGCTTCCTGTCCTGGAGGCTGATGCGTGGAGGGGGTTCCTGCCAGAGTGGGGGGCAAGGAGGTGCTCTTGCCTCCTGGCTCTGCCATCTGGGGTGTGCTCCTCCAGGAGGGGCTGGGCAGGTGCTGATGACAGCGCTAGGAGCAGCAACTAGGACATCAAGGGACAGCATTGATGACACCTGTCCTGAGGCTCATGAAGGGAGCAGCAGGTCCAACACTGCCAAGGGTGGAGGGGATGGACTCAAGCTCCGGGTTTCGCCCTCCCTCAGGTCTAGCCTGGGTATGAAGAAGTTCTTCGCCGTGGCCATCCTTGCTGGCAGTGGTGAGTAAAGACTCCAGAGGGCTCCTCCGTCTCTCCCGCTCCCAGCTTGTCTCCTGTGACCTTGGGCGCCTGAGTTATGGTTCCACTGACCGGCCTAGGTTCCTTCCTGTCTCTGGGCCTCTGCTTCCTGGCTCAGCCCAGCAGGCTGCACCCAATTCTGGGGCTGTTTACCCCTCCAGCCACCTGTAAACAGGCATTTATGAGCCCCCGGGGCAGGGCACAGGGCTGAGCAAGCATCTTAAAATGCTGGTGTTGGCTGGGCATTTGTGTACCTGAGTGTGTACTAGTGTGTATCCATCAGACAGGAGTTAATGATTTTGTGTGCAGACAGGTGCAGGCATCTATGTGTGTGTAGGTGTGTCTGAGCACGTGATGATGTCTATGTGTGTAACACACATCCATAAAGTATGTGACAGTGTAGGCACCTGAGTGCAAGCCCATTTGTGTCTCTTTGTGTGAGTGTGTGTTAATTGGGGTGTGTGTCTCCAGAGCGTGCTTATGGATGCAGGGTGCATAGATCTGCAGGAGGGTGTGTGTGTGTAGGGTGGGTGTCTGTGTACTGCAGAGTGGTGGGAGGTCAGGGGCTTCCTTCTGGGGGTGGTACCCAGGGCATCATGGCTCTGGGCAGCCGCCCCATAGGATTGTTGCCTGAGGCTTTTGACACAGACCTGACCCTGCCACTTGTCCCGGCATCATGTATGCGGCAGGTGTCCCAGCTCCATGGACCACTGGCTGGGCCTCTCACTGGCCTTTCATGCAGCCTGTTAAACCTCACCAGAACACAGCCTGGCTTGAGGAAAAGAAATAAATGACAAAAACCAAAATAAGGTTCTGTGTGGCCAGACGTGAGAGAGGGCTGGTTGCATTCAGGCAAAGTGACCTGTTATTGAGAAGACGACTGCTTGATTTCAGCCCAAGCCACTGGTTAGGGGCAGAGCCTTCAACCCAACTGAATGCAGACTTGGGTTCCTTCGCTTGGACTGTCAATGTGGATATGGCCTTGGGCCAGGCCCCTGATTCTTCCCTGGAAGCATTGTGTATGTGAGTGCATCTGTATTGCACGAGGGCGTGAGTGTGCGAGTGTGTGTGTGTATCAGGTATGTGTGGATGAGTGTAGGTGTCATGAGTGTATCAGGTATGTATGTGTGAGTGTTGAGTGTATCAGGTATGTGTGGGTGAGTGTGAGTTTGAGGTGTCTGGGAATGAGTGTGTGTGCAAGTGCATGTGGTGTGTAGAGGACAGTGTGAGGGGCAGGTGTGTGAGTGTGTGTGAGATGCGTGTGTGTGTCCGTGTGTGTGTGTGTTCACTCTGTGCATGGCCGCGTAGGTTTCTTGCTCTTCTTCTCTTGCCACATGGGAGTTGACTGTCAGGGGGTCCTGGGACTGGAGGTGCCCCCTCCCTCAGGGTAACATTTACAAGGCCAGGGGCAGATGGGGAGGTGGCCAGGGCCTCGCAGTGGTTGGGTCCCTCCTCAAGGCGCTGTGTGGGCCAGGCACTCTACACACCTTCATGATCACACTTCAACCTCCAAGGTGCCCTGCAAGGAGGGCGTCATGATCCCCTTCCTCTGCTTTGGGAATTGTGATCCCAGAGGTTGCTGGTGCGTGCCAGGCCTCAAGCAGGGCACTGGCCTGCCTGATCTCTCATGGTTGAGATTGTTACTCCCATTTTACAGATGGGAGAACAGAGCCCCAGGGAGTCCCAGCTGGCCTTGCTTATTGGCTTAGGTCTGTCTGACTCCAGAGTCAATGCTCTTCCCACTAAGGCACATTGAGGTGGCGAGTTCCCTGTCATTAGAGATGTGGGACACCATGTCTCTGGGAGCAGGCAAGAGTGGCCTTTGGGATCCCCTGAGCCACCAGTTTCTGAAACCATTGGCTTTCCCCTCTCCCAGTACATTTCCTCATTCAGGCTGGGGAGCAGGGTGGGGACATGGAGAGAGCGGCAGGAAGGGTGCTGAGCTAGGCCCCTCACGCTGACTGCAGCTGGAATGGCTGGGGTGGGGGAAGCAGGCAGAGCTGCACTGCGTTGCGCTGTGGTTGGCTTCCCAGCTCCGGAGCACACAAACCCAGGGCAGTCTGGGCTCTGCCCCCTCCAGCCTGTGGGACCTGGACAAGCCCGCACCTTTCTGAACCTTGGTTTCCTCACCCGTAAAATGGTGATAGATTGGCTCTCCTGCTGGTGTGTGTAGGGCAGCTTCCCCCAGGTAAGGACTGTAGGTGCCAGGCTGGGCATGTGGACCCAGTGCTGCATCCAGGAGGATGTGCAGAGGCAGCGCGGGCGATTCAGAGAGCCACCGCACGGGCACAGACCGCAAGACGGAGAGAAGCAGTGGCAAGGGGGAGAATGTGTCCTGGGGTGGGCCAGCCTGGCAGGTGCCACGAAGCTGATTTCGCTGGTGCAGGAAGTGTCCTTGCACTATTTCTCCCTCTGTATGTGTGTGGGGAGAGTGTTTTCCTTCTTCCCATGCCCAGCCAGTATCAGCCTGTAATACGAAGCCTTTTCTGTTTCTTCGTTAACGACCAGAGCACCGAATTGTCGCTGGGTTGACCCTGAGATGCATCAGCCCTGGGATCATGGTGGGGACTCTGAGGACCCCAGGAGGGCAGAGGCAGGAGGCAGAGACCAGAAAGGGACCCAGAATCAACCCCCTGAGCTTCCTAACAGCATGTGGCCTTTGCAAAGCCTCCTCCAACATACCAGGAGCTTGGGTATCCCCCTTGAGAAGTGTTTGCAGCCAAGTGGCAGAGGGTGTGGGTGCAAAACCCTCACTGCCTGGGTCCAAATTCTGTCTCCACTGCTTTCTGACAACGGGACGTAGAGCAAGTTACTAAATGCACTGGACATCAGTCTTCTCATCTGCACAGTGGGATAACAAGAGCGTGCATAGGGTTGCAGTGAGCACCCAATGGATTCATGCACGGAAGGGGCTTGGGACAGTACCTGGCATGGAGCAAGTCCCTAGCAAGGATGACCTGCCTTGTTTTCTCAGGGCTGCAGGGATATGGGTGCACACCGTACGTGGTACCTTGCAGGTTTCTTTCCTCCGGCTTAGCTGCCCACCCTTCTTGCCCCAGCTTTCCTCTCCTGCTTTCTCCTTCCTTCTCCCACCTACCCTAGGTACTGGGAGGATGGTCAGTCCAGACTCTCAGGATGAGAGAGGTTGGGAGCGGCCAGCCACAGGGCAGGGCCTCAGAGCACCCCATGGTTCTCTTGCAGTTCTGTCCACAGCCCACGGCAGCCTGCTCAACCTGAAGGCCATGGTGGAGGCCGTCACGGGGAGGAGTGCCATCCTGTCCTTTGTGGGCTACGGTTGCTACTGTGGGCTGGGGGGCCGTGGCCAGCCCAAGGACGAGGTGGACTGGTAGGTACCAGAGGCCTGGGCTCCTGTCAGGGGCCAAATGAGGACAGCTGAAGGTCGGACTGATCTTGCCCTCCATCCCTGTGAGGGGGAGACCTTCTTTCCCCAAAGGATCTGGCTTCTTTGACGAGTTGGTGACCAGAGCCTGGTCCTTCACTATGTTCTTTCCAAACTGTCTTGAGCGCTTTCTGTTGTCCATCTCCAAGGTCATGGGCTTGGAAGTGTTTCAACCCCTCCTCTCTCTAGGAAGGGACCTTTGACTTGCTCCAAAACACACATGGGAGAGCAGTCACACAGCTGACACCCCACAAAGGCAAGGGCTGTGACCCCTGCCCGCCTCAGACTGGAGGCTCTGGAAGACAGGACCATGCCTCCTCCATCAGATTGGGAGCTCCCAGCAACCATGGCTTGTCTTCTGCTCCTATCTCCCCAACAGCAGCCAGCACCAAGTTTGTATCACAGAAAGCTAAATAAATGCACATTGACTAGCTGACTTCACGTCCCTAGAGGTGATGGGGACAGCCACACTGCCTGTGCTTCTTGTTCCCCATCCTACCAGTCCCTGTCGACCCTCCAGACCTTTGTCCCTCCCTGGCCATGAGGCACAGCCAGGGGTGGCCTCTGCCTACAGTCAACGCTCCTCCAACCTTGACGTAAACCTAGGCAGGTCTCTGACCCCTCCCACTGCTGCAGCCGGGGCTCTGGGGGAAAGCTGGGAGCCCTGTGGATAGAACAAAGACACAGGGGAGAATGTGTCCTGGTGTGGGCAGGCCTGGCAGGTGCCACGAAGCTGAAGCTGTGAGGATCAGAACCTGGGGTGCTGGCCCCAGCTCTGCTTGGCTGTGTGACCTCGGACAAGTAACTGTCCCTCTCTGGGCTTCAGTTCGAACGTTTGACCTGCGAGAGACTGGAAGAGATGATCAGAGGTCTCTGCTGGTGGGAGATGGGCCAGCCCGGCCATGCCTGCCCACTCACCTCTGCCACTCCCTAGGTGCTGCCACGCCCACGACTGCTGCTACCAGAAACTCTTTGATCAAGGCTGTCGCCCCTATGTGGACCACTATGATCACACCATCGAGAACAACACTGAGATAGTCTGCAGTGAGTCCCTCCCCTGTCACCTGGGCCCCCAGAGAAGGGAGTGGCTGGCTCCACCAGCCTGTGCTGGGGTGGTGGACAGCCTTACCAGATTAAATACAGGCTGCCGGCCGGGTGCAGTGGCTCATGCCTGTAATCCCAGCACTTTGGGAGGCTGAGGCAGGCAGATCACTTGAGGTCAGGAGTTCGAGACCAGCCTGGCTAACATGGTGAAAACCCATCTCTACCAAAAATACAAAAATTAGCTGGGCGTGGTGGCAGGCGCCTGTAATCCCAGCTGCTGGAGAGGCTGAGATATGAGAACCACTTTGAACTTGGGAGGCAGAAGTTGCAGCGAGCCAAGATTGCACGCCACTGTATTCCAGCCTGGGCGACAGAGTGACTCTGTCTCAAAGAAAAAAAGGAAAAGAAAAAAAGAAATACAGGCTGCCTAGTGAAATTCATTTCTTAGCTATACAATGAAAAATGTTTTAATATTAAATATGTCCTAAATATTGCATGGGACATACTGATACTCAAAACTAAATGCTAGTATAAAATTAATTAATATTTATAGAAAAGGAAATGTTTAGGACATACTTCTACTAATACATGTTTTTGTTTTTGTTTTGAGACGGAGTCTTGCTCTGTCACCAGGCTGGAGTGCAGTGGCGGGCTCTCGGCTCACTGCAACTTCTGCCTCCCGGGTTCACGCCATTCTCCTGTCTCAGCCTCCCAAGTAGCTGGGACTCCAGGTGCACACCACCATGCCCAGCTAATTTTTGTATTTTTAGGAGAGACAGGGTTTCACCATGTTGGCTAGGATGGTCTTGATCTCTTGACCTCGTGATCCGCCCGCCTCGGCCTCCCAAAGTGCTGGGATTACAGGTGTGAGTCACTGCGTCCAGCCAAATATGTACTGTTTACCTGAAATTTTAATTAATTAATTAGTTAATTAATTAAGACAGGGTCTTGCTCTGTTGCCCAGGCTGGAGTACAGTGGTGCCATCGTAGCTCACTGCAGCCTTGACCTGGGCTAAAGTGATCCTCCTGCCTCAGCCTCTGGAGTAGCTGGGATTACAGGCGAGTGCCAACACGCCCAGTTGATTTTTGTATTTGTTGTGGAGATGGGGGTCTCACTATGTTGCCCAGGCTGGTCTTAAACTCCTGGTCTCCAGCAATCCTCCCACCTCTGCCTCCCAAAGTGCTGGGATTATGGGTATGAGCCACCAGCCCAGCCTGAAATTGAAATTTAACCAGGAATCCTGTGTTTTGATTTTGGTTTTGCTTTTTTGCTAAATCTGAATCTGACCAGCCTAGCTGTGGCTTGAGAACGTCTCCCTGAGGTGCTCTGATGCTCCGGTCCTGGAACTGGCATTCCAATTCTCCTGTCCCCCAAATTCTGGGTGATTCTGATTCAGTGGGTGTTGGTGGGGCCCAGGAACTTGGCTTTCAGCCAGCTCCCCAGATGGTTCTGAGACTGCAGCTCTGCAGGGAGGCTCTGAGATGCTGGCCTGGGAGGCGGGGGACCTGGGTTTGAACTCTGGTTCTGTCACCATCTCCCTGCTCCATGTAGCCCTGGGAAGGTCCTTCCCCGCCTCAGTTTCCTCACTTATGGGTCCATTGAGGGGTTTGGATCAGAGCGGACTCTTTCTCTTCTGGTTCTGTCACTCGGACCCCACCAGCAGAGGTGACTCCATCCTAGGACGCCCAGTGTTTCCAGGGATCCAAGGTATTAGCACCTGGCCTGGAGGGTTCCTTCATTTACCATGAACTTGCTGTGGCTATTTCCCAACTGAGACATGTCAGTAAGCGCAAGTGGCATCCAAGTAGCAGTGCCCAGGTGTCCCTGCCCTGCCCCTCTCTGTGCCCCTCTCTGAGGCAGGACTCCCCCTGGCCCAGCCTGTGGGCAACCACTGGGCCTTCTTTGCCCCCGTGTCTTCACCTGGTGCTACCAATTGTTGCTTACTAATAACTCACAAGCAATGCTGGCTTTGCAAAGACACTCAAGTCTCCTGTCATCTGGGAAGGAGTCTAGTGGAGACTGGGGTGCATTTGGGACCCCTTGGGAGCCCAGATCTCTGTGGCCCTCATGTTCTGCTGTTCAAACATGAGGTGGAGGGGCTGGCCTGAGATAGCAGATGCCCCCCTATTAAAGCAGCTGGAGGAGAGAGATTCTCCCCCCCGCCCACCACCCACCAGGGGTAACGGACTAACTTAAAGCAGTGACTTTCATGCTGGGTTTTGGGAATCCCTGGGGCCATCAGAGCCAGAGACTTTGACAGGTGATGGTCACAGTGCCTGAGAGGCTCAGCTGGTACTTTAGTGTATTTTATCATTAAGCAGCTCCTTCTGGGGCTGTCTGATGCATCAGCCTTCTTTAAAGAGTTTCGTTTAAGAGACAGAATTTTGCTGGTAGAAAGTATGAAAAGTTTGCAGACCGATCAAGCTAGTTGGAGGTTCTCAAAGGGTAGCCCCTGAACCAGCAATAGCAGCAGCTGCAGCACCCAGGAACTTGTTAGAAATGCCAATCATCAAGCCCCACCCAGACCTACTGAATCTGACACTTAGGGGTGAGGTCCAGCAGTCTTTGTTGGAACAAGCCCTCCAACTGATTCTATTGTGCACCTAAGGATGATTTCTGAAATCTACTAATTATAACAACAGCATAGGGACAAACAACAGTAGCATTTGCCCTGGATTAGGCATGTGATAGGCTCTTAGGCACTAAGCTTTTGAACAATTGTTGTTCTCACTCATTTCTTACCAATAACTCCCTCTTCTTTTTTTTTTTTTTTTTTTTTTTTTTTTTGAGAAGGAGTCTCGCTCTGTCGCCCAGGCTGGAGTGCAGTGGTGTAATCTCGGCTCACTGCAACCTCCGCCTCCAGGGTTCAAGCAATTCTCCTGCCTCAGTCTCCCGAGTAGCTGGGATTACAGGCGTCCACCACCATGCCTGGCTAATTTTTTGTATTTTTACTAGAGATGGGGTTTCATCATGTTGGCCAGGCTGGTCTCAAACTCCTGACCTCAGGTGATCCACCTGCCTCGGCCTCCCAAAGTGCTGGGATTACAGGCGTGAGCCACTGCGCCCGGCAATAACTCCCTCTTCACTGGGCTTTCTTTGATTCTGTGATTGAAAGGAAGAGGTCTGGGTTGGCAGGAAGTAACAAGCCTTGGGGGCGTGGGGGGTGCTTTAGTTCTGTGGGCGACTTAGGTAAACCCATCCCCCTTTCTGGGGCTCAGTTTCCCCAGCTATGCAATAACTGTGTTGGGCTTCAGTGGTTCCCCAATTTTACTATGCACCAGAGTCACCTAGAGAGCTTGTTACAACACAGACTGCTGGGCCCCAGCCCAGAGCTGCTGACCTTGTAGGCGTGGGGTGGGGCCCGTGGGTGGTGCTGGTCCTGCCGCCCAGGGAACACATTCCAAGGACCACTGGGCTCTCCAAGTCTGTGTGCTCCCCCTCCCCAGCATTGGTCCTGGGGAAGCCACTGCCCCTTTCATCCACAGCCTTTGCCACCCCCATCCCCCTATAGGTGACCTCAACAAGACAGAGTGTGACAAGCAGACATGTATGTGTGACAAGAACGTGGTTCTGTGCCTCATGAACCACACGTACCGAGAGGAGTACCGTGGCTTCCTCAATGTCTACTGCCACGGCCCCACGCCCAACTGCAGCATCTATGAACCGCCCCCTGAGGAGGTCACCCGCAGTCACCAATCCCTGGCGCCCCCCACCCCTCCCTAGAGCCTCTGAGGTCTGAGAGAGAAGAGGGGGCGGAGGGTCTGGCTTGGGGACCAGACGAGGTGCAGGGAGGGTAGAAGCCAGGCCGGGAGCCCAAGGGTTGCTGGTTGCCTCCTCCCTGGAGCTCTCCAGTGAGGGCTGAGCCCTCAGAGGACTCAGGAAGGCCTGGGTCCTGACTCCCCCAGCCCAGCCCCAGGCATGGGTGCCTCCTGCCGCTGGTTCTGGACTGGGTGGGAGGCACGGAGCTTGTAGGGGTCTCTCCTGAGGGTGGCCGGGGAGACCCGAGAGAGAGAAGGAGGGGCCTCTGAGTGGGGCCTCTGTTGCTGGAGCCAGCTTGACTCTCCCGAACCTTACAGAGTCTGAGCTGCCAGCCCAGGCCCAGAGCTGGATGCATGCTCGGCCCAAGGTCACAGGAAGGCAGATTGCTGGTCCCAAAGGCTGGGTTCCGGGAGCCCCTCAGCTGATCCCACAGGATGGCCTGGGGTGGTGGCTACTTTGGGCTTGAGGCTCTCTAGAGCCCCATTCGCAGAGCAGGTGCCCCACCCCCGCCCTCACTGAGGTGGCCATGGGTCTAGGTTCAGACCCTAGGGGATGTGCAGTGCTGAGTGTCCCAGCCCCGAAGTCCAGCCTCAGAGCAGGCTCCTGGGCACTGACAGAGCCACACACCCAGGTACACCCCCCAGGCTAATATGGGGACACACGAAAATATGGCTGCCAACACCTACAAGTCTTCTCTGTGCCCCACATCGACCCATGCATATCACCCCAACCCTGCCCTGCCACACCACGTGGGTCTGAGGGGTACCCCTACCCCCGCCCTCCGGGTCCCTGACAGACACTGCCTTCCTGGCCTTCACCTGGAATGGCAGCCAGAACAGTGGAGGGGGACCCACACCCTCTCTCCCTGGGCTGTGGGCAGGCGTCACAATTCCCATTGGTGGGGAAGAGGCTGAGGACTGAGACCCACCTCAGTGAAGAGGGAAATGTAAGTAGGGAGAACATCAAGGCGGGAGGCTGCCTGGAAACTTCTAGAAGAGGGTCAAGGTAGGAGGCTACGTGGAAGCTTCTAGAAGGCAGTAAGGAACAGGGTGGTGAAGGAGAGGGGAGAAGATGGGAGCGTGGAAAGACCAGGTGAGTGACAGCCGCCAGCGGGGAGGGGCCTGCAGGCAGCACAGAGGAGCTGGGGGGCAGGGCCTTACAGGGCTGGGTTCCTGTGTGGGGCGTGGAGCAGGGGCTGAAGTGGAGGGGACGGCCCTGCGGCCCCCAGCACTGTTGTTTCTCCAGGTGCACCTTACCTTCCTCCTTACCTGCCCGAGCCTCAACTCAGGGTCAGCGGCCTCCACGGAGCCAGCCCCACCTGCCTGAGAACCACTGAGGCCACCCTCCGCCTGGACTCAACAGCCACCAGCAAGCTCGCCTGGCAGTGCCTCTGGGGCACCATTGTCGCTGGGGAGGGAGAGCCGGGAAGGGTGGAGAAGGAGGCAGAAGGGACATGTATGAAAAAAAGGACAGGAAACCTGACCAGAGGCAGTTTCCAGAGCCCCAGCCTTGGAGACAAGGACACTGCCACAGTCAGTGTGGGAGGGGCCCACGCCCCCCATCCCCCCACGCCACACCGCCGCCTCCTGCTGGCCATGGTCCTCTGGCTGGGGGAAACGCAGGTTCCCAGCTGCGCCCCTCCCGCCTGCACACACTCTCCCCTGTCCCTCAGAAAGTCTAGGCCAGGGTCTGGAGATGGGATTCTGCCGCCCAGGGGTCCTGCCCGCCCCCACTCACCCCAGACGCTTCGGATGCTGCAGCTCCTGGATAATCTCCACAGGACTCAGCTTCCCCTCCTCAAATGAATAAAGCCCTCCTACCTCAACTCCCCATGGCTGGGCCCTCCTTGGCCAGGCGTCGGGGGAGGGCACAGTGACTCCTCCTGCTTCTCCAGCTCTGGGGAAGGTGGGTTCCCATGCCCAGTAGCTGGCATGGCCCGTCTCCCTCCTGCCCCCAGCCTGGGAGTGAGAAGTGGTGCCCAGGCCATGGACCCTAGGCCCTGTGGTCCGGCAGTTGGACGATGACCATGGTATGATGATAACAACGGGGCTAAGCGCTTTTCAGGCACAGATCTCTGCCGTACTCTCTCCACCCATTTCTGTTGAATAACTGAGTCCCAGAGAGTTCAAGTCACACAGGTCACAGGTGGTGGGGCTGGGCTCTGAGTCCTCTGTGTCGGGCTTTTTTTTTTTTTTTTTGAGACAGATTCTCGCCATGTTGTCCAGGCTGGAGTGCAGTGGCGTGATCTCGGCTCGCTGCAACCTCCGCCTCCTGGATTCAAGCAATTCTCCTGCCTCAGCCTCCTGAGTAGCTGGGATTAGAGGCACACACCACCACGCCCAGCTAATTTTTGTATTTTTATTAGAAATAGGGTTCCACCATGTTGGCCAGGCTAGTCTTGAACTCCTGACCTCAAGTGCTCCGCCCGCCTCAGCCTCCCAAAGTGCTGGAATTACAGGTGTGAGCCACCACTCCTGGCTGCATCTGACTTTTAATCCCTGCTCCTTGCAGCTCCTGAATGATGATGTAGGCACCTGGGGCAGTGGGAGGAGAGACCAAGGTCCTGATGCCAGCCCATCGAGTTCTCCTTCCAGCTCTGCCACTGACATCTGTTGAGGCTTGGTGGGCCCATCTGTGAAATGGGACTACATTTCTGCAGTGAAGGGTCCCAGGCTTGTGACAGCCACTGAGATAGCGGGGAGGAAAGGCCTTTGTGAGCTGAGTGGGGTGGGGAGGGGAAAGCAGGAGATTATTACAGTCGAGATCGTTAGTATGGAGGCTGGATATTTCTTCAGAGTGAAAGTGAGTGACGGTGGGGCCATGAGGGTCCCGCAGGGCAGCTGGGTCCTGGCCCCTTCCCGACTCATGCTCCTTCCTGTATGAGCATCCGTTGCCTCCCCTGCAGGGACAAGAGCTGCTGTTTCTTTTTTTTTTTTCTTTTGAGACGGAGTCTTGCTCTGTCGCCCAGGCTGGAGTGCAGTGGTGCAATCTCGGCCCACTGCAAGCTCCGCCTCCCAGGTTCACGCCACTCTCCTGCCTCAGCCTCCCGAGTAGCTGGGACTACAGGCGCCCGCCACCACGCCCGGCTAATTTTTTGTATTTTTGGTAGAGACGGGGTTTCATTGTGTTAGCCAGGATGGTCTCGATCTCCTGACCTCGTGATCCACCTGCCTCGGCCTCCCAAAGTGCTGGGATTACAGGTGTGAGCCACCGCGCCCCGCCCAGAACGGCGGTTTTTCATGCTCCGCAAAGCCGTGGGCTTCCCTGGGGACATCAGCGGGTACCCCTGTCTTACGTGGGGAAGCTTTCACAGGCGACCCTGTAAGAAGAGGGATTCCTCAGCTCAATATTTAAAAAGTTTGAAAATCCCTGGACAAGCTCACCCACGGGTTCGTTCACTCAGCGGCCCTGCATGAGAGTCCCCTGTGTGCCAGCTGTGGTGCTGGGCTTCCAGCCTCTGCCCGCTCCTCCCCCCGCCCCCCTCTCCGGCCCCGAGAAGCCTGCAGCCCAGGCGGGAGGCAGACGCTGAGCTCCTAACCTTGACACGCGGTGCCAAGTGGCGTGGCCGGGAGCACAGGAGTGAGGACCCAGGTCTGTGTGGCAGTCCGAGAGGTGCCAAAAGAGGATGGATGCAGCTGGGGTGTTGCAGCTGGGGTCTCCCGGGAGTGGAGAGGAGGAGCAGGGGGTCACATTTTGTGAGAAGGGGCCTCTTCTACCGCCTGGGGATCTCCTCCCCTGGGGACCCATGAAGACTCCATCCGGGGGACTGAGGTCTTCCACGCTAAAGCGTGAGGAGGGGGCTGTCAGTGCTCCTCCCTGTCCTGGGGCTGCCATCTCTGCCCAGACCTAGGTCCGCCTACCCCCTCGGGAGACCCATGCCCCTCCCGGCCCCTTTCCTGGTTCCTCGGACCTGTGGGGCGTCGCTGACAGCCTTTCCAGAACGCGGGCGACACCTAGTGGACATCACGGGTCACAACCGGTGCTCCACTCCACCCCTCCCGCCCCTCTGCCCTGGACCCAGAGTGGAATCTGTTGAGGGCCTGCCCCAGGCCCACAGTGCCCAGGAGAGCACAGGAAGCCGTCAGTATGGCCTCCATCATCCTCTCATTGTTGTCATCACCGCCTCTCAAGAACTGCTGCCCTTAAAGCAAACAGCACAGGCTGGGTGGCACCCTGGCCCCGTCCCTAGCGGGCAGTGTAGGTGTGGCAAGTCGCTTCACCCTTCTCAGCCTCAGTTTCCCCCTTCTGTAAAATGTGGTTGATAATGAAGCACACCCCATAGGGTTTGAGGATGACATGAGGTCAGAGATGAGAATGCCCCTAGCACAGCGCCTGTTGTGGAGAAGGGAAATTGTCTAGAGTGGGTGACTGGTGCCCTGGGCAAAAGACCTTCAGGTTGGGTGGCAGACAGCGGCAGGTAGAAGAAGGTGTTGCTGATGGAAGTGGACTGCCTGTGACATTCTTCCCCAAACAGAAAATTGGCAGAAGCAAAGCTGTTATTTAGCAAGAAAATCTGGCTCCCTGCCTGTGAGTGTGAGGAGGAAAGGGAGCGGGTGGGAGGAGGAGTGAGAGGATGCAGAAGGGAACGGTCTGTGGACCCTTGCTGCCCCTAAGCCATAGCCAGGCACCCGGGGCCTTGACTGACCCTGCCCCCAGCTGGGCCTGAGAGCCGCCACTTCCTCGGCCCGGCCCTGACTATGAATGCAGAGAGCCAGCCCTTCCTCCAGAGGCTGGCACAGTAACATTAGCTGTTGGCTTCCCCAGCTGTGGCTTCCTGACAAGCAGCTGATGCCACCAACTGTGACAACAAGGAAAGTTCTGGAGAAAAACACCAAGGCTCCTAACAACAGGAGACAGGGGTGCACAGTTTTGTTTTTTTTTTTAAAAAGACATAGGCCAGGCGCGGTGGCTCACCCCTGTAATCCCAGCACTTTGGGAGGCTGAGGCAGGCGGATCATGAGGTCAGGAGATTGAGACCATCCTGGCTAATATGGTGAAACCCCGTCTCTACTAAACAAACAAACAAACAAAATTAGCCGGGCATGGTGGGGGGCACCTGTAGTCCCAGCTACTCGGGAGACTGAGGCAGGAGAATGGCATGAACCCGGGAGGCGGAGCTTGCAGTGAGCCAAGATCGCACCACTGCACTCCAGCCCGGGCGACAAAGCGAGACTCCGTCTCAGAAAAAAAAAAAAAAAAGACATATTGCCCTGGCAAAGTCAACCCGTCTAAAACACCCATGCTCTGCCAAGGAAGGGGGTCTGGGATCTCAGGATGTCAGGACCTAAGAAAAGCAGAGCGCGTTGATCACTGTGCGGAGAGCTTTGCATGTGTCCTCTCATTTAACCCTCTCAGCAGCCCTAGGAGGTGGGTGAGGAGAGAGGCCATTTCTCTTACTGTCTCCTGTCTCTGAAGAGGAGGAGGAAGTAAAAGTTGAAAAACAACAGGAATGAAGTCAGTGGCAAGACCAGCCAGTGCCACTGATGACCAGGCCTGTGGTTAAAAGATTAACCGCCCCCCCACTCTAACCACATGTGCTCTCAATCTATCGTGACCCTTTCACGTGGAACCCCTTAGAGTTGTCAGCCCGTAAAAGGGCCAGGAACTCTGTCTTCAGGGAGCTCGGTTCTTGAGACATGAGTCTGCCAAAGCTCCCAGCTGTTGAGATGCAAGTCTGCCGAAACTCCTGGCCGAATAAAGCCAGATCCTTCCTTAACCCGGTGTCTGAGAGGTTTTGTCCATGGCTCATCCTGCTACAGTGGGGACTATTCATAGCTTTGCTTCTGCAGGGAGGAAACGGAGGCCCAGAGGAGCCAAGTAAATGACTCAAGATCATGCAACAAACACAGGATTTGAACTCCAGCTCCAGAGCCTGAGACTCAGAGGACATCAGATCCAACTTCCTCATTTTGAGAAAGTGGGTGGGAAGTAAGAGATTGTGAATCAGAAGACAGGGGTTCACATTCCAGCCCTGCTGGGCACTAGCTGGTGACCTGCAACAAGTCACTAGTCCACACTTCCCCCCCCGGTCCCCAGGTTTCATCAGATGAATAAGGGGCAGGACAGAGAGGATGGGCAATGCCGGTGGGAGAGGGCAGGACTGAATAGGGTGGTCAGCATAAGCCTCATCAAGAAGGTGCAATTCCAGCCCAGATTTGAAGGGGTGGTACTGTAAAGACAGCCCAGTGGGAGCCACTGAGGGTCTGAGCAGAGAGTGCCAGGCTCAGTCACTGCCAGCTGACTGCTGTGTGAGGAAGGGATGGAGGGGCCGAGGGTGGGTGCAGAGAGAACAGCAGCGAGCAGCTGCAGTGACCCAGGCACCAGTGATGGTGGCTCCCACCCAAGAAGGTGGCAGTGAAAGTCGTAAGAAGTGGCTGGCTTCTAGATTTTTTTCCCCTCTCTCTCTTTTTTTTTTTCCATGTAAACATTTGATGGAAGCATTTTATAAATACAGAATCTAGATGCATTTTGAAGGTAGTGCCAACAGATTGGGTGTAGGATGTGGAATATGATAATTCAACATCCAGGTTTTTGGGCTGCAGGGACCAACAATGAAGAGCCCTCGGCAGAGATGGGCAAGGCAGGTGGACAAGGAGCTTGCATAGGCATATGCTGCTTTTCTCCAAACCTCAACCTGGGAGGCTCTGCATGGCCCCACTGGCCCTCCTAACTCCTCCTCATCTTCAAGTCTCAGATGAGATGTCAGACCCCCAGCAGTCCTCAGGAAAGCTTCCCTCACCTTCCAGGAGGTGGGCATTGCTCCCTAAGCCCACCCCAATCCTAGCACCCCCAGCTTGTTCTGCAATCCCCTGCTTACCTGTTTTCCCTTTGGTCTGAAAGCTCCGTGGAGTCTGGTGCAGAAGGCCTGGCTTGGAGTAGGTCTTCAGTAACATGTGCTCATGGAATGGGTGATTTCCCTTTGAGGACAGCAGACTTTCCCAGAGAGAGTCTGCCTATCCTTCTACACTCCCATCTCAGCTCTCCGAGAATCAGGGCATCAGTGCCAAACAAATGCGGCTTGCATACCATCAAGGGCCCGTCATTTCTATCTTATAGATTTAGGGGATGGAAGGCAGGAGGGAGTGAAAAAGATGGCCTGGGGCCGGGTGCAGTGGCTCATGCCTGTAATCTCAGCACTTTGGGAGGCCGAGGTGGGTGGATCAATTGAGGTCAGGAGTTCCAGACCAGCCTGGCCAACATGATGAAACCCTGTCTCTACTAGAAATACAAAAATTAGCCAGGCGTGGTGGCGGGCGCCTGTAATCCCAGCTACTCAGGAGGCTGAGGCAGGAGAATCGCTTGCACCCAGGAGGTGGAGGTTGCGGTGAGCCACGATCATGCCACGGCCCTCCATCCTAGATGACAGAGTGAGACTCTGTCTCAAAAATTTTTTAAAAAAAGATGACCTGGATCTCACACGGGAACCCTGTCCCCCATGCTAAGCCTGGCCCTCACCCCTCTTCCTCCATTGTGTCGGTCAGCCAGGCACCTTCACAGTCTGGAGCTGGTCTCTGCAGTGGTCAGGATCCCTGAGGTGGGGGGGTGCCTGCTGGCTTGGGCCTGGCCACCTTGGTTCCATGCCCACCTTTCTACAGCTGCTTCCCTTATGGCCGGCTTACAGTCTCCCTGATGTTCGTAAACCTCAAACTGCCCATCTGCAGTTGCAATTTCCACCCATGTGTGTGGGAGAGAAGAGCAGACCAGTCACCCACATGATAGTACAAGCTGAGCCAGCCAAAGTGCAGGAGCCTGGGCCCCCAGGCCCTCCACTGACCCTCCACATCTGGTATCTTTTTCTGTCTTCACATCTGTCCATTTTTCAATCCAGATATTGTGTCTGAATTCCTAAAAGCTTGTATCACTCTCAGCATTCTCCCCAGGTGTTTTAGACCTGACTTTTGTTTGTTTTCTTTAAATCTCTGAATCCCTACTGCCTGGCACTGTGCCTGGCACATAGCAAGTGCTCAATAAATGTGTGGTGCCTGAACAAGCAAACTATTACAGTTATGTGTTCTCCATTATTCCATGAACTTGACCTCCTTCCACACCTTCAAGGTAGGGAACAAAGGCCACGTCCACTACATTTCCATGGCCTCCAAGTCCAGCTCAGGGCTGAGAACCCATCACTCTCAGTGAATAAGGGAATAAGGACCAATTACACCTGTTAGTTAGGGCTGCCTAACAAACCATACCAAAACCCAGTGACTTAGAACAGCAGCCTTTATTTAGCTCACAATTCTGCTTGTTGGCAGTTTAGCCTGGGCTCAGCTGGACAGTTGTTTTGGTTTCAGCCAGGTTCCCTCACGCATCTGTAGTCAGCTACAAGCTGAGTCTCGCTGAGCTCCCTCTCACGTGTCTGAAATCAGCTGAGACAACTGATTCAGGTGGGCTCTCATCCTCCAGCAGGCTAGCCCGGGCTTTTTCGCAGGATGGGGGCAACTGTCCTAAGAGAGAGTAGACATGCCCTAGACCTCCTGAGGCCTAGCTCAAAACTGGTAAACCATCCCTCCCACAAATTCTATTGACCAAACTAAGCCACAAGACCGGTTCAGATTCATGGGGTGGGGAAAACAGATTCTGCCTCTTGATAAGAAAAGCTAAGAATGACATCATAAAAAGTGAGGACACAGAGGGGCAAGGAAAGTGGTGGCTTTGTTCCCAGCTAGAGCTGCGTGTGGGCCTGGTGCTCAAGTCTGCTCTGTGTCCTGGTTTGCAGTGGGGGTGAAGAGAGAGTTTGGGGTAGATCCTGGGGCTTCTCCCCTCCTGGAAACCCTGGGATGTGGGGTTGGGTGCATCTCTATCCCGTCCCTTTGTTTTACTGCATCATAGCACTTACTACGGTCTAATGTGTCTCTTACTTCTATATCCATGCATTTGTAGTCCTCCCCACTCCACAGAATGCCAGCTCCTGCAGGGCAGCATCTCGTCTTTCCCATTTCTGCTCTTCAGTCCTCTGATGCTGAACGACAGGGAGTCCCCTTGGTCAGAATGCTGAAGGGTGAGCTGCCCTGCGGAAGACATTTTGTCCTCCCTCCCAGTGGAAGAACAGGGGCTTGTTGGGGATCTGAGAAGGCTTCCTGGAAGAGCAACACTAGAGCGGATGCTGGATGACGAGGGGGACCCTGTGGTGTCCCTAGCACCGGGGCTTATGTCTGCCACACCTGGGCTGGCCGGAGAACCGCTTGAAGTTTTTCTCATAGGTGGGCAGGCTCTCTTTGAAGCAGTGCACGGATTGCTTGTCACACTCGCAGGCCTTCAGCCCGCAGTGGCAGCTGGCACCAGGACCAAGGGTGCATCCACCTGCAGAGACACAGAGGGTCACTGGGGACTCCCAGCCCAGCCCCAGGGTTTGGTTCTAAGGCTGGGGAGAGCGGGGAGCTCACTGTAAGGGGCCAAGGGTTGAGGACAGAAAGGAAAGCCACTGAAAGGGATACATGTATGCATGTGTGTGCATGTGTGTGTGTGCATATGCATTTGTGTGCATGTGCGTGCATTTGTGCGTGTGTCTGCTCGTGTGTGCATGTGCCTGTGTATGTGTGTGTGCGTGTGCGTGTGTTTAGGGCTCTCAGCCATAGCTCCCCTGCATCCTCAAGCCCTTCCCTGATCACATCTGGGCATCCCACGAGTGCTGGAGAAGCCTAGAAGGAATCAGGAGGAGGGGGGCGTGGGCTGCGTGGAGGGGCCCTGAATGGGTGCACCCAGGCAGCACACAGGCCAGGGTGATGGGAGCATTTTCCCAGAGCTCATCTCCTATTTCCAGCTGCCTGCTTGACATCTCACTTGGATGTCTCAGGCATCTCCAACTTGAGGCATTCACAAGGGAACCCTTGATGTCCTAGTGTTCCCTCTGCCTGTGAGCCCGTGATTCAGCCACATTCTCAAGAAACTAGGAGCCGACCTTGCTGCCCCCGCTCCTTCCACATTTCACATCCGGTCTGCCAGCAGGTCCCGCTAATCTTCTCTGTGTTTAAAATAGCCCATGCTCTGCCCTCTTCTCTCCATGTCTTTGGCCACTGCCCAAATCCCTGTCATGAGCAGCTCTTCCTCCTTCATGGAAGGAAATAAGCAGGGACTGTCTCAAACTGTAATCTGAGTTACGTTCACTCTCTGGCTTACAGCCCCAGTGTGGTTTCCTATTCGGGAAAGACATGCTGAATCCTTCCGTGGCCTCCGTGGCCAGGCACACTTGCCGGGATGCCACCCTCACCAGCCTCTCCACCCTCATCGCCCTCCCCCTCCACTCTCCCAGCCTCCCTGCTCCTGGCACACCCCCCTGTTTCATGTCACAGGTCTTGCTCTGTCTTGTCTCTGGGCCTTTGGACTTGCTGTTCTTTTTGTCTAAAATGCTTCTCCCCAGGATCTGCAAACCCTGGGATCCCTGCCACTGTTTGAGGCTTGGTCAAATTTCACCTTCTCAGAGGCGCTCCCTGACCACCTGAGTTAAAGCTCTCTCTGGCCACGCCCTCCATACCTGTTTGTCTCACTCACCGTGCTTTTTACTTAACTTCTCTTACTGGTTTCCTGGCTTGTGTCTGCCTCCGCTCAAAGAAACATAAGCTGTGTGCGGCTGGGACCTTGTCTAGGTCATCACAGTGTCCCCAGCATCCAGGACAGATGCTGCACACAACAGATGCTCAATAGAATCCATGAATGAAGAATAAGAGAAGGGATGAATGAAGCCTTTATGGGCCTTTGGGGTTCAGTGTATGCACTTTGGCCGAGTGACCACTAGATGGGGACCTTTTATTTACCTACTAATCAGAGCTGTAGCACTGTGTGCATGCGTGTGCCTGTGTGCATGTGTATGCGTGTGTGTGCAGGTATGTGTCCATGTGTGCATGTGCGTGCGTGCGCATGTGTGTGTGTGCATTATGCATGTGTGCATGTATGTGTGTATGTGTGTGTGCACGTGTGTGTTTAGGGCTCTGAGGTACAGCTTCCTCTTTCCAGATAACTCCACCCTAGTCCACTCTCAGGGTTGGTAGTGAGGAGGGGAGGCCGCCAGACGCCCTGGTTTATGACCTTGGGCAAGTTAGCTTCAGCTTCCTCATCTATGAAATGGTACTAAAACCTAGTCATTTCAGAAACACATGGCAGTGTCCCATTCCTGGGGTGGTGGTGAGGATCACTGGTGTCTACCGACGAGTGGTCTGGATGTGCCTGGCACGCAGAAGGTACCCTGTGGGCACTTGCTGCTGTTCTCAGGGTGATGCACTCCAGCTCCACGTGGAGAAAAAGCAGCGCCCTGTGGAGCCGGCCGAGCTGCCTGCAGTCAGTCTGTTTGCCTCTCTCCCTCTGCAAAGTCTGCGTCCTGCAGAAGCCATCCTCCCACGCCTCCCTGGAACTTCTCACGTTGTGCCAACACCACCGAGCTTCCTGCCCCCCCTGCTCGCCCGCAGGGAATCTGCCAGGGATGTTCACTCCTCTGGCTCTCCGGTTTTGCGGCTCCCGCCACTCCCACTGTTCCAGCGCCTGAGTGCCCTCTGCCCTCCCACTCCCCCTCCTGCTTCTGTGAAGATCCTTCCAGATGCATCAAGCCCAGCTCCCCAGGTAGCCCCCACTCTCTCAGGGGGCGAGGGCTACTTGAGCTCAGGCCCCCCAGCCAGCCTCACTGTCCAACCAGAGGGCCTGGTCCAGTTGCTGTCACCCTGGAAACACTTTTCTCACCTTCCTCAGCCACCTTCTTTCTTGTCCTTCTTTCTGTTGATCTCACTGTCTTCTGGTCCTCTCTCTTCTTCTATTCCATCTCTTGTTTCCTTTGCCTCGAGTCTCTAGCCCTCCTTCCTTTCTCCCTGCCCCCTCTCCCTTTCTCGAATGGTCTTCCTGTCCTTTCTAACACGTGCATCTGACATCCAGTTCTACTTCAATGGCCTGCCCCATCCCCCGGCCTTCCAGAACTCATCTGGAGCAGCAGTCTTTTGCAGTGGACTGTCACTTCTGTGGCATTCCTCAACCATGGACTGGGCCTGTCGTGACCTGGATGATGAGACAGCCCCAGGCCAAGAAAAACCATCTTTGGAGGCCACCTTTTAAAAGCAAGCTTAACTCCAGACCTTGCATCTTTTAATGTGCTAATGGAGAAACCGAGGCATGAAGAAAGGAAAGGAGGGCTTTGGAATGACTTTCTTGTGCATGAACTACATCTCCACAAATCAGAAGGGGCAGCAAGTCTGCATTCCTGCCTGTGGCTGGCCCAGGCCCCAGTCTGAGCCCCTCACCTCAGCCCTGGTTGTCTCTGAATTCCCTCAGGGGTGTTCTTGGTCAGTGTCAGAACTCTGAATACTCCCAACTTCTCCGCTGCAGCCCGCACCTCTCCCTTGGGCTCCGGACTTCAATAAGCATGTGTCCACCTGCCTTCCCCTTACACCTTGAGTATCTCAAACTCAAGGTGACTCACACCAAACTCTTGTTGTCTTCATCATCAGCTCTCCCCCCACCTTCAAGAGCTCAGTATTTGGTGCCACTATCTGCAGCCACTCAGGCCAGGAGCCTGGGGTGCAGCCTCTGTTCCTTTCACATCCTACACTGAACCCATCAGCAGGTCCTGTCGGCCCTGACCCTACCTGCACAGCATTCCCGGCATCTGACACTTCCCATCCCCACTGTCACCATGCTGATCTCAGCTGTGGTTGTGCCTCCCAGTGCTTTGCAACAGTCCCCTAATGGGGCTCTTCTTTCCTCCCTCACTCTCTTCTTTCTCTGCACTGTAGCCAGAGTGATCTTTCTGGGGCAAAAGTAGAGTATCCTCTGCTTCACATGCTCCAATGACTCCCTTGCCATGGACATAGAAGGCATGTGTCTCGTCCTGTCCAACCTCATCTCCATTCTTCCCCAAGGCTCCTCTGCTCCTAGCACACCGGCCCTGAGGTCTCAGACCAAATGCCACCTCCCCAGAGAGGCCTTATTTGACCACCTAAAGCAGGCACCCTTCTGTTTCCTGACCCCCAACCTCTGTCATTTTGCAGCCTGTCACTTCGTCTGAGGTGCTTTAGAGCACTTGGCCCTGTTTGAATGTGTCTTTATTAATGAATATGCTATGGTCTCTTGTTTTTTTTGGAACACAAGCTCCTTCCAGGCAAGGACTTTGTCCTCCTCATTGCTGATCTCCTGACCCTAATATGCAGTAAAGGCTCCTTGCTGACCACCCTACTGGCCACACTCACATGGCCTACAGGCCAATGCCAGCAGCTGACCCCTAGGAGACAGGAACCCAGGTTCTTGGGCCAGATATGCTGCTTCTGTGCTTTGGGGTGTCAGGCAAGTTGCTTCCCTCTCCAAGCCTGTTTCCTCAGCTTTCAAATGGTGATAAAGATACGTGCACTGCCTATTCATGAGTGCTTGTGTCCATCTACTCATTAAACAAACAAGTATTGAGCTCCCAACATGTGTCTCGTCTTTGGCTGGGAGCTGGGGGCACAGGTGCAAGCCAGCAGACCCCACACTGCTTAGTCCAGGGGCACCATTCCCTGTGGGCTCTATGAGAACCAGTGCCCTCAAACAAGACAGGCTTGCTCCTTGCTCTCATGAACTTTCTAGTCAGGAGGGAGAGTCGATGCACACAGACACAGAGAAGTAAACAAGATCATTTCAGGTAGAGATGAATGCTGGAGAGACAGTGGGTAGCATGTCAGCGAGTGGAGGCTGAGATGAGGAATATATTCAGTGGTAAATGAGAAAAGTCTTTGCAAAATACAAATTCCAGCAGTTACCATTTTCATCTTCCCGCTTTGGCAGAGAGAGGCAGTCAGAGGCCGGGAGATGCAGATGATGGAGGTTCAGTTGGCTGGAACCCCATCTCTGCCTCCCACACCGGGTCCTCCCTGTACCACACATGTATGTGCATGTGGGTGGAGGGGGTGTCACTGCTGAGTGAGCTTAAAGTCCCTTGCAAAAATGCCAAGTACTTATGTAAGCCCACTCAAAGGAGGGATAACCACCTCCCAGGTGGCCTGGGGGCAGCTGTCCCCACCACCAGGCAAATTGGGCCCTGGGCTCTGGTGACAGGCCTTTCTCTGCACTGATCTCTCAGTGACATTTAGAGTCGTGGACAGACCAAGTTGTTTGCTTCCTCTCCCTCCCCTGCTTACCTACTGCATCCCAGAGCAGCCCCTCGTTGCTAGGCAACCTGGGACCAGGCCTGGGTGCAGGATTTCAGAACTCATGGGTGGCTAGGGAGTTGGTTAACTCTTGCAGGGGCAGCTCTTTGAGCGGAGGTGCAGTTAGGATAGGGAAATAGGTTTTTTTATTGTTGTTTTTCTTTTTCGAGGTAGAGTCTCACTCTGTTGCCCAGGCTGGAGTGCAGTGGTACAATCACAGCTCACTGTGGCCTCATCTCCTGGGCTCAGGTGATCCTCCTATCTCAGTCTTCCGAGTAGCTCGAACTCCTGGGCTCAAGTGATCCTCCCGCCTCAGCCTCCCAAAGTGCTGGGATTACAGGTATGAGCCACCATGCCCAGCCAGGAAAGGGGTTTTATTCCATAAGGGGTTACTGACCATAGCCCGATGGGCACAACTACAGAGCGGACTCTTCAAAGAAACAGTAACAAAGAAAATCCCAGTGCTATAATCGAAGAGGAAAAGAAAACTTGGACAAAAAGAGGAATTTCCACATCTAAAAGGAAGGCCATTAACGAAGCACCTACTGTAGGCCAGCCCTTGTAGCTGGGTTGCTTTAGCTAATCCTTCCAGCAGCCTTATGAAGTACAGGGGATTCTCTCCATTTCACAGATGAGGAGATTAAGGCCCAGCTATTAATACAAGGGGTGGAGCTGGAATTAGACCCAGTGCTGCCTGACTCTGAGGCTTCTCAGCAGGAACACAAAGCTGTGGGGCCTTAAAGAGAAGCAAACTCCATCTGCCCCTCTTTCCTTCCCTGGGCCAGGGCAGAGCATTCTGACCAGTTTGCTGCAGATCCTGAGACTTACACTGTGTGAGGCCCTCCAATCATGCACACACCAGCACCCTCCACAGGGGAGGCTGGTGTGAGACAGGGCACCCGGGGTTTGAATTCCAACTCTTCTTTCCCTGGCTGTGTGGCCTTGGCCATCGTGCTTAACCTCTCTGAGCCCCAGGGGCCTCCTTGATAATGGGAGATAATGCTCACCTCAGTGGTTTATCATGTGAGTTCAGGTGCTGTGTGTACAGTATCTGTCACAGAGGCTCATACACTGTAGCTGTTGTTATTGTACCCATTTTATGGATGAGAAAACCAAAGCCCAGACAACTCAGGCCAGACGGTATGTTCCAGAGCACTGAAAAGGTTCAAGGCACATGCATCTTAATCTTGTCTGTTTCTTGGATCAAACTCGTCCCCTCTGTGGGTCTCAGTCTCTTCATTGCTACAATGAGGGGCTGATCTGGACGATCTCTAAGGGCACTTTAGCTCTGGAGTTTCCACAAGACCGTGAATGCCAGAAGAGCAGGGACTGGGTCTGCTTTATTCTGTGCCCCTGGCCCCAGGCACAGCACCGGCACTGGGCGGGTACCCAGTGGACGCTCACTCAATACTGGGGCAAGTAAACCAATGGACCCGGGGCTCAGCACATGTCAGCAGCCGACTCTGGATTAGAACCCAGATCACCTCGCTCTCAGTCCTGCTTCTGGGAGCAGGGGCTTGGCAAGGTGGGGGTGGGGATGACAGGGGCTGGCCTGGTCCTCACTGGCTGGGTCAACGAGGAGGTGGGGGCTGATGCCCTGGGACTGATTCGGAAGCCTCCTCCCACGCTAGTGCCCTGAGCAAGGCTCTGGACTCGGGAGCCCCGGTCAAGGCTGCAGGAGCAACTGGCCGCTTCTGCTCTGCAGGGGCAACGTGGGAAGAGAGCACAGCCCAGGCCACGTACTTTCTGGTTCAACTCCCAGCCCCTGCCGGCACCTCCCACCATTGCCCAGCAGCGCCACTGCCTGGGGCTCCAGCCTCTGCTCCTCACCCTTTGCTCCACTCTCCCCATCTCCTGGGGTCCTGGGCTGGGAGGGTGAAGAGCGTTGAATAGAGAAGCTTCCCTGGGTACAGAGAGCCCAGGCCAGCCCTGGCGAGTGCAGCCAGCCCACAGGAGCCCACGGTGGAGGCTTGGGCTGGGCCAGCCAGGTGTCCCCGCCCCTGTGGCAAAGACAGGTGGGAAGAGGCCATGGGAAACTCGATCCCTGGAGGCCACCTTCTCCAGTCCCCTCTCCCCATCCCTCCCACCAGGACCTGATCCCTTCCCCTCTCCTGAACATGGCCTTGGAGGTGTCACAGAAGAGACACTTTGCTTTAGGCCTGAGAAGGACCACACCAGAGAGCTCCAACTCAGGAAGTCTCCTTGAGCTCACATGGGGAACAAAAGGGGGTTCCTTCCCTGTCAACCATGTGCTCGTGGCAGTGGGCAGGGCAGGCCAAGAAGCAGGCCGAGAGCTGAGGCAGGTCCTCCCAGTGCAGGGGTCTGAGCCCCCAACCCACACGGCTGGTGCCAGGGAGACCTCACAGTCCTAACTCTGGGTATTGGTGTGTGCTGAGCTGAAGTGGTGGGTGGGGGGAGCTCAGGAGACCAGGGTTCTGAGCCCTGGAACCCACTACGGGATGGAGGACGTATCTCCCGCCCTAGGGGATGAGTGGCTGAGAGGTGGTAGTTCCCTGACCTCAGGAGGAAACAGAGGAACTCCAAGGTGCACTCACAGCTGTGAATAAATACACTTGGGAAGGAAAGTGATTCATGCAATCCCACGAGGCCAGGCAGGAAGTGAGCCACACACTATAAGAAGCCACTTCTTTATTTGGGGCTCTTCACCCTCCCAGCCCGGGACCCCAGGACCCACCCTGGGTATGCCGGGAAGGATGGTGCTCACCAAAGGCCACTGCCCAGTGCCTCCAAATGTGCCTGCTGTTTAGACCAGGATTGCCCTGCACATACCCGTACCCTACCAGCCGCAGAACACGCTCCAGATGCCAGGGCCATGCCCCATGTGCAGGGCGCTTGATCCACTTGCCCACATGGCTCCTTGAATGCTCTCAATAACATGTGAGTCCCCCTTCCCTTCCCACCTATTTGCTTTTGTGGCCTTGGTGGCACCTATCTTAGTGCTTGGCATGCAGTCGCTCTTAATAAATATTTGTCCAACTGGAAGACAGTTGAGCCGTTTTGTTAACGAAATGACAGAAACAAGGAAACATGTTCTCAACAGTAACAGTTGTCAAGGGAAGCTTCAAAATTAGCTCAAGTGAACAAGTATTTATTGAGCATGTACTATCTGCCAGGCTCTGGGCTCCCGGAGAGTTCAGGAGGTGCACTCATGGGTGGGAGAGACCAGGGCAGGATGAGCACGGACACTCCGAGAAGCTCTGGAGCATCAGGAAAAAACTCAGGAATACCTCCTTCCAAGCACTTGGAAGCATTTCATTTTCTAAAAGATCTCTGGGTCAAAGAGGAGGTGAATGTTAAGGAAAGGCCCAGGTTAAAAGACATTTCCATACAGAAAAGGCTACTCACAAACCACTGTGCCATTGACGATGTGGAACTCGTAGCTGTTCAACACAGGCTGGCGGCTGAACTCCTTCAGCTTCTCGTAGCAACAGTCATGTGCCCGGCAGCATCTGGGGCGAGACAAGAGGGAGATGAGGGGCTGTGCCTGGAAGTGGGTCCCTCAGGAATCTGCTGGAGGACCTTATCTGGGGAGAAAGGGCTCACCTGCCTCCTCCTCTAGGCAAGAAGGCATTGAAGGTGAGGAGGTGAATTATCAATAATATTAAAAATAGGCCAGGTGTGGTGGCTCATGCCTGCAATCCCAGCACTTTGTGAGGATGAGGCAGGAGGATCGCTTCAGTCCAGGAGTTTGAGACCACCCTGGGCAACATAGGGAGGTCTCCTATGTTTTTTAAGTAAAAAAAAAAAAAAAAAAAAAGCCAGGCATGGTGGCACCAGCCTGTGGTCCCAGCTACTCAGGAGGCTGAGGTGGGTGGATTGCTTGAGCTCAGGTGACAGAGGCTGCAGTGAGCTGTGATTGAGCTTCTCCACCCCAGCCTGGACAACAGAGCAAGATCCCGTCTCCCAAAAAAAAAATAAAATAAAAAATAATAATAACAACCAGTAGCATTTCCTGAGCCCTCTCTAGTATCTGTTGCTATCTCATTAGCCACTCATAGAAACCTGTGAAGTACAATCATTGTCGCCCTTTTGTAGGGAAGGGACTGAGATTCCAAGAGGCCAATTTCCCAAACTTAGGCAGCTGGAAAATGATAGACCCAGGACAAAAACCTAGGCCCATTCATTCATTTGACACTTTTTACTGAGCACCTACTGTGAGCCAGGCACTGTGACATTCTCTGAGGAGACAATTGTCTGCAAAAGCCAGGGTCGTCCTATTCATGGCACCCAGAGTTGGCTAGGGGCTGGATGGGAGAGCACTGGAGGAGAAATAACATCTGGAGCATGGTCTCAGTCCATGTCCTCAACCACTACACAAGGGACAGGAAGGCAAAAGCTTAAGCTTAGATTCTAAGGCCTGAAAGGCCAAGAAAAATGTTTCAGTCTTCCTCTCACCATTCCCATCTGCAAGTGGGGGCTCTGCTGTTGATCAGCTTTGGCTAATGATGTTCAATTTCTAATCAGCCTTTGGACTTTGACAGGGGAGGCACAGACCATCAAGGAGAGGGGACAAACTTTGAAATAGGCAAATTCTCGTTCAATCCCAACTCTGCCACTTACAAGCTGCATTGCCTTTGGGAGGTGGTTTAGCAACTCACTGTCCTCACCTGTTAAATGGGCTGGTATCATTGTCTTGTGCATTCCCTGAGAGAATTAAATTAGGTTTGTGTGCCAATCGCCAGTCCCAGTGCTTGGCACGTAAGGGCATTTCATAAGTGTCAGTTGCCCTTCCAAGGCTCTGAGGTCCTCCCATAGTTCCATGAGCCCCACCCACAAGACTCAAGCTCCAGGAGTGATATTTAAGGCCCCACTGTGGGGACATGTTTCTCCATACTAGGTTAAATGTGGCAAGGAACATTTTGCTTTCTTATGTCTTTAAGTGAAATGACATGCAAACTGTCCCGTTTCTTACCTCCCCACACATACACTCACCAGATGACACCCACCTCTACTTTTTCTAGGAACTCACACTCCCCCACCCCCATCCTTTGGAGGAGGCCTGGAAGCCAGGTTTGTGCCATGCAACCTCACCCAGATGGACAACTTCTCCAAACTGGGCCACTTGGATTCCCTCTCCTAGAATATGGAATTAGGACTAGTGAGTCAGTTGTGCTGTGCCTATAGTCCTAAAAGCTGGAGAGCTGAAAGCAGAGGACTTTTACTATGAGGATAAAACAGCTTCTAGAGCTCTGGGCAGGACCGACTGCATAATTGCAGAGGCCAAAGCAAAATGAAAACGTGGGGCCCTTTATTAAGAATTTCAAGGTGGCGGCAGCAGAGCAGTAAACCACGTTTAGGCCCTTATGAGTGCCGGGCCCTGTGAAACTTCACAGGTGACACACTCAGGAAGCTGGCCCCAACCCTGGGTTTCTCAAGACCCATCCTCCGAATCCTGTTCAGTTCTTCCTTCCATTAGCCTGAGTTGTTTTCTGTTACTTGCCATGCAAGAATCCTAACACCCTCTCTCTGGCTTCAAGCATGAACTTTAATGCAAAACAAATGATAGGTGGCCTTAGAGCCTCTGCACCCACCTGTCAGTGTCATCTACAGGGATCCCTTTGCCCCCAAGCCCACAGTAGCAGCCATATCCGTAATATGAGAAGAAGGCACTCCACCCTGTGATGTGTTTGACCATCCTCTGAAACTGCTAGAAACTGCTGTGGTTGGGGGCTGCCACCACCGATGAGAAAAAAAGGAAGAAGGAAGTTGCAATGAGCACGATGCTGCCTTGATGTCCCCTCCCCTTACTAGAATGCTGAGCATTCGAAATATCACCAGATCCCCAAAGCGAAGTGCAAGGGGCATGGCTGGAATCATCAGCCCCTTTCCTGGGAAAGAAAATAGGTTCAGATTTGCCCCTGTAACACAGCTAGTTTTTTGCTAACCCAGATGAATACCCAGTTTCCATGAGGTTCAGAACAAGGCTCTCCCGTCAACCATAGTCTTCCCCCTCAAAGCAAGAAACCACAGTCCTAGGCAGAACACCCTGGGGTCTGATGCAACATGAATGGGAAAAGTTCAAAGCCAGAAATGCCAGTCCCTCCAGATGTCATCAGGCCTTTACTATCTCACAGGAGAAACAAAATACTTAAGAGGCAGGAAAGGTATCCTCAATTGTTATTTTTTTAAATGGCAAGTACACATGAACTCAGCTGTTTTTGCTTCTACAAGATGCTTGTGAGAGAGGGCACAAATGCACACACAAAATGGTTTGCTGAAGCATTATCTGTGATATCAAAAAACTGGAAACCACCCACATGTCCACCGACAGGCGGATAATAACAAAACTGTGTGTCTCAAAAATAAACTACATTTGATACCACTATCTCTAGGAGATTGGGATTGAAGAGAAAGAAACAGGCAACATTCATTTTATACACGTCTCTGCTGTCTCATGTCTTTTCACAATAAGCTTATGTTCCTTTCCTTCTTTTTTTTTTTTGAGATGGAGTTTTGCTGTTGTTGCCCAGGCTGGAGTGCAATGGTGTGATCTTGGCTCACTGCAGCCTCCACCTCCCAGGTTCAAGCAATTCTCCTGCCTCAGCCTCCTGAGTAGCTGGGATTACAGGTGCCCGCCGCCACGCCTGACTAATTTTTTGTATTTTTAGTAGAGACGGGGTTTCACCATCTTGGCAGCTGGCCAGGCTGGTCTCGAACTTCTGACCTCAGGTGATCTGCCTGCCTCGGCCTCCCAAAGTGCTGGGATTATAGGCATGAGCCACCACGCCCGGCCCAGCATGTGTTTCCTGTCTATTATGGTGTTTTGAATGTGTGTGTGTAAAAGCTGTATAGAGGATGTATATCAAACTCTTAAGAGTGGTCACATCTGGCAGTAGGGAAAAAACTGGGGTCTGGGGAGGATGAGGAGGAGCTTTACCTTGTTGCTATATACTCATTTATTTTACTTTTTAATTATAAGCATGTAGTAAATTTGCAATAAAAATACAATAAAGACATGAACTTGAAGAAGAGAAACAGAAATAGAGTTTGGGGAAGTTTTCTCAGGTGCCTTCCATCTCACTATCATGTTCAGTCTAAACGGGGGTGTGAGGGAAGAAGCCCAGGGGTGGTCACTGCTGCCCAAGCAGTCCCTGGAGCCGCACTGAGGGGCTGATCTTCAGGACACACTGAGAGGCTACAGAGGCGGTCATCCCTGCATACGGGTATCCTCCTGCACTATCACCTCGCAAAGTGTAAATGCCACCACTCACTGCGGGGAAAGGAAGTCTGTTTTTGACATCTTTGACTTAGGGACTCAAAAGTTACTGTGACTCAATTGAAAGAGACAGGAAAATGGATCTGGACAAACCTCCACTCAACGAATCCAGCAAAAGAGTCTATCAGTCTCCAAAAGACTCCAAACTGTTTCCCAGTAGGTCTTTCTTCACTTTGCAGAGGTAAGCAATCGGATCTCCCGGCAGCAATCTTATAACTACCAATTATCCCATAAGTCACCATAAAAATGTCTTTCTGATAAGCATTAATTATTCTTAAATTAGCTGGATATATGTCTGTATTTTTGTTCTGAATCCAAATGGCCTTAAATAAAGGCTACTAGCATCCAAAGGAAAAAAGACTCTTGGGGATGAGGGGGGTAAAACAGTAGTCAAACTCCCTTTCTAGCAAATGGTTGGCAACCTCTGATTTCCTAGACACTTTATAAGATCCCAACACTGGGATCAGCCCATTTTATAGCAGAAACAGAAGCAAGAGGACGTTGGTGGGAGCCCGTTCCATTCCTGATTCTTTTCTGCAGGACTTGTGACTTCCCTCACCTGGTGCCACCTGGAGAGTCCCCCCTCCCACTGACATAAACAAGAAGACAGAAGCTTGGTGCTGTCCCAGCAAGCTCTCTACTTACAGCAGGAGAGGAGGAGGATGAGGACGGCAATGACCTTCATTCCTGAGGAGACCAGGGGGTCTGAGGTTCTATGGCCACGCCTTCACCTGTGTGTGAGGGGTCTCCCAGTCGAACCTCTATTCTTGGACAAAATGACCAAAATGAGGCAAGGGTATTTGGGTGCAAAACCCTAATTGCAGTGCCTTAGAAAGACCTCAGCAGAGGACTCAAAGAAATCATTTTCAAATCTCATTCCCTTTGAATATGGTAGCCTTTCTGGCATTCAGACCTGAAAATATAAAAATAAGAAGGGTTCCATGGTTTTAAAAGTGCAAATGTTGGTTTGTTTGTTTTTTTCCAAATTTCTTTCTTTGGCAACATCATCCCTTCATCTCTTCTTTTTTTCTTCTGAGGAGTCTGTATTTCCTCTGTTCCCAAGTTGGAAAGGCATCTATGTTGTTCATAATAGAAATCCCACACAGGTTTGCATCTAGTCCCACAGTGCCTTCCTTCCTTGATACCCAGACATCTTATTCATTAACTTTACCTCTCTGCACCTTGGTTTCTTCTCCTGTAGAGTGATACTAGAAATTCCTGTCAATAATTTCAAGCCTTTATTTTAAAGGCTTCACGGGTATTATATGGTTTAACCCTTACAACTCCTGAGGTTCTATTATCATTTTGAAGATGGGTAAACTGAGACACAGAGAGGTTGAACAAATTCCTCATGATCACATAGCTGTCTACTTCACAGCCCCATTGTGGGACCTGCTGGAATAATGAAAGTAAAACTGTACTTTCAGATGCAGTCACAGGTAGACACAGAATTCATATTCCGATTAGTATGGGTAATGATACCCGTATTAGAACAGTAGAGGAGAATGTGGGTTGCAGCCCTGCCATGGAGCTGCCAGGGATCAGTCAACGGCTTTCTTTACATACCAGTGGTCTTTATAGCCCCCATCATAAAACAGGCTAAATCTGGTAATGTCAGGACTTGGAGTGTGAAACTATAGCTCGGTTGAGCCTAGAGAATTTGGCAGGTGCAGAGCTGGGGCTAGATTTATACCTGGTGGCAAAGCTTCCCAGGAAAACTTCAAAATGACCATCCTGCTGCAGATCCCTGGGAGAGTTAATCAGGGTGTCTTTGCTATCTTCCCCCTTTGGCAACATTCTGGTGGATGCTGTGAGGCCAGGCCCTGACCAGGCCTGGTCCCAGCCAACCTTCACTTCAACTGCTGTGCGGGATGTTTTTTAATTAGGTTCTGTCTCTACAGGCTTGCCTCCTTTTTCCCTTTTGAGTCTAAAAAAAAATCATGTGCAGGTTTAGCCCACGAAAAAGGGGCTCAGTTCTTTTGAACGAGCAGGTGATGACACTTTAGAGAGACAAAGGAAGGAACCTGGGTGCATTACTGGTCATGAAATCCCATAGACTCTTATTAAGCACAACTATGAGGTCTTCTAATGAGAACATTCTGGCCCAAGGAAGCTGCCAAGCTGGCTGGAGAGACCAAATAGGTAAACAGAGACCAAATATAGCCCCAAAGCCCCATGCGGGCAGCAATTCTGTTTAGTTCTCCATTAGTTCCCGAATGCTTCACACAGTCCTGGCAGGCCCCCTCTTCAGAGCTGGGGTACCAGCTGCTGCTGACGCTCTCCCTCACTGCGAACCACCCTCTGCTGCAGGTACCACGTGGCCCAAGGTTATGGCCCCTCCCAGGGAAGACAGGAGAAGGAGTCTCTAGCCAATCCCTGGCTGGGGTGATAGTTTAAAGGGCCATCCCTTGTCTTTTTCAGGATAGCTCTGAAAGGCAGTCCCAGCCCCAGAGCTCCCTCTGGCCTCAGCAACTGCCTCCGTGTGTCAACTTCTCCCTCTATGTCAGTTTCTGTGTGTGTGTGTGTGTGTGTGTGTGTGTGTGTGTGTGTGTGTGTGTGTTAGCTTGTCCCTCTGTGTCAGCTTCTCCCTCTATGTCAGTTTCTGTGTGTGTCAGCTTCTCCCTTGTGTGTCAGCTTCTCCCTCTATGTTGGCTCCTCTGTGTATGTCAGCTTCTCCCTCTATGTCAGTTTCTGTGTGTGTGTTAGCTTGTCCCTCTGTGTCAGCTTCTCCCTCTATGTCAGTTTATCTGTGTGTGTCAGCTTCTCCCTTGTGTGTCAGCTTCTCCCTCTATGTCAGTTTCTCCCTCTATGTCAGTTTGTGTGTGTGTATGTGTTAGCTTGTCCCTCTGTGTCAGCTTCTCCCTCTATGTTGGCTTCTGTGTGTGTGTGTGTGTGTGTGTTAGCTTCTCCTTCTGTGTCAACTTCTTCCTTGCATGTCAGCTTCTCCTGCTATGTCAGCTTCTCTCTGTGTGTCAGCTTTTCCCTTCTTTGTATGTCACCTTCTCCCTCTGTGTCAGCTTCTCCCTTGTATGTCAGCTTCTGTCTGTGTGTTAGCTTCTCTCTGTGTCAGCTTCTCCCTTGTGTGTATGCTTCTCCCTCTGTGCCAGCTTCTCCATTGTGTGTCAGCTTCTCCCTCTGTTCCAGCTTCTCCCTTGTGTGTTAGCTTCTCCCTCTATGTCAGCTTCTCCCTTGCATGTCAGCTTCTCCCTCTCCCCATTCTTCCCTTGCTCACTTCCCGACAGCTGTATCTCCTGGAGCCTCCCATCAACACACTTTTTTGTGTCAGAGTCTGTTTCTAGGGAGCTCAGTCTGCATCCATGTGGAGTGATGAGCACTGCTCCAGTGGCTGTATAAATAAATGCCTCTGAGCTCAGAGGAGGGAGCAGTGAACTCTCTTGGGAAGGTCACAGAAATCTTCCCAGGAGAGATGGGTATTTGAGAAGGCCTTAAATTCCCCTTAAGTTTATGCTCTGCTCCTGTTTACTCCTCACTACAACCCTACCAGGCAGATTCTATCACATTCACATTTGACAGAGGAGGAGACCAAGTCTCAGAGAGTGGAAGTAACCTGAAAAATCCACAGAGCTATGAAGCAGGCCAGGACTTAAACTCTGGTCCCTTTCTCCAAATCCAGTGCTCTTCCTCCTTGCCAGTTTCCCTACCTAGATCTCTTGTTCATGGGCATTTTGAAGGTTTGAGGGCATTTTCATGCACTGACCTTCACAGCTATGACTCAGGCATGGTTCTCTCCATTTGACGAGTCATTTGGGGCTGCCTAGGATTGTGCTGAGGCTAAAGCAAGAGCACAGGACCAGAGGGCCCGAGGCTTGATAAGGGGCAAGAATGTAGAAAGCATGGCATTGCCTCCCACGCCAGCCCCTAGGACAGCAGCCAGTAAGTTGCGGGGTCCCTAGGAGCCACCATCTGGGTGCTTTGCTGGACCCATCAATTCAGCTTTTATCAACAGTGATGAAACACTGGTTGGCTTTCCTTCCCATAGAGAAATTAAGATGGATGGAGCCTGCAAGCTCATTAAGGACAGAGGTCATGTCTGTTTTGTTCACCTCTTTATCCCTAGTGCCTTCTTAGCACAGTGCCTGGCACAAACTAATACTACTCATGATGGTGGCTAACATAGATATCACATTTATGCCTTGCAGGGGTTCTGACACTTTACATATATTTACTCACTAAATCTTTATATCCCCTAGCTAGGTAAGTGCCATTATTACCCTCATTTTGCAGATAAGGAAACTAGGGATGGAGAGATGGGCAGGAAATAAATATTTGAGGCATGAATGAATGAGTGAATGAGTGATAAGAGTCTTATCATACTTCAAGTTACAGAAATAAAAACAATAACTGCAACCCCTCAAGTACCAACAGGAGGCTAAGCACAGGATGTGAATTAGGATTCTCCTTGAATCCTGAATCCTCCCGATGAGGCATATACGATTAATTCCAGTTTACCAGTAAGGGTAATTGAAGCTGGCACAGGTCAAGTCATTTGCCCTGCAAACTGACAGGTCCCAGACTTAACCCCAGGTGTGTCCAACTCCAAAGCTGGCACTCCTAATCCTTGAAAGCTCTCCTGCTTCCATGCCTATCCAAAACACCACCAAGAAGGCAAAACCCAAAACAGCCCAAGCAGCGAAGCAGGTGTCACAACACTCTTAGACTCTTGTTTTAGATGCAATTCTAACAAGCTGCTCAGCTTCATTTCTCAGGCCCAGCAGCTGGACAGGAATGGAGTTAGAGCAGCTTCTCTTAATAGGAAGGTAAGAGAGGGGTGATTAAAGCGATAATCAACAAAGCCCAGGAGCCTGGGTCACTGTGTGTTTGGGCAGCTGACTCCATTCACATCAAACTAGTGCACCTGGAGCACAATTATTGACTGCAAGTTGCCAAGGAAAGGTAGCATTGTGCAAGAGACTGCAAGGGTGGAGAGCAACTAACTCAGGAGCCTATGTCAAAGAAGAGGGTTGGAGCTGTTCCGCCACTTCCTGACAGATTTAAACTATCTGAACCTCAGCTTCCTCCACCAGGGAGGTGGAGACAATGATTCTGGGCCCCCACAGAATGCCGGCAAGATTCCACAAGCTCTTGAAGGTGAAAACGCTTGGTCAACAGTAGCCAAGGTGAGTTACAGTGTTTGATGTGTTCTGTTTAACAAGACTGGAAAGTAGGCTATACATTTTTTGATATTTTCCAACAATATGGGGAAAATAATAAAAAGATGTGGTACAGTCATGCACCATATAATGACATTTTGGTCCAATGACAGACCACACATATGAACAGTGGTCCCATAAGATTATAAGGTAGCTGCGCTATATAGGCATAGCATTTTTAAAAATCTTTTATACCATATTTTAAATTGTACCTCTTCTATGTTTAGATCTGTTTGGATACACAAATACTTACTATTGCATTACAATTGCCATTGTGTTACAGTATTTAGAATAGTAACAAGCTGTACAGATTTGTGGCCTAGGAGCAACAGGCTATACCATATAACCTAGGTGTGTAGTAGGCTAGACCATCTAGGTTTGGGTAAGCACACTCCACAATGTTTGCACAATGACAAAATCGCCTAGCAATGAAGTTCTCAGCATGTATCCCCATGGTTAAGTGACCCATGACTGTACTTCAAGGGTTAAGTTTCATCATCCAGAAACTTCCCTCTTGCAGATCCCCTCAGGAAGCTGATCACAGGAGCCATGACTAACTGCCAGCCTCTTGGCCTTGCTACTAGAATATCCACCTGGTTCACCTTCTGCTTAAAGGTTACCCATGATCTCAATCCACATGTCTAATGAGACCAAGGACAGGCAGAGCAGGACACTGGCTATGGACTCTGAAATCTAGAAGTCACTAATTCAAAATGGGGCCAAACACTCTGTGGGGACAAGCCGCTAAGAAACCGGGGCTCCCGCCTTCAGCCAGCCCCTGGGGAGGTCATTTGGACCCCAAGCCAAATATGGTTGGGGAGGATACCAATTAGCAGCTTGCTGGATCGCTCAGTGGAAACGCTAGCCTTGGAATCAGCACCACCATCATCACTGCTGAGCACGTATCACAAAGTAAGCATTGTGTGGACAAGGCAGGGGATTCCGAGACAGGCAAGTTCCTGCCTTCAAGGAGCTCATAACCTACTGAAGGAGATGTACACTGTAAGTGAAGATGATGCGATGAGAGTTAGCCCTTACTAAGCACTTGGCACGTGTGTTATCTCATTTCAGCCGCAAAACAATCCTGTGCTTATCATTTCCATTCTAGAGATGTGGAAACTGACATCCAGCAAAGGTAAATCATTTACCTAATGGCTTCAGCTGCCAAGTGGTGGAGCCACGATTCAAACTCAAGCTTTGGTGTCAGAGGCAATGCCTGCAGTTCCTACAACCAGTGCGACAGACAGTACAGATAAGGGCAGTAGGGGAACAAGCAGGTGAGGAGCTTGGGGGTGGGACTCTGGGGTCCAGGGTGGGCTTTGGAAACAGCTGGATGCAGGTTTTAAAATTGCTCTGCTGCTCATTCACCAGGGGGAACCCTGAGGCTCCATTGTTTTCTAAAGCAAAGGAGGGCTATGATGTCTCCATGAAGGAGCGTTGTGAAGATGAAAGGAGCCGACCTAGGGAGGGTGCACAGCGCCATCTTGGGCATGTTCCACTGGACCAAAGGCGACCAGAGGGAGCACATGAGCTTTTGTGGGGAGGCTGTGGTCAGGAAAGGGCTTCACGGAAGAGGTGGCTTTTAAGATGGGCCTTGAAGGATCAGTCAGTTTGGCTTAACTTCAAGGAAGGGAGCAGGGTGGGGCAGGCATGAGCAAAGACACTGGAGATGAAAAAGCTGGGGCCCATCTGGGGAGCAAGCTAGCTGCAGCCCAAGGAGAGAGCTGGAGAGTAGATCGGGACATGGCTGGAAAGGAAGGTGAGTCCACATTTCAGCTGGCAGGGCAGTGACCTCTGCCCATGTTTACTGAGATCTACTCTGGGTGTGTGCCAGACACCAGGCATTATCGGGCCCATCCTTTGAAGATACCCTCTTTATAGAAGGTTGGGGACAAAGGCAGCAGAGGCACAGCAATGGACTGGTGCCTTCCTTTCCTCCTCTCCTGCCTCTCCCTGGGGCTGGGCATTACACAACACTGGAGAGCAAAAGGCATGTACTGCTGACATTAAACAGACCGCCATTTCACTGCACACTGTGCACTGGCAAAGGCGCGCACACGCGCGCGCGTGCGCACACACACACACACACACACACACACGGGGTGAGAAGCCAATTTGATTCTCCAAAGGATTGCATAATTCTTAGGTGATTTTAAAATAGCTGATGAAGAATCCACTTTAATCTTTTTTGGGTGGGCGCTGAAGGGCTGAAGAGCATCGCTAAGACACTTTTGACAGAATCATTAACAAGAAATAAGCCGCCAGCACTCAGCTGCAAAACCAGCAGCTCCTAAAATCACCATCTTTTACACATTCCGAGGGCCACAGAGGCTTCCTGGATGACCAGAGTGTGTGAGGGGGTAACCCAAACAAGAGGCCTGGCCCAGCCCAAGCCCTCCTTAGCAACTCCCACGGGTCACGGACTTCCCATCTGAGATGAGCAGAAACACCACGACTGACATGATCTTCACGGTCCCCAAATAACTGCCTTGTCTGTGCCAATCACTTGGCACCTAATCGTGTCCAGCCTATGCCTGCTATTCTACCCTGGGCTCGAACTGTATTGAAAATAATCTGATTTGTAACTCTTTATCGTGTGAAATGCATTCTCTCAACCAGACTCTGAACGTCTTGAAAGATAGTTAGAATTGTGCTCCTGTCGCAATCCTGTGTCCACATGTCTGGGACAGAACAGATAGCAAATATTTTGCCACATGCTAGATAATGAATCTTTGGTTCTTTTTTTGTTTGTTTTTGGAAAGATAGCACCTCGCCATATTGCCCATGGTTGGTCTCAAACTCCCGGCTTCAAGCGATCCTCCCACCTCAGTCTGTCAAAGTGCTGGGATTACAGACGTGAGCCACCGCGTTTGGCCTGAATCTATGGTTCTTGTATGTCTACTAAGATTATCTTCTAATGATACTGTCAGTAAATTATTAATCTGCGTATCCCATCAGTCTAGAACAGAGCTTGGCAGACAATAGTCCAGTTAAGACTTCTTTCGAAGAAATCTTAATTCCATCTTGGAAGAAAGGCTTCATCCAAGAGGTTGGGACCTGAAGGGTGAGTGGGAATTAGGCAGATGAGGGAGGGTCGGGAGGAATCTTCTACGGTCAGAGGGAGTGTGAGGGTGTGTACATGTGTGGCTGTGTGGCCAGAAACGGGCTTCCAAGCACCCATGGAGGAGCAACTCACCTTGGAGAGAATCAGAAGACATTAGAACTGGAGGGAGGGAGGAAAGCAAGGAAGCGTAGGCAGGCAAGTTTGCAGGTCTGATGGCAGAAGGCTGAGGAAGTTTCCATGTGATGGCTTCTATTTTCTCTCTGAAGAGGGCAGTAAAGGTATCTTCTAAGAGGGAGGAGGGAGGGAGGTGGGAGAGGGAGAGGTGGGAGGTTTCGCAAGCAAAACAACGTTTTGAAATAGCCATTGAGAAGAAAGGAGAGGCTGGGAGAGGTGGCTCATGTCTGTAATCCCAGCACTTTGGGAGGCTGAGGCGGGAGGATCACTTGAGCCCAAGACTTCAAGACCAACCTCAGCAACATGGCAGAACCCCATTCTACAAAAAATAATAAAAATTAGCCAGGCATGGTGGTGCACGCCTGTAGTCACGGCTACAAGGGAGGCTGAGCTGAGGAGGTCCAGGCTGCAGTGAGCTGTGATTGCACCACTGCACTCCAGCCTGGGTGAAGGGGTGAGACCCTGTCTCCCCTTCAAAAAAAAAAAAAAAAAAGGAAGAAAAAGAGGAAAGGAGGCAGAACCCAGTGGTCGGCTGGGGATGGAAGTACAGGGCTGAGGGTCTAATTGAGGTTAGAGACCTTGTGTTTCTGTTACACCAAGGTGTGTGGCTAGCCAAGACTTCTTCAGTACCCTGTATAGGTGGACTGATTTGGCTTGAGGTTTCATCAGATGGAAGGAGAGCAGGACTCGGGCAGGGAGGATCCTGTTGAGAATGCCGACGTAATGGGCCAGGATAGGGAATAAACAGATTGATAGCGAGGGGGAAAGCGGAGACAGCAATGGACAGGAAACCCAAAGATGGTGAAAAACAGATACGGCGGAAGTGACTCAAGTGGCTGATAGTGGAAGAGATTGTGGCTGGGGACATCAAAGGAGGTGCAGATGCTGTTGATAAGAGTCCCAGTGTGGGCCCGGAGTGGGAGGCTGACGTGAAAAGAGGTCAGGGAACTGGTGCTGAAAGGGCGGTACTGAGGATGGGGGCCCTGCTCCCCGCAACTCAGATACCCTAGAAGCATCCACTCAAGAGTCTAGGGTTCCGAGAATCCATCAGTCCCACGGCCTCATTTTAAAACGAGGGACACTGAGAGGGTCAGGGCCTGACCCAGGGTGAGAAACGGGTTTTGAGACTAGTGGTGCTGCTCCCCGCTCCTCCATGCCCCGGCCAGGGCTCTCCCTCTCCCAGACGCTCTCCCCCAGAGAGAAACAGAGGCAGGAAGAGGAGAAGAGAAGGAGGCCGCGGGTCCCTGTCGCCTCCAGGCCGGGCAATCCACTCCAGGCTCGCAATCCACCGACCTGGAGCTCACGGCCTCCGCCCTCCTGGCCTAGCGGCCCCCACCCGACCCCACCCGACCCAGGCCGGTTCCGGTCACGCCGGAAGCACGTGGCCCCCCACCCCGCGGCGTTGCGCGGAGACCGGGGCTGTTTACCAGCAGGACAGAGCCGGGCGCAGGCGGCGGATGGAGCGGAACGGCTAGGTGAGCGCGGCTGCCCGATCCCGCCCCTGGCCTCCGCCTGGCCTGGAAGGGGCCGGGGGAGGCCAGTCCCCGAGCCCCCAGCACATCACCAGGGAGGGCCTCCCCAGACCCAACCCCGGGGACGCGAACCCCGGGAGACGGGCGAGGAGCCTGGAGAGAAGTCTGCTCCGGAGGCAAAGCAAGCCTGGCCAGAGCTCACCTTTACCAAAATAGGGTGACTCCCGGGCTCTGCAGAAACCGAGGGACCTATGCAACCGCTTGGCCGTGCCCTCCAGGCTGGGATGTAGCGACGGGGACACAGACCCAGGGAGAGAAAAGGATGTCCCAGTCTCCGGCAGGGCAGAGACCGGAACCAGATGGACCCACCCCCAGTCCTGTGCTCTTTCACTGAAGTCAATTCACGCTTTCTAAACGCTCTTTCTCGCCCCTCCCCCAGATCCCTCCTCTGCCCCTTAAGCCTGTTGCCTTCTAGGGCGCAGGAACTTGGACATAATTGAGTTATCCCCACCACCTCCCTGCCCTTCTGACGCTGGAATCATCCCCAATTCTCTATCCAAACATTTGATCACTTGGTGGCTTGTGGTTCAGTGTGGCACTCTGCATAGGACAGTGTATTCTAATCACTAGTTTGGGGTAGAACTGGGAATGGTACCAGAGTTTTTTCATTCTCAGGCCAATCACCATCTCCTGTTGGTTCTTCAGAGCATTTTTATCCTGAAAGCCCGGTGGGGGTGTGGGTTGGGGGGGGCGGGATGGCAACGGATAGGATTAACTGATACAGTTTTAAAAGACCAATTCAAATGTATGTATCTTGGTATATACCAGCAGATGGTGTGTAGGTGGTTATATTTTACTGCATATACTGTAGGCTTAGATTTGGGTTGTGAGTGAAATAGGGTGGTCTGACCCTGTGGTGGGTGGTGGGCACCCTTAGAAAGCAGGAGCCCTGCTTTAGCTTCTCCCATCCACATTTCCTTCTTTCCAGTTGATTTGGTGATGAATCTTAAGGAATGGGCACCTGCCCTTCTGGCAACTTCTTGGAAACAGTTGGCAGTGTTTGCTTCCTGACTCCTAGCAGGCCGCTGGGGTGCAGCTATTGTGTTTAAGTAAACAGGCCACTCGCCTATTCAGCTTGGCAGCTTGATAGATGCCTACGCCTAGATCTTGTCAAATCAGTTTGTGGTTGAGCGGCTGCCAGGCCTAGAGGTGGTGAAATGAACTGAGCAGGGATAATCACGGCTGCTGCTAGGAGCCTTCCTGGACTAAGGGTGGTGGGCAGGGTTCAGGACCCGAGGTGTGAATATAAAAGCACAGTTGGCCCAGATCCCCAAACACCTGTTTCCCCACCGCCCCATCCCTATGTGATGGATGCTGGGGAGAGCTGGTGTTCCCTCCGTGTAACAGATGGTCCCTGTGCTCGGGAGGAGGCAGTGGGTTATGAAAGCAGGTTGGATATAATGGTTTTACCTGAAGGAGGTGTTAGTCTCTAAATAACCATGAGTGGGCTCCTAGGAATTAGTCATAATTGAGGTTTTTCTCTGAGATAGCTCACAGTCATGTTATCTTATGACCAGGGTGTCTTGAATATGACACCCCCTGAACATGGATAATTATATAGAACCAAAAGGTATAGAAAGTGCATGCACATACTCAAGTTTTACTGTTAAAAATAATCCCGCAGAGAGCCTGTGAGAACACATGACTCTCCTCATCAAAGTTGTTAAGGAAGAGGTTTCTAAGTTACCAAACTCACTGACAGTTAAACCTTCCTGAGGCATGTGTGGGTGTTGGAAGCCAAGCCTGTGATAATTCTGTAGAAGCTGTGGCAAATTAATAGCCATTCCACAAGTGGGGAGGGTGGGCCGAGAGGGGCGTGGGTTTGCCTGTGGAGCTTATCTTTGGCAGAACAGTTGGACAGTTATGACCTTCTCCTGCCATCCTGAGTGAAAGTGCAGAGCTGCTAATTGCCAGAGAAAGACTTGAGAACGAGACTAAAGGGGGAAAAACACATTTTTCACAGTTGATCAGAAAATAGATGAAATTAACAAGGAGATGGGCAGTCTTTTTTGATGCCAAAACTTTGCTAAGGGGAAGGCTCCTGAGCTACTAGCAGCCAGACTGGGTGTGAAAGACGAGGGAGAAGTGGAAAACGGGAGCGGAGAGAGACTCAGGCTGTGAGTAGAATGCAGCAGACATAGAGGCCTTTAAAAGAGGGTAGCTTTGTCCAAGATTTTGAATTGAGCAGGACATCAGGAAGATACAGGGATATTGTGTTGTGTTTGGTCCTGGTTTGAGTGGAGAGGAAGCAGATACTCCCTAAAATTAGGCAGCAGTGGTTACATGTGCAGAATGGTAAGGTTAGAATACAAACCCTGAGAGGCTCAGATTACGTTGTTCAAGATTTTGTGATGAAAGGAGTGAATTTGCAGGAAGTGCAAATCATTCTGCGGGAAGTGAATTTGAGGTAAGTAAAATGTGCAATTAGAAGAGAAGTGATCAACTCAGGATTTTTTTTTCACATGTTTTTGAGGCAACTGCATAGGTGGTAGCTCATTGCCGTCCACCTCCCTGCATTTCTGTGCAGTGGACAGGGCAGGCATGAGTTTCAGGACTCACCCGGCTAGTTGACTAGGAGTAGAATCACCGAGGACACAAGGGGAAAAGTTCTAGAGCAAAACAAGGAAGGCTTTTGAACTTAGCACATAGAAAGCACTAAACAGACAACCCAAAGCAAACAACAACAGCAACAAAAAGCGCTTAACATTTAATTAAGTTTCTACCATGCACTAAGCCTAGTGCTTCCCACCTTACCTACATTATTTCATGTTATTATCCTCATGTTACAGACACAAAGACTGATGTTCTGAGGTATTTCAGTAATACCTCTAAGATCATTTAGCTAATTTGATAGATGAGGAAAGTTTTGTGCCAGACAGGTAGAGTGATTGCCCCTTGATCAGGTAGCTAGCCAGTGGCAGAGAAGCCGAAATTGAACCCACACCTTGTGACACCCGGTCCTCTGCCGTTTGCTCCCAAATATGCTGTTTCTTGGGGACCATGAGTCACTGGAAAGTCACCAGAAGGTCTTTAGAAGGGTAGGAGAGGCCAGGTCAGCTTTCGAGCAGAGAAGGCAGGAGTCACAGTGGTGGTCAGGATTCAGAGGGAGGCAGGGAGCCCAATAAGATGTCTGCAATGTTTAGGGGAAGATGGAACTGGAGATTGGGAGGAGGAGGTGCTGGTAGTAGTGTTAGTGAAGTGGCCACCAAGATGGCAATGAAAGAGGAGGTGTCATGGTTTAGCAATTCCGGGTCTGCACAGAGAAATGTTCACGCCTCCCACCATGCTTCAGTTCATTGCTTCCGGTGGATTTAACCAGCACTCACACAGACTTTTGGTGGGAGATCCAAATACAGAGGCCCCAGGGTGCCTATCAGGTAGCTGGGAAGACAGAAGTCTGAACAGCTCAGGAGGCTGAAGCACAAGAATTGCTTGAACCTGGGAGGTGGAGATTGCAATGAGCTGAGATGGTGCCACTGCATTGCAGCCTGAGTGATGGAGTGAGACTCTGTCTCAAAAAAAAAAAAAAAGAAAAAAGAAAAAAGTGAAAAAGAAATGTGAGCAGCTAGCAGACATACAGAATGTGATGTGCTGGGCTCAGGAAGCAGCTTGTATGGGTACAGAAGACACAGGACCGGGTGTCACAAGACCTGGGTCCTATCTCCAGCTCTGCCACCAGCTGGCTGTGTGACCATCGGGAAATCACTACCTTTCTGGCTCATACATCTGTAGAATTAGCATGCGCCCAGAGTTGCTGTAGGACAGGGACCAACAAATGATGGCCCACAGCCCAAATCTGGCCCGTCACCTATTTTGTGTGGCTCATGAACTAAGAATAGCTTTCACATTTTTAAATCATTGAAAAAGAATCAAAAGAGAGTATTTTGTGACACATGAAAATTATCTGAAATTCAAATTTCAGAGTCCAAAAATGAAGTTTTATTGAAACACAGCAGGTTTTCTGTTTTTTACCAGAAACGTCCCCCCTCCTAAAAGAATAAGAATTAGTCCCCCACCTTAATCACGCTCTGGTGCAATACTTTTTATTTTCTTCATAGCGGTTGTTACTCTTTGAAAATGTCTACTTAATTGTGGGTTTTAACCCCTGTCTTTCCTCACTACAATAATTTACGTTGCAAGGACTTCGTTTTGCTGATCTCTCACAAAGTGCCTAAAATAAATGAATGCATGCCTGAATGAATAAATTGCAGCTGGTGCCCCTTACTAGATGCCAGAAATTTGTGCTTATTCTGGGCACTCAGGGAGGGAATGGCTTGGATCTAGGAGTCCCCGGAAGTTTAACCCACGGTCTCCTGTTTTTTTCCTGCTTCCTTAGGGGTCTCGAGAAGCAATGGCCACAGAAGCCCCTGTGAATATAGCACCACCTGAGTGTAGCACTGTTGTCAGCACAGCAGTTGACAACCTCATTTGGCAGCCAAATTCACTAAATATGCACATGATACGGCCCAAGTCCGCCAAGCGACGGGCAAGACCGAGTCTGCAAAAATCCCCGGGCACGGAGGTGTGCGCTCATCATATACCATCTCTGCCTCCAGCCATTCCCTATGAGTCGCCAAGCAGCCAAAAACCAGGAGCCTGTGCACCCACATCTCCAAACCAGGGAGCTTCTGATGAGATCCCTGAGCTGCTGCAGCAAGTACCCATTGGGGCTTCCTCTTCTCTCAATAAGTATCCAGTCCTTCCCTCCATCAACAGAAAGAACCTGGAGGAGGAGGCTGTGGAAACCGTTGCCAAAAAGGCCAGCTCACTGCAACTGAGCAGCATCCGGGCTCTTTACCAAGAGGAGACGGGCACCATGAAGACAAGTGAAGAAGATTCCAGAGCTCGAGCTTGTGCCGTGGAGAGGAAATTCATCGTCCGAACCAAGAAACAGGGCTCTTCCAGGGCTGGAAATCTGGAGGAACCATCGGACCAAGAACCAAGGTTGCTGCTTGCTGTCAGATCACCAACAGGCCAAAGGTTTGTACACCATTTCCGGCCAACTGATGATTTGCAAACCATCGTTGCTGTGGCTGAACAGAAAAACAAAACCTCCTACCGACACTGCAGCATTGAAACAATGGAGGTGCCCAGGAGGCGATTTTCTGACCTCACCAAATCTCTGCAAGAGTGCAGAATCCCCCACAAGTCTGTGCTGGGCATCTCACTGGAAGATGGGGAAGGGTGGCCCTGAGTTCACAGCCACCCAGCTGAGGTCCTGGGTCTCTGAGCAAAGGAGCATGCTTGGGTGTCGTGGCCTCCCAGGCAGCCTATTTCAAGTGCCATGTGGACCTGGTGCAGCTGGGAAGCTTGGGACTCTCGTCTCCACTGTGTGTCCTCTGAAGCAGTGAAGTCTGCCTGCACCGAGTGTGCTAAGAAGTCTCCCTTCCAGCTGTTCCATTCTCTCCACCACCAGCGTAACTGGCAAGTTACCAAGGCTGCTCCTGAAACAGCGGTGATCACGACTTCTCCTTTCCTTCTAAACTGACGGTCCTTCTAAACTGACGGTCCTTTTGGAACACCAGCTTGCCTTTACAGTGAACTGTGATTCTCTTGAAGCCAATGTTTTCCTGTCTGTATTTGATGCAGGATTAAACGTTTCCCAGAGAGGATTCTAGTCTGGTAAATAACCACGGTGTAGGAACTATCTAACTGGCATTTGTGTTTCTTGCGAGTATTTTAAACAGGCTGTTGACCCCGTCTTTGGAAGTAGCCCTTTGCCATGCATGCTCAGTTTCTTAGGGATTTACTATTTGTGTGAGGTGGCATCTAAGGAAAGAATGGGTTTTCTTCCCCAAAACATCAGCATTTCTAAAACAGTCCTAAAGCTTGAAAGTAAGTTGCTTCCATGAGCATGGATTACCCAGTAGCTACTTTTTAATAGAGACTGAGTAGGTTTACAACTTCCGGTAGCTACTCTGTGGGCTGAATTCTTCCAAAACTGAGAAAAGCCAGTGCAATCTGATTTCTTTTGCTTTTGTCAGTAATGGAATCTTTTGTTTTTAAAATGTACAAACCTATAAGTCTAAACAGGTTTGTACTGACAACCTCCTTGGCTTATGTGGGGGTAGAGCAATTGTTTTATTCCCCAGTTTCAGTGTGTTGCCCACTTCAAACATGGTGTGTCCTTTGGACCTGCGACAGAGGTGCCTGTTCTGACTTAGAACCTCTGGGTGGGGGGGTGCCTTGGTCTCGTGTTACTTTGCTGTGCCTGTGCTGGGAGACCATGTGCCCAAGCATCTGGTTGACCGGCATGAAATACATCAGCCTGTCTTAGCCTGAGCTGCTTTGAAGACCACGGGGTCTTGTGTTTCCAACTTTGAAGTGGTGATGTGGACAATTTGCCAGTGTTCTCTTCTATTGCAAGTTCAGCCAGACTCCATGACTCATCTGATCCCTTTTATGGCCAAATCATCCTTCAGAGTAGGGAACACTCAGGCATTCTGTGCATGTTCCCCCAGAGCATGGTCAACACAAAGTCCTGAGTTCTGGTGTGTGCCCCCGCCTCCTGGGTATACAGAGAGAAGGCGGGAATCAGGAGTTCCAGAAGCATATAAATGTGGCTACCCAAGCAACAAGCGCATCTTGTGCTCAGATAAGGTGCATGGTTGGGAGTGTTTTTTCTCGCACACTGAGGCTTAGCAGTGGAGATGGGCACCGCTGCCATTTGCTCAGAAGAAGGCTGGTCTTGTCCTAACTGCATCCCACCCTGCCCAGATCACTCTAGAATAGGTCATTTCTGAATGTTTTACAGAATTTCTTAATACCATCCTGGTTTGGTCAGCCATTCCTTTGATTGGAAAGATCAGCTGGGGCCAGTGGTGCCTCGGGCAGGCCCACACAACTGGCCACCTCTTCCTGTTAATGACCACAGCAGACAGAACTTGAGCCCAGCACCTAAAAGTACAGGAATTTCACTTCCCACCAGGACTCCAGCACATAACTCTGTGTCTGATCTAGGAGGCTGGGGGAAGAGCCTCCCATAAAATCACACCTACTCTGTGGTAAGAATAAAATCCCACCCACCTGGGACTTGGTAATTTCTCCAGACAGGAAAGCTTTAGAAAAACTTGAGTGAAATGGAGCAAGCTTGAAGGAGTTAGAATCTTCTGCGCTTAGGGTTTGCTGCTGCTGGTGAGCTTAGAATTTTAGGGTTGGGAAAAAGTGGAAGGCATAAGCATAGAAATATTTTAGGATATTTTAGGATATGTGAATAAAGCTAGACTCAAACCATCATAATAAACTTTTTTTTTTTGGACAAAAGATGATACTAACAATAAAAACCAACTTGTGTGAAACTGAGTCAGTGGAGAAGTGCATCTCGTATTTTAACCTAAGACTTCAGCTCCCACACACGACTGGACAGAGGGGTGTGTTAGCCTGATCTTCAGTTTTCTCATTGGGAAAGCACTTGTTCCACTGTTAGAACCAAGTCCTCCTCCCCAGACACTTCCGATGCCCACTGCAGAAGTTCCGGGGCTCCTGCCCTCAGCTTCTGCCACAGCACTTAGCTTGTCTGGATAAGAGTCACCTGAGTTTTTCCTAAACATCATTCCAAGTACTCTGATTTTGAGGATTGGCAAGAACAAACTAAATCAGAATTCAGAGTTCCTCCTGATGGCCCCACATGTTGCATTGCAGCTGAGGCCCCCTGTCCTAAATGGGCTCAAGTGGCCGAGCACACTCCTCTTGGTGGCTTTGGGTGGGTCAGCCTTGCCAAATTTGGGGTCATAGACCTCAGTTATTCATTTAACCAATGGCCATTGAGGGCTTACCCGGTGCCACACTTTGAGACAAGTATGGGTGTCCTGAAAAGAAAGTGTTGGCAAGAAAACATGAACCCACCATTGGACTCAACTCAAACCTTACTGAAGTCAGTGGCTATAGCTTTATCTGCAAAGGACCCCAGAGTGAGGATCCCACATCGTTACTACTGGCTCTTCTCCCCACCTTCTGGAGATGCTAAGGAAACTCTTCCCCACCTTTTCTAGTGATGGCGTGGGAACTTTGCATAGGACAAACCTTCACGATAGATTACTCCAGTATATTCCCTCATAAAGTCCAATAGGTAAATTAGTCTTGGCAGCAGAAGGAACAGCAGGAGAAGTAAGTGATTCATCATCTAGAATCCAGAAAATTTGCACCAGCAGATGGCAGGTGGTTATAACAACAGTTCTTGCCCTGAGAGTATCTGGGGACCCAGCCAACAGCCATCAAGCCAGGGCACTCCTGCGGAAGAGATGGCTTGAGAACACGACTGTGGACCCAGAGTCACCCCAGAGCTCCCATATAAAATGCTTCACAGACAGAGAAACTAAGAGCAGCCTTGGGGCACTCATTCCAATTCATAACCTTAAAGACTAGAGCCAGATCCACCCGCGTTACAAAAGCAGGCATTCGAGGAACCAAACTTTGCTTTTGTTCATGCTCTTACCTGCCATTTTAAATGGGTTTCTAATGTCAAATAAAGCCACCCTGCCTCTTGGGACAAAGATGATTCTCTTTACTTAGTTTTTAAAATAAAGTCCTCATAAGAAGTTCGGATAAAAGAGCCTTTTACATGGTAAGAGGATCTACTTTTCTACCTTTTAAACGGAATAATGAAGAAAGCTGTATTAGTTTGCTTTAGTGTTAGTTTAGAAGTCATTCTGAGAATTAAGCAGGAACATCTGTTTTCTTAGTCCATTAAGGCAACACCCCACAATAAAGTTAAAAGTTCATGAGCCTATTGACTCTCATCCAGAAACCAGAACCAAGCAAACCCCACCATATAACAGGGAAGGCCCGAGGTCACTTCGGAGGAGTTAGCAATCAAAGGAGAACAGACTTTTGGTGACTCAGTTACCAACACACAACACTCATAAAACTAAAATTGGGTGTTTTATTTTCTGTCTACACGGGTGGCGTGCCACTTTCCTTTCCTGATTAGGGAAGCTTCTCCCAGCCCTGACGTTCATCTGTGTGCCTTTATGTTCAAACAGTTTAGGAAGCAGCAGCCCTCCTAACAGTCGACGCGGAAGCACAAATCTCTGGAGGTATTTTTGGACACACTTAAATCCAATCCCAAGAGGCTGAACGACTGTGGTGACAAATGCCCACGGGTAAAACTGAGCAAGGCTCTTTCAGACTGTCCTGCTCAGAGGCGCCCTCTGGCTGCCGTGTTGAGGGGCTGGGGTGGAAGATAGAAGACGGAGTGCTGGAGATATGAAGGTGACCCCAGAGAGAGGTGATGGTGGCTCGGGCCAGGGTGGTAGCCAGAGATGTCATGAGAGGTGGCCAGATTCTGGACATATAATCCATTTTCTTAAGGAGGAAAAAAAAGGAGGGTATTTGACAAGTTGGGATTTACCCAGGTGGACTTAGCTTGACCAATATCGCCAACGTGGATTGTTTCCGCAAAAACAAACAAGCAAACAACCACCATGCAGCAAAGCACATGGCAGGCAGGGGAAAGACACTGACCAGCAGGAACACTCCTATCAAGGAAATGCATGGGTGTTTTTGGACAAAGTGTACAGAGAAAATCAAAGCTATTCATTGCTTTAATTAAGAGATAAAACTAAGGTCACTGTTTCACTTAATGTTTAGATGTAAGTTAAAAGTATCATCTAACTCTAGGTCTATGATATGACTGCTGACCAAGGTTACTTAAGAAGAAATCCTTGTTCTAGTTAAATACATTGTTTATCTCTATCTCCTGTCCTTCATCCCTCCCTTTCTTGCCACCCTTCCCTCCATTTATTCCAGTCCAGCAGCTGACTGGGGATGCATTTCTTCTTGGGAAGGCAAACAAAGCCATCATTCTGGGGCTTAATTAATAAAGCTCCTAGTTTCATAGTTTTCATGCTCACCTCATGTTTATATGAGGGGATCTGTGCAGTGGGGCCTTGGTCCCTTTTGTGGCTGGCTAAGAGCTGCGTCTCTCTGACATTTGTTCTCTTTGATGGGAGATGTAGGTGTCATGGGTCCACTCTGGCTGGTGAGCACCTCCAGCAGACAGCCTGGGTCTGCTCTAGCTCTAGCCACCGTTAACAAGAATGGCCAGCCACCTGCAGACGAACCCTGGGAGAATGGCGGGGGTGCCCACCCTGCCAGCTGGGACATATTCTCTGGAAACTGCTGCCCCCACCCCACCACCTGCATACAACCCTGGGATCCTGAGGATATCAGCCCAGACCAGACATAAGCATAGCAGGTCCTGAAGACTCTGGATCTGGACTCTTGGCCACTCTGTAGAGGATTTCCCCAGCTGAGGCCTGGACCTCAGCTCGCTCTTTTCCTTCTTCTTTTCTTGTTTTTAGATGGAGTCTCACTCTGTCACCCAGGCTGGAGTGCAGTGGCGCAATCTCGGCTCACTGCAACCTCAGCATCCCGGGTGCAAGCGATTCTCCCACCTCAGACTCCCGAGTAGCTGGGACTACAGCTGCGCACCACCATGCCCAGTTAATTTTTTGTATTTTAGTAGAGATGGGGTCTCACCATGTTGTTCAGGGTGGTCTCAAACTCCTGAGCTCAGGCAGTCAGCCCACCTCAGCCTCCCAAAGTGCTAGGATTACAGGCTCGAGCCATTGCGCCCAGTGCTTTTTTTGTTCTTAATGGAGTTCCCAGCAGGCTGTCATCTGATTCAAATAATCCGTAACAAATTTATCCAACAAATATATATTAAGCACCTAGATGGCAGGCACATATCAGGCTCATCAGTGAACAGAACAGGCCAAAACTCCCTCCTCCCCCATACTAATGGGAGGAGACAGAAAATGAATATACATAATTAATATAGAATGGTAGAAGAGGATACATGCCATGGAAAAGAGAAAGTAGAGGCTGGGCGCAGTGGCTCAGGCCTGTAATCCCAGCACTTTGGGAGGCCAAGGAGGGAGGTACACGAGACCAGCCTGACCAACATGGTGAAACCCTGTCTCTACTAAAAATACAAAAATTAGCCAGGCATGGTGGCATGTGCCTGTAATCTCAGCTACTCAGGAAGCTGAGGCAGGAGAATCGCTTGAACCTGGGAGGTAGAGGTTGCATTGAGCTGAGATCGCGCCACTGCACTCCAGCCTGGGCAACAGATTGAGACTCTGTCTCAAAAAAATAAAAAGGAAGGAAGGAAGGAAGGAAGGGAGGGAGGGAGGGAGGGAGGGAGGGAAGGAAAGGAAAGAAAGAAGGAAGAGCAGGCTGTGGGGATCTGGAGAGCATGGGCGGGGCAGGGAATTGGCACGGATGGTCAAGGAACACCCAAGTGAAGAATCAGAAGGAAACAAGGTTGTTGGCCTGTAGACAGGTGGGGGAAGAGTGCTCCTGGAAGAGGGGGGTGCAAAGGTCCTCAGGACAGAGCACGTCTAGCCTGTTAGGGGAAGGACCAGCAATGGGTGTGGCTGGAGCCAGGTGGGTAGAGCAGTCAGAGATGGGGGCAGGAGACACACAGTGTCACTCTGAGTCCGATGCAGAGCCACCGCAGGCAGCTGAGCAGAGGAGTGGTGCCCGATGAGTGCCTTCAAATCTGCTCTTGGCTGCCGAGTTGAGATGAGGCAAAGGCAGAAGACCAAGTAGAAGCTATTAGCATAATCTAAGTGACAGATGATGACCAGAGTGGTCCCCACAGGTGTCATGAGAAGTGGGCAGCTTCTGGGTATAGAATCTATTTATTTTTTAAAAAGTGATAATTTTATTGTAAAAGTAGCATTGAAGTAAATGCTAACCCATAATGTACATCATCGTTATACGTTATTTTTCCAGGCACAAAAGGCTCATTCTTACAGAAGCCATTATATTCTTCGCCAAAAACAAAAACTCATGCTTTTTTTGAAAAATGGAAAACTTGGGAAATATAGAGAAGATTAAAGAGGAAAATAAAAATCATCCATAATCCTTTTGGTCAGAGATAACTGTTGTTAATATTTTGCATATATTTTTTTCATTCTTAATGACTAAATTTATGTTGCACATTACTTTCTTGCCAGTAGGCACACATGCATATTTTTAACATTTGTAATCTTAGCAAACACAGTTAAATATTCTTTCTCCAAATATCTACAGCCTTCATAATTATTTTAAGACTGAGTAATACTTCAACATGTTGATGTACCATAATTTATTAAACTACTTTCCCTTTATGGAAGGAACATCTATGTGTTTCCAATTTTTTTTTTTTTTTTTGCTATAGAAGTCTATGCTGAAATCTTCATTTAGGTAGCTTTTACATCTTTTGAATTACTTCTTTAGGACAAATGTCCAGGAATAGGATTGGTAGGTCAAATTATATGAAAATTTATATGGATTTTGCTTTTACTTTTCAACGCATTATATAGCAAAGCATGTAACAACTTCATTGTAGCGTCTTCAGTTTTGTGGTTACTGCTTTTTAAAATTTTCCCTAATTTTGTTGATTGAAAATGGAAACTAAACTTCAAAAACTTCCCATGCTGCTGATTACTATTAAGTATTAACATTTCCCGTGCCTCTCAATACGCTTTTAATACTAAAATGAAAACATGAGGGCACAGTTACCTTGTTGTCATAATCCAGACACTCTATTCCAATTAAAGCCAAGGAAAGTAGGACTGCTGGGGGCTGAGAGAGAAATGTCTTTGTTCTTACTATTCATATTTACATGAAGCATTACACCTCTCAAAATATGTATGGTCTTGAACATGGTCTTGAAAACGCATGCAAGATTTTAATGAATCAAATCTTATTTAAATACATATCTTTTTGTTGAGCCAACAAATGGAACATGTACATGCAACAGACATGGGACATGACCATGACCATGAACCAGACTGGTCTCTGCTCTCGAGGAACTTCCAATCTAGTGGGAAGAGCCATGTGAATTTCAAACGGGCATATATGGTAAGAACAATACTAGCCTTTTATCTCATTTGTCCATAGTCAAGTGAGATATTGACTAGCACAACAGTGGCAGGAAATAGTCCTCTTCATCTACAATAAACAGTCTCTGGAAGGATGTCTGATTGCTCCACTTCGCAGCAGCCTGGTCAGAGCCTTTAGCATTCAGTCTGAGGACCAGGGCTACCAAGCCACGGTTTTCCAATGCCTTTTAATTTGGATTTAAAAAAAAAAAAATGGAGGAGGTGTCAGAGGCAGGTTGAGGCAAAGGCCAGTCGGGGAGCACAGGAAATCAGTTCACTCTGCAGACAGCGCTTGTCCCCACTGCCACTGAGGAGACATTCGTGGGTCTTACTGAAAATGCTCTTGCACTTGGTCTTGCCTGTTCAGGCTACACTACCCTGCTAAGATCATTCCCCACCAGGCCTGCCAGCCATGGCATCTGGCATCAACCTGTCTAGAGTCCTCAGTCCCATCCTCCAAGAAGTCCAAGGTGTGAGTCACAGACACCTGCTCAAGAGAGAAACTCACATGCACATTCACAGTCCACCCAAGAGGCTGTCCCTTCACATTCAGGCAGAGGAACTGGAAGACCAGTGTATAAACGGGGGTGTGGCTGGCAGACAAAGGCCAGGCTGCAAGCATTAGGGGAAATGCAGAAAGTCACCAGCAAATCCCAGACAGCACGCTTTCTACAGATTGGGATGGGTAACCCCCACTCAGTGTAGCCAGCAACGCCTCCCAAATGGCTTTTGAATTCTAAGACTGTCTAATGGGCAAAAATAGAATAATGGATTTTTAAAAGGGGGACTCCACATCCAAAAGACTGGAACTTTTAAAAAAGATCTGCCCCAGATCAACTGAATTAATGTCTCTGGAGCTGGATTCTGGGAACCACTCTTTTAGAAACTCCCCAGGGAATGCTAAGGCTCAGCTGGGCTAAGAACTTCTGGGCTGGATGAGGTCATTTCAAGGTCCCTTCCAACACCTATGGTTTGTGAGTCTCCAGGGCTGCCCTGTTCTCATATCTTTGCTCAGGCTTCCTCTTCCTCGACCCCAGCACCACTTGCCAGGAGGCCACCTTTCCGTGTCAGCTTCAGCCCTGATTTCCCTGAAGCTTGGCCAGAAGAGACCTCTCCCTCTCTTGAGTTTCTCCAGCTCATTATCTCCCTCAAATCATTTTATAAAACACTCCGATGTGGTGTAGAAAGAGCAGAGGATTCGGAATCAAGTGTCCCATGCTCTTCGTCTGGGTAGGTCATTGTTTCTCCAAGCCTCCATCTTCCCACCCACAAATGGAAACAAGTGCTCTGTGAGGGGTTGTTGTGAAGAGTCAGATGAAATAACGTGCATGGAGAATGCTTTTGACACCTGTAAAAATAGGTACAAATGCTCATTTTTATTTTAGCAACTACCCATCTTCTATTGTGGTCATTTCTCTCTTTATTTGCTCCACAGACACTTGCTGAGCACCTGCTTTATGCGAAGCACTGGGGATACAAAAAGAAAGATGTGCCCACTGCCCTCCAGGAGCTCCCAGCCCAGTGCAGGGAAGCAGAGAGGTACACAGAAAGCTATCGTATCTATCATGAGATTAGCACAATTGTCAATTTTCTTCACCGATGCATCCCCAGTGCCTAAAACAGTGCCTGGCACAGGGCAGTTGCTCAGTGAGTGTGGAATGATGAATCAATTCAAGGGTATTATGGAATCACAGATTGAGGATGGGGGAGGCCTCTGGAAAGTAACATAGGAGCTGAGGGTCGAAGGGCTGAGTAGGAAAGAACCAGTGCACATCTGGCCTCTTCCACAAGGCTTTAAAGCCCTGCAAGATCAGCTTGTGGCTAATTCATTGCTGTGCCTCTTGGTGCCTAGCAGTGGGCACTGTAGTTAATAGGTGTCAACCTCTCAGAAGTGAAACTGTTAAAGATCCTGCTTTAAAAAACAAAAAGCAATTCAGCATCATAGGCACAAAACTAACTTAGGTCATCTGAGTCACCCAAGCCCTTCAGCCAGTTCACAGTGACTTGTCTCACAATGATGCCATCCCCAAAGAGCCTGGCATGATTTCCAAAGTTCCTTGCAGCACTCTGTGTAGAGCTGGCAAACACAGATTAATTCAGCCCGTCTGCTTTGGTCCTCATCCACATATTTCAGAGCAGGTTTCTCATTACCTTAATCAGGATAATATATTATTTGCAGCAAGGGACCATGAAGACAGGTAGGTTCCTGTTTTCTAAATAGTTCACATTTTCACAAGAACGGAAGCCCAGCCTACAAGTGAGACAGTGTCGCATAAGCAATCAAATACTCAAATGGCCCTTGCTGGAGTCCCTTTCAGGGACCACACTTCTGAAGGAAAACACCGTGGCCTCAGTTCCGAGTCCAGATCCAAGGTGGAGCTGTAACCCAGAGGACATTGGGTGAATACATTTTGGGAAATATTTATTTTGGGAATAAATTTCAAAATAATGTGCATGGAGAATGCTTTGACACCTGTAAAAATAGGTACAAATGTTCATTTTTATTTTAGCAACTATCCATCTTCTATTGTCATTTCTCTCTTTGTTTGCTCCACAGACACTTGCTGAGCACCTGCTTTGTGCCAAGCACTGGGGATACAAAAAGGAAGACGTGCCCACTGCCCTCCAGGAGCTCCCAGCCTTGAGCACACCCCTGGTGCATTGGTTCGGGGCCTTTGGAATGCAACCTAAAGGTACATTATCTAAGAGGAAGAGGAATCTCCAGATTCCTAGATGTATCTTCTCTAAGCTAGTGCTGCTGACTTAGCCTCAACTACCGGAGGACAACCTGAGGCACAAAAAGTCATTTAAGTTGCAAGGGTGCAAAGTTGTGAGTGCAAACAGGCTTTTTTCTGCAAAATGCTCAGATCTGAGATTCAACAATTGCTATCAGCCCTCTGACCCAGCCAGTAGCCAGCCTGCAGGGGACTATGTTTCTGAAGCATTTACACTGGGGGCCAGGTGAACAAGGAGGCTCACAGCCTAGCTGAGCTCCAGAAGCTCTGGCGTTTGGAGAACATCTTCCCTTATTTAATGCTTAGCCTATGCCTAAACTGACATACCTTATGTCAGGATAGGGTGGTTGGGCAAGTGGGTGTGTGTAGAGGTTGCTGTACAAGTCAAATGACATTTTCTCTGCCTGAAGGAGATCACAGAATTAGGGAATGTTGAGTTCAAAATTCCTACAGAACAACCTGCCTGTTGTACCAGCGTGTCATTTCCCCATTCTCCTCCCCCTTCTCCAACTACTGTTCAGTCTGTACCCCATTAACCTGCCTTTGCTTTTCTTCATTTTTTTATGATTACCTGAAATTATCTTATTTGTTGGCTTTTTTATTTATCACCTGTTTCCCCAACCCCAATATAAGGTTCATGAGAGCAGGGGCCTTGCCTGTCTGTGCCCCGGGCACCCAGTGCCTGGCTGGTAAGCACATATTGAATAATAAATGAGCGTCCCATGAACTCAAGAGCACACCCCTCTTGCATTGGTTCGGGGCCTTTGGAAAATGGCAACCTAAAGGTTCATTATCTAAGAGGAAGAGGAATCTCCAGATTCCTAGATGTATCTTCTCTAAGCCAGTGCTGCTGACTTAACCTCAACTACCGGAGGACAACCTGAGCCACAAAAAGTCATTTAAGTTGCAAAGGCAAAAAGAGCTCTTTCTATAGCATGATGGGTGGTGAAGTGCAAGCTCCACGGGCCCAGATCACCAGGGCTCAATTCCAGGTCTCCCACCTACCCATCAGGCCACCTTGGGCAGTTAGTTAGCCTCTCTGTGCCTTAGTTCCCAGTGTTGAAAACACGGGTTGTTAGTGTACTTACCTCCCAGGGTTGTGGAAATTAAACGTGTGGATACACATGAAGCTCTCAGCATCCAACATGACACCTGGACAGCATCATTGTCACCATCCTTGCCAACCACTTTGTAAGCTAGGGACTTGTCTCCATTTTAAAAACAGTGAGCTCAAGAACATGGGTGGACATGCTTGCAGTGTGCTCAAATGCAGCCTTAAAGTAAGAGGAGTAGCCCTGAGCAGGGAGTCAAATGGCTGGTGGGCCACCAAGGGCTCTCTGTCCACTGCCAACATAGCCCTGCTATGGCCCTGCCTCATCAGTCAGCTTTCACCCTCTCCCCAGGTGCTTCTTCTTGGTCCCTCTCTCACAGCCAGGCCGTTTGGTCACTCTACAGCGCTACCTGGCATACCTCCTAGAGAGCTTACTACCTTTCACCACCCCCCATGGAAATGCACCACAATGCCCCCCACCTCTGCTGGCCCAGACATGAGTTCAAATCTGTGGAACCCCTTGCCATGAAGTGCCTGGTCTGTGTGTAGAGCTTTCCCCAGGCAGTAGAAAGAAGAAGAAGATGGCCTCTGTTTTGCCCAAGGCCTCACTCTTTCTGTGTCGAAGCTGCACTGTCCAGACAGTGAAAGTGCCCAGAGAACTTCCTACCTGGCCATCTGGGGTGCTGTTTCTTCAGTGGAACCTGGGGTGAATTTCTAGCTCAAACAAGGGAGGGATAAGGAGAATGGAACGAACTTGTTTTTGGTGTCTACTAAGAACTTCATAGACTCTCGTTTGATCTTCAGGGTGTTCCCCTGAGACAAACGTCTTACCTCCATTCTACAGAGGAGGAAATGGGACTCAGAGAGGAAGAGCAACTTGGCCAAGGTGGCACAGCCACTGAGCAGAGGGCTGGAATTCAGGCCCAGTGTCTCTAGTGGCGAAATCCTGCTCAGTGACTGCGGTAGGACAGAGGAGGCAAAGGGGTGAGGAGGGGCATTTAGAATCTGGGGGGGCAGGGGGGAAGGGGCACCAGGATCAGCCAGCCCATCTGTGCAGGAAAAACCGGCGGGTGGTTCTGAAATACTTTGACCCCCCCAACCCAAGATGAGAGCCCCTGCTACAGAGTTCAGAGGACATTTCAAGTCCAGGCCCTAGTGCTTTGGCATTTTGTTAGTACAAAAATGAGGAGGTGATTACATGGTGTTTACCATCCTTTAATCATTAATGACACAACTTTCATGTCTAGGACAATTTCTGGTGTAAATGTTCACACTGTGCCTTTGAAGGAGGCTGAAAGAGACCACATATGGCAAGTCCCAAAGAGTGTTATCCAAGGCCAGGCTACATTGTTCTGCAATACCCAAGCCCCATGCAGAAAGTGGCAGTGGGGTCAGCAAGGGCGGCCACCTCTCAAATAGCAGGAAACATATCGGGCGAGCAGAAGGTTCCTTCACAAAACAGTGTGCGAAGGCAGAGATGGAAAGTAGCCATAGCAGACACTCCCGGGGGTCCCTTTCAGAGCTGGGGTGCAACTGAGTCTGAGGGGGCAACAGAAGATGGAGAAGAGAAACTCCCCAACCCCCGCCTCCTGCCCATCAGACAGGTTTTTATTTCTTAGGCTACAGACAAAAAAGAAATTCCTTTACTCGGCCTGGCGCGGTGGCTCACGCCTGTAATCCCAGCACTTTGGGAGGCCGAGGTGGATCACGAGGTCAGGAGACCGAGACCATCTTGGCTAACACAGTGAAACCCTGTCTCTACTAAAAATACAAAAAATAAGCCGGGCGTGGTGGTGGGCACCTGTAGTCCCAGCTACTCGGGAGGCTGAGGCCGGAGAATGGCGTGAACCTGGGAGGCGGAGCTTGCAGTGAGCCAAGGTCATACCACTGCACTCCAGCCTGGGTGGCAGAGCAAGACTCCGTCTCAAAAAAAAAAAAAAAGAAAGAAATTCCTTTACTCAATTCAAACACTGCGTCTTACCCATCAAGTCAGACTTTTAGAAAATTGCTGTAAACCCTGGCATTGCATACAGAGGGCACTGCATTCATCAAACACCTAATGTCTGTTAAACATCAGGTTCTGGCGAGGCCTCGGGGACACAGACCTGCCCTGGAAGAGGTCATCGTTTATAAGGGAGGCACAAGAGTTTTAGCTGGTGTATGAGGGTTGCCCTACCAGGTAGCCGCAGGAAGGCCCTTGTTGGAAGAAGTCAGCAAAGGCCACACAGGCAGGCCACCCTGCCTCTGAGTTTTGATTGGTGAAACAGGAGCTTGCTGGGCAGAGAAGGGGGTAGGGAAGGGCCTTCCGGGCAGGGGAAAGGGCATGTCCTGAGCTTGGAAGGAGAAAGGGCCTGCCCTCCCAGCACGTGGCGAGTTCAGAGTGGCTAGTGCCAACGCTTCCAGAGAGATAGTTAGGCAAGGGGATTGCAAAGGTCCCTGAAGACCACGCCAGGGTGTGTGGATTTGACCTGTAGGCAAAAGAGAGCCAGTGGCGATTTTAATCCAGGGCTGTATCAGGACCCAAGTCAGAAGCTCATCTTAGAAGGGCCTCTCTGGCGGCTGCATGCAGGGCAGCCAAGGGTGAGACCGACGGGAGGCATGGAGGTCCGTTTGGAGGCCTACGCTGAGGCTGGTGCAGTGTAAGCAGGGCCTTGCTGCAAGGCACCAGGCAATGAATAAGGCTCTTGGATAAAGGACAGCCTGGAGCCTTTGTATTTGCAACCCCACTGCTGTCTTCACATAACCCAGACCGCCAACATACCCTGGAGGGCTGCTGTTGGTGCCTGACCAGTGCCCGTGGACATGCAGTCTGGGCTTCTTCCAACACTTTCTCCAACACTGTCATTGTCACTGTCACTTTCACAGCTTGGCCTGTGACAGGTATGCCCAAGAGCAGATGGGACCTTCTGCAGTGGCCAAGGCCACCAGTTCTCCTTGACTTCTGCCTCTATTTCCCCTTTCAGACAAAGGCATACTGTCCTCCCCCAATAATGGTATCTTAAATAACGTAAGGCAGCAAATACTCCCGAACGCTTGCTGTGTGTCAGGCACTGAAGCATAAGCTTTTTGTGGATTCTCTTTTGTTGTGATTGTTTTCTTTTGTTTTGTTTGAGACAGGGTCTCGCTATGTTGACCAGGCTGGCCTTGAACTCCTGGGCTCAAGGGGTCCTCCCACCTTAGTCTCCCAGGTAGCTGGGATTACAGGCGTGCACTACTGTGCCTAGCTTTTAAAATTTTTTTTTAAACGAATTCTGTTTTTCTTTTGCTTTAAACATACGTAGGCAGCCTTAAGTTTGTCTCATCCTCGCAGTGGAACCTAAGAATTGCTGTTCATAGTGTTTCACAAGTAAGAACAACACATGCTGTTCAGTAAAGGGTAGGTGAAGCTGTACACATATTACATTTTTAAAAAAACTTTTTTTTTTTGTTTTTGAGAGAAGGTCTTGCTCTGCTACCCAGGCTGGAGTGCAGTGGCAAGACCATAGCTCACTGCAGCCTCAAAGTCCTGGGCCCAAGTAATCCTCCTGCCTCTCAACCTCCAAAGTAGCTGGGACTACAGGTGTGCACCACTGTACCTGGTGGATTCTCTCTCTCTCTCTCTCTTTTTTTTTTTTTTGAGACGGAGTCTTGCTCTGCCACTCAGGCTGGAGTGCAGTGGCGTGATTTCAGCTCATTGCAACCTCTGCCTCCTGGGTTCAAGCAATTCTCCTACCTCAGTCTCCTGAGTAGCTGGGATTACAGGCATAGGCCACCATGCCCAGCTAATTTTTTTTTTATTTTAATAGAAACGGGGTTTCACCATGTTGGCCAGGCTGGTCTAGGAACTCCTGACCTCAGGCGATCTGTCCGCCTTGGCCTCCCAAAGTGCTGAGATCCAGGCTTGAGCCACCGTGCCCGGCCTGGATTCTCTCCTTTAACCACACAACAATCCTAATGGTGGCTCTAGAAGAGTTAGCAATACCTACAATGACAGAGGGTCCTTGAAAGGAAGGGAGAGCCACTGAAAATCATCTGAATCCTGAAACCACAAACCAGCTGCTTCTTGACAATGGAGTACACCATATAGAGAAGGCTCTTCCTTCTCACCACCCTCCTCCCTCCACATCCCACCAGAAATCTGGGGCTTTTCTTCTTTAAGTCCTCTGGTGAATGCTCTTTGTCTATTAGAAATGTCTGTTGAATATTTACCACATTAAAAAAGTCTTCATTAATTGATGAGGTGAGTTTTCTTTGAGGATGTTCATTTCTCCCCAAGCTGGGAAATGGCTCTGACATTTAATGAGGTGGTCTGTGGCTTTCACGGCGTGCTCATTAGTTACACTTCTCAATTCCTGGCTTAAAAAAAAGACATTAAACTCCTACAGGTGCACAATGAATTCCTTTGCCCCTAACATTGACCCCTCTACAATGAGGCTCTAGAGAGTGCCTTGGAAGCTGTTTCATGACAAGTATCAGGTTGGTGCAAAAGTAATCGCGGTTTTTGCCATTTAAAAGTAATGGCAAAAACCACAATTACTTTTGGACCAACCTACTATTTACTGCATGGAATGCTATTTGGGGAGATGAGGGCAGTATGAGCTGCAGCTGGTCCAACTGGTTAGAAATGCGTCAAAGCAGGATTCTACTGTGATTCACTTAGGAAGATAACTCAGCTGGCAGTGTGAAGCAAGACCAGAAGGGTTCTAGACAATTGCTTCTGCAAACTTTCTCATGTGCCATTTTAAGAAATGCTATATTTCTTAAAAATGACTAGCTGTCAGCAGGTGCTTTTCATGGATGGAGGTTTACGTTGCTAAGTTAAGGATGACAGTTCTTTGTTCTTTTATGAAAAGGCCAGCAAACCAGCCTGGGCAACACAGTGGGACTCTGTCTCTACAAAAAGATTTAAAAAAAAATTAGCCAGGTGCAATAGTGCACACCTGTAGTCCCAGCTACTCAAGAGGCTGAGGCGGAAGGATCGCTTGAGCTTGGGAGCTCAAGGCTGCAGTGAACCATGATTGCCTCACTGCACTCCAGCCTAGATGACAGAGTGAGACCCCACGTCCAAAAGAAAAGAAAAGGCTAGCAGAAAGTTCTGCCATCATTAGGGCCGTATGCCAAAGATATGTCCCATGCAGCGCCTGAGAAGGTGAAGATAGTGGGGTTCGGTCAGTACTCCCCCATAATCCAGAGGTCAAAGTGTGCCAGTAGGGAATGCAGACTCAGGGGAAAGACGCACTGGAGTGAGGTCAGAGAGCAGAGAGCGGAGCCTCTGAAGCCGTTTGAAATGGCAATTCTCGCTTCCCTAGGGAGCCACAGATATTTAGAAGATGCAGTTTCTCCTCTGGTCTTCTTGAAGCAGAATCAGGAACCACCCAGGAAAATGCATGTCAGAGTTCTGTGGCTTGGGCCTTCTAGGGAAGGTGGTATCCAGTGGGCCACATGCTGATAGCAAGCAATGTGGCGGGCCCAACCTCCCTTGAGTTATTATTAAATCCAAGTATTTCCTAGAATAAGGTTAACAGCTAGATACCAGAAATATGTTTTCACTAGTACAACTGCCCTGTCTGAGCAGGGTTCTCTCAGAAGACCGCCTAATTACACTATTGTCTGGGGAAAAGACTCCTGGCCTCCATACTAGGAGATCTTACTCCAGTCTTGACTGCCATTTACAAGCTTTAGCCTTTCTTGGCCAGGTGTGGCTCACGCCTGTTATCCCAGCACTTTGGGAGGCTGAGGTGGGAGGATTGCTCTAGACCAGGAGTTCAAGACCAGCCTGGGCAACATAGCAAGACCTCATCTCTACTTTTTTTAAAAAAGCGTTAGCCTTTTTGAACCTTATGCAACATGCAAAGATGTTAACACCTGCCCTGCCTGCTTTCCAAAACGGTTCTGAGGAACAGAGAGAGAAGAAACATGGAAACACTTTGTAAACTCAAAGAGCCTGTGCCCACGCCAAGTTAGGAGGTTAAATGTCACAGTGGCTCATATGGACCTGAGCCTCTAGACCAGATCTGAGCCCCAAAGTCTCCTATTTCTGCTGACCAAATCCCTTACAGAATAGTCCTTAAAGCCCGGACATTGACCTTAATTTCAGGTTCCCTAGACACTCAGATAAAACGTCAAATCTTTACAAGTACTCTAGATGCTAAAAGTTGTGTATTCTCAAAAGATAAAATAACAAGAAAGAATCGAATACTTCCATGCCGAAACATATCCAGTGTCTCCCAAAACGTGGACGTACAACGCCTGCACACTACCTGGAGCCCAGACCTGGTCCATAAAGCAGGAACTGGCCTCGCCTATCAGGATTATCAGCCGGAAGGTCAAAGTTAGAAAGGCCTCTGAGCCACTTTCTTTTGGAGGGAGGTGGATGCCAAGACCAGCTGTCTTAGAAACCAAGGGGAGGTGCAGAGTGACCAGGTGGTCATCCTCCCAAATACAGAAAACAAAACAACTCTTTCCCTAAATTCCACTTCCAGAAGGATTCGCATTTTGCACTTGTGAAACGTTTTCCTGGCTGAGAGCTGACCTACATTGCCGTTCCTACCCACACTGGTAATTGTTTACCACAGGGTGCCTGTTCTTTGGCCACCGTCCTTACTCTGGTGTTCGGCCTGTTAATTGGTTTCCAGTGGTTCTGTTGCACCAACTGCACTGAATCCCTCCCCGGGATCTATCCACTGCTTCCTTGGGCATGCTTAAGGGGACAGATACCCCCAAAGGCATCACAGTGACCCCAAAGAGGCATTCCACCCACAAAAGCCATCTTTGAAGAAGGGGGTCACTTAAAGCTGTCCTTGAAAAATGTTTGTGACCACATAAAAATGGAGAAGGCGGGGGTACAAGGGGAATAAGAGGGGAAGGCAGGCAGGTGAACGTGATGGAGATGTGTTCTCTCTTCTTTCTTTCTTAAGGCCAAAGAATGAGCAAAGCGGAAAAAGAATTGTGGGGGCAGAGAGGGAAGTTGGCTCAAATGTTCCACTGAAGGAGACACAGGGGAGCTCTAGTTTCTTGGCTGAGAAACCTAAGAGTCTATCTAGTACAAGCCAAAAAGTCTATAGGGTCACGAATCGAAGCGCCCTCAGCGGGTCACAGTTGAGAGCCCTTCCATGTGACCAAGTCTGATCTTTTCATTCTCCAGATGAGGAGATTGTATCAGAGAGGGAGTGACTTAGCCTCCACTCTGAGTGGAGGCATCTAGACTAGCTCCTCAGACTTCCTGACTCCCAAGCCTTTCTGCTCATTGGACAAATGTCATTTATACCTTCCCCTGAGAGCTCCATATAAGCAAAACTTTTTCATCTGTTTTTGCTTTTGTTTGTTTTTTGAGACAGGGTCTCACTCGGTCACTCAGCTGGAGTGCAGTGGTATGATAATGGCTCATTGCAGCCTCAACCTCCTGGGCTCAAGGGATCCTCCCACCTCAGCCTCCTGAGTAGCTGGGACTACAGGTGCACACCACCATACTTGGCTAATTTTTTTTTTTTTTTTTTTTTTTTTTAGTAGAAATGGGTCTCCCTATGTGCCCAGACTGGTCTCGAACTCCTAAGCTCAAGTGATCCTCCCACCTTGACCTCCCAAAGTGCTGGGATTACAGGTGTGAGCTACCACAGCTGGCCTGTCCATTTTATTCGTAGCTGTCTCCCGAGAGCCTTGGAAAGTACTGACACATGGAGAGAACTCAGTAAACATCTTTTGGGAAAAGGAATGTCCTACTTAGCTACCCTTTCACCTTAAGGCATAGAGGATTTGAGGTATCTTCAGGCTGTGTGAGGGCTCTGACCTGTGTTACATGGGGGTTCCCTTAGGCTTAGTCATCTGTGAACGGTTGCTGTTATGACAGTCTGGGGCTCATCACAGGGTGGATTCTGTCATGTGGGAGTTGCAGGGATGGAAAGGCATATGAAATTGTGAATTGTTCAAAAGTCTTTTAGTGAAAGGAATTCAGTAAGGAAAAGAGAAGACCCAGCCAATGCGGAACAACTAGCAGGCTAACAGTCTCAAGATCAAGGCCAGGAGAGGAAGGAAAGGGGCTCTGGCATGTGTGGTTGGGGAGGGACAGGCTCAGTGCAGGGCACTGAGTCACACGCTGAGGGCCCTGCCAGTGTCAAGGGCGAAAGGCTTGTCTGAGAGTTCTTCTGATAAATGATCACAGAGCTTTCAGGATACACTGGCTTTTAGACTATGCTGGGGATATCACTGGGATGCATTTGGAGCCAGGTCTCTGCTTAGAAGCACCCCCCAGTTATGACGGTGTTTCTGTGGGAAAATATGATCTGCATCATGAAGATATTCTTTACAACCCCTTTTCCAGGATGTGTTGGCCTGGAAAACCGAACTGTCTATGAGTCTACATCTCAACAGGCTCCCGGGCACTGAAACAAAGCCCAGTTGTAACCAAGTGCATTGGAGGAGAAGCATTTTGGAGGGCAGGACAGTGACCCTGGAGAGGAGATAGAACCAGGTGGAGCAGGCCCTGGAGAGGGGCCAGCTCTCTGTGTAGGGGCAGCTTGGGGCAAACCTGGGGCAAACCAGGCCATGTATGCTGCACTGTGACTCAGCCAGTGCCCTGGGCACCTGAGGGTTTGTCAAGTCTTGGCCAGTTCAGGACATTCCAGTCCACAAAGGTCTCTGAGTGAGATTCCCTAGGCTACAAGAGAAAAGGGCATTCAAAGTTTCCCTTACTCAAATCAGCTTTTTAAAAAATGAAATCAAAGGAGTGAGTTTAAAGGTTAACTGCACACCCTTCATACTCACATGTACAGCTTGAAACTCTGCCAGCAACCTTCGGTTTAAGGCAAGATGGGGTTGGTCCTTCCTGCTGGGATGATGGTCTAGGAGTTAAGGGAAGTGCCCAGGCTCTGAAGGAAGAGAATGCAACCGAGAGATCCTTTTGCTGTTTTAGGATAGCCATGAGAAACTAGACTACGATGTATCCCAAAGCATAGCCATATGTTTCAAGTCAACATTTAGGATTTTCTTTTGAAGGAATGAAGTTAGGCATTGGTTTTAACCTTTCCCTCCACCCCTGAAACTGACACTGAATAATGCAGCTAGCATTTCCCCCTCCACAATCGTGGGCAACAGTCTACTGCGTGGATATGCCTTTTAGCTGTAGATTGGCTGAAAAGTCCAAGTACTGCCCAGTTCCTCATGGCAGTCCTGTTTCATCCAGGTCACGGCAGTCTCCAGAGAGCAGAAAACAAGGGTGCTGGCCCCACCCCTTGTCTGGAATCTCAAGACCAGAAACCCAGAGTTGCTGGAGTTTCTAAGAAGCAGGAGAAGGAGGTAGAACTGAGATCAGAGGCTCAAATTTCTCCTTATCAGGGAAAAGGGGAAAAGAAACGCTGGGGCCAACATTCCATAAACTCTCGTTCCCTTCTCTACCTTCAGGGCACAAGTGACCCTCTGTGGCCTCTCTTGCTCCCTAACCCAGTGTAATTCACATGATCTTATCCTGTGTGAGTTTCAGGGCCAACTGGAGTGTAAGGGGCAAGGCAGACAACTGAATTCTCTCTAGCCCTGCACCCATCACCGAGAGTTCAGCCAAGGCATTCTGTAGAACAGTAAATAACTGACAACTTCTCTTTAGACATCAGCCCCCAGCATATGTTCACCTCCACCTCAGCGAGCTCTGAAATGCCACTCAACCGAAATTAGCTTTTTCACCTTCTGGTTTCCTCACCGTGGAATGGTGCCAAGACTGCTGAACTGTGTCTCAAATGATGAGATTCTGTAGCGTCAAAGCTGCCACTGGCTGGCTGTGTGACATTCAGGAAATCCATTTCCTTCTCTGGATTTGCTTTGGCCTCAAGCTCCTTTGGTATCAAACGAGGACGGTTGATTCTCAGTCCATTTCAAGGTTTCTCCACTAATTTAAAAAAAAAAAAAAAAAAAGCAACTGGGGGCTGTTTTCTTTCTTCCACTAGATGGCGCTATGTCTCCAACTGCAGCTGGCCAGGCCGGGAGCGCTACCGAGGGCATTTGTTCAGGGGTTCCACTTGGCCGAGCACAGCTGAGGCGCTGGAGGCGGCTGCTCTCCTAGGACCCGGCCAAGAGGGTGCAATCCGGCTCTGCAGGTTGAATCAGGGCAAAACAGGAAATGGCCAGGAGCTTAAACTGCAAAAAGCAATTTGGTTTTAAAAGCGCAAAGCTTAGGATTGCACAGGCCAGGCAGGTTCCTGAAGGCAGGTTCCTGAAGCCAGGTTCCTGGGCTCTGAACCCCATACGGGCACCCTGTTTCCCCAGCACAGGCCACCAGAAGATTCTGGCGCAGGCTCTGTGCTGGGTCTTCATCTGCAGCTCACCTTTCTAGAATGTCAGCCTCTAAAAATTCTAGAATGTAGAACCAAACACTTGAAGCATTAGAAGGGACTTTAGGGCCAGTGCCCTCCGCTGCAGATTCTGGCCAAGGCATCCCAGAGGGGTGGCGTCCAGGTCACTGTGACCATCACCTTTCCTCATCTCTGTTCAAGTGGAAGATGACAAGCCTGACATCCCTTTCCTTTTAGCTATCATCTGGATAATCTTTTTTTTTTTTTTAGAGAAGGTCAGATAGTTCAAGTCAACAAATGTTCAAGAATAACAGTGTTTTAAAATGTAATCAGTAATGCTTTTTTTGAATACTTAAATTAATAAAGTATCGGGTAAAAATACTTATGTCTTCTGTAGCGTGGGGCGGGGTGGGGGGTGGAACTGAATAAAAGGTATCTAAAGCTACGTGAAATATTTGGATATAGACGGGCAAATGCTAGAGTATAAGGAACAAATAGAAAGATGGAAGATGGTTTAGTTTGTGGCATTTCTGTGATTATGGATAATTTTTTTCTTCTTAAATTTAGAATGTTTGGCCGGGAGTGGTGGCTCACGCCTGTAATCCCAGCACTTTGGGAGGCTGAGGCAGGCGGATCACTTGAGGTAGGGAGTTCAAGACCAGCCTGACCAACATGCAGAAAACCCGTCTCTACTAAAAATACAAAAAAATTATTCGGGCGTGGTGGCGTGCGCTTGTAATCCCAGCTACTCAGGAGGCTGAGGCAGGAGAGAACTGCTTGAACCTGGGAGGCGGAGGTTGCAAGGAGCCGAGATAGCGCCATTGCACTCCAGCCTGGGCAACAAGAGCAGAACTCCATCTCAATAAAAAAAATTTAGAATGCTCTTAGCTTTGCTCTGACTTTTGAAAAATATCAATAGCAAATCCCTAATGACTAGGATCTACTGACTTCTAAAAAGCCTCCTGTATTTTCCTAAAATTTTCCCCCTTTCAAGTTCTCTGCCCAAAGGTCAGCATTTCCTTGCAATGTGACTATTCTTTAGTTATTTTAAAGATTCTCTCTCTGAACTTCACCACTGATGCTTTTCCCATTGATTTGTTAAAATGTCATATTTTGGCTATGACAGAATAATAATTTGTTCTTCCTTCATTAAAATAGGGGCAATACAATATCAAAAACATTTATAAAAAATTCTTGTATAATCTCACCACTATACTATAACTTCCTTCACTATGTATAGTTCTGTCTGGAGGCTGGCCACATATACAGGTATTTTTATATAGTTGTAATCATAGAGTATATGTTATTTTACAGGATACTTCTTTTTAAAGACTTGCCAAATTTTTATCCGGTATATTGCCAATGCCAAAGTGTCAATACCTAATTCAAAGATCCTTCAGAAGGATGTTCAGTTAAAAGCCAAAATGATACTGGGGAATTTCATTACCTAACGTGACCTACTTAGTTCTCAGACACAGTAATAGCTGTGGGTTCTGAACAGAATAAAAGAGGCGTCCACATATGTGATTCAGCCACCCTTGACTCGACCCTCCAGTATCGTTTTGGCTTTTAAGTGAATGTTGTTCTGAAGGATCTTTGGATTATGTATTGACACTTGGGCAACAGAAACAGATATTGGATAAAAATTGCCCCCTCTGCACTCCTCTGAGTGTCTCTGTTTAGCACTTTAGAAGTTTTCTCTCCCGTCATTTCTCATTCACCTGTCTGTGTGTGGTGGAGCTGGGGTAGCATCTCCTATCTTTCTCTCCTGGCGCACTGCTAAGCACAGCACTGTCCACCCCGGAGTTCACCCCATGAGACACCCCTAGGAGTGCATCTTGTTTTGTCAGAAACGATGGGCTACAGCCTATGGCAGAAATCAGGCTCCTTGAAAGAAGGTAAGAAAGAAGAAGGAATTATCCCCCAATTCCCAATGTTAAAGAAGAAGGAGAAATATCTCTCAAGTACTAAGAATTTGCATTCCAACTCCTACCTGGCAAGAAGCTATGGTACCAACCACCACAATCACACAGGTTTATGCACACCATTAACTGCCCCAGTCCTTCCACAAACTCAATGATATCCTTCACTGGTCTATGAAAATCTAGAGGATCCAGAACAGCTCCTTTTTCCAGGGTAGTGCTACCTGCTCACCCACCCACACATCAGGAAGCCTCTAGGTGCTGAGCCTTCCTGAGAAGAAGCAGGAGTGATGTCAATTAAAGAGACAGGGGAGTCACTTCAAGACCAGATATATTTTTTGCTGCACAAAGAGGTTCAGAAATCACTTTACAACACAGTATTTGTGCTTTAAGTACCTACAGAACAAGTCAAGATCAGTGCTAATGTTTAATGAAAACAAATACAAAATAAACGACTATTGTATCCTTCAATTTTGCTCAGAGAAGCCTTGCAGATACCAGTAACGAGACATGGCAGGGCGGTAATTAAAATGCAGACTTTGCTTTCATGCCATTACCAGGTCAGCATGGGCACGACTTGCTAAAATCCTTCCTGTTGATGGCATTTACTTGATACTTCTCTGCAATGTTATATTAAAATATTCCATGCAACCCCAGATTCCAGGACAAAAGAGGTACATTTTAATGAAGCTTTATCACACAGTCATCTATTTATACCCTGCCTTGAGTCAGAGGGACTTAGGTAGCCAATAACGACAACAATAATAATAGAAACAGTTGCCATATGTGAAGAACTATTACATGTCAGACACTGCATATGAGGTGCTTTATTTACATTGCCTATAATTTTACAGAAATCCCTCCAGGAGAGATGGCATTAGAGAGGGAGCAGGTGCAGAGGTTAAGAACTCAGGCCCTAGAGTCTATTTGGCTTTGATCCTGACCCCACTACCTACTAGCTATGAGACACCAGCAAGTTACCTAAACTCTCTGGGTCTCAGTGCATTGTCTGTACAATATAATACAGATATTAGTAACTACCTCATAAGGTTGAGGATTAAATGAGATCAGCCATATACAGTGTTGAGAACAGTGCCTGGCACATAGGGAGGGCTCAATTAACATTAGTACAGTGGCAGAGACTTTTAATGGTCACCCATAGCCCATGCGCTCTTCTAAACTTCCAATCTCCTAGGAGTTAGGCAAAGCCATGTGGCTGGTTTTAGTCAATGAAATATGAGTGGAGGTGACATGTGTCATGTCTGGACACAATGTTTAACAGCCAGTGCATGGCCTTTTTAGTGCTCTCTTCCCTGCCTCAGTGACCCTTGAAGCTGCCTGTTGGTGGCAACACCAGATGGAAGATAACTGCATCCCGGGGTCCCCAGATGGGGCAGGGCCCCGGTGATGCACATCAGATTTTGCTTGAGCAAAAAATTGATTTTTGCTGTACTAAGCTCCTGATGTTTCCAGACTTACTTGTTTCTGCAGCATAGTATACCCTAGCCCTAGCCCTGACTAGCACAGATATTGGATACAAATTGCCCTTTCTGCACTCCTCTGGGTGTCCTCTGGGTGTCTCTGTTTAGCCCTTTAGAAGTTCTCTCTCCTGTAGTTTCTTGTTCACCTGTCTGTATGTAGTGGAGCTGAGGTAGCATCTCCTTTCTTTCTCTCCTGGCCCACGGCTATTATGTTCTTTTTTTTTTTTTTTGAGGCAAGGTCTGGCTCCTCTGCCATGCAGGCTGTAGTGCAGTGGCATGATCACAGCTCACTGCAGCCCCAAACTCCTGGGCTCAAGTAATCCCCTCCCACCTCAGCCTCCTGAGTAGGTGGGACCACAGGTGTGTGCCACCATGCCTGGCCAATATTCTTATTATTTTATTTTATTTGTGGAGATGGAGTCCTGCTATGTTGCCCAGGCTGGTCTCAAACTCCTGGGCTCAAGCCATCCTCTCCTCAGCCTCCCAAAGTGCTGAGATCACAGGTGTGAGCCACTGTGCCCAGTCTATGTGGTTCTTATTACCTTCTTTTTACACTTAAAGAAGCAAAGGTTTAACTAGCCAAAGGGAGCACCTCCATTCAAACTCAGCTATGGGCCAGGTGCAGTCCCAGCACTTTTGGAGGCTAAGGTGGGAGGATCACTTGAGGCCAGGAGTTCAAGACAAGCCTGGACAACATAGTGAGACTCCATCTCTATAAAAAAGTAAAACAAATTAGCTGGGCATGTTGGTGTGGGCCTGCAGTCCCAGCTACTTGGGAGGCTGAGGTGGGAGGATAATTTGAGCCCAGGAGTTTGAGATTGTAATGAGATGTGATCACACCACTGCACTCCAGCCTGGGCAACAAAGCAAGATGCCATTTCTAAAACAAAAAACAAAAAACAAATCCAGCTATCTATTTCACTCTAAAAGTAGCATCGTCACATTCATGCTTGCCTTTTCTTGAATCCCTGCAAACTCTTGGGTGCTATGGAAAAAATTATTCCTCAGTTAAGCACTGGTTAAAAAATTTATATATCAGTGATGGTAACCGTTGGAGACTAGGAGTATTTGGCTCCTCTGAATCTGGATTGTGACCGCCTTGACAAACAACATCAGAGAAATGGGAGAGAGTGAAGCTTAGAATTCTTGTACCACGTTGAGGGGAGTATACCCTGAAACCTAAATGTGAAAGTGATCATAGATGGGCTAGTATGCTAGAGACTAGAGTCTATATACTAGCTAGTATGCTAATATGCTAGTATGCTAGAGCCCAGGAAGCAGAAGTGGGAAGGGGGTGAAGGAGAGGTCTCACAGAAGAGGGCTAGGATAGTCTGGCTGTTGTAATACAAGGGGCCAAGGAGAGCATCAGATGCACTGATCAGTCAGGGAATTCAGGAAGCATGAGAGTCTCTGGCTGCCAATATTCTTTCTGTCTACCCTGTCTCCAGTCTAATCTGTAAGAATTCAAGGTTCCCCCACTTTTCACTGAGGTCCTTAGCAGGAATCATGCTATCTATTAAACCAAAAAGCTCCTCTAGAACATCCTTCATCCTAAATAACAAGGCATGGAAATTATCTTCTCAAATACTAGGCTAATGCACTGTTTTGCCTCAGTTTCCTCTTGGTGAGGTAATGGACTACACATCGTTTATAAGGTCCCTGCCAATCCTAATCAATCATCTATGTTTCTGTGAATAAGGGATGGTGGCACCATGTCTTCATGTAGGCCCTGCTTTCACAGCTTAGACTTCATGAGAGGAAAATGCAGTGCTTGTTCTACGCTTTGTTTGTTTTTGAGACCAAGTCTTGCTCTATCACTCAGGCTGGAGTGCAGTTGCGCAATCTCTGCTCACTGTAACCTCTGCCTCCTGGGCTCAAGCGATCCTCCCACCTCAGCCTCCCAAGTAGCTGGGACTACAGGTACACGCCACCACACCTGGCTAACTTTTGTATTTCTAGTAGAGACAGGGTTTTGCCATATTGCCCAGGCTGGTCTCGAACTCTTGGGCCCAAGCAATCAACCCGCCTCGGCCTCCCAAAGTGCTGGGATTATAGGCGTGAGCCACCACACTCGGCCTTTCTTTCATCCATAAAATCATTACAATCCCTGCTGCCTACCACAGAGGGAGGGTATGCAAATGAGCTGAGGTGCTATCAAACACCTTAAAAACCTCTCGCAAAATGTTATGTAAGTGCTAAACATTAACATCCAACAGCTGCCACTCACTACCAATTTCCAATTTAAAGGTTCCACCATTACCTCCCTGAAACTACAAGATTTTGTCTTTGCTTTTGTTGAATAACACTTTAACCTAAATTGAAGTAATTTATATTTATAGTGAAAAATTAGAAAATATGGGAAAAAATAAAAAAATACAAGAAAATTTGCTTACAGTCCTGTGCCCAAGTGACAACTTTGGTATAATTATCAGCTTAGTACACTTCCTTACAGTCTTTTCATCTGTATATCTTTATTGATTTAAGTCAAGATCAGGTTCAACATACAATTTTGTGTCTTACTTTAACATTGCATTGTAAACAGTTGCCATTAAAAACTACTCATAGACTGGGTGCGGCAGTTCATGCCTGTAATCCCAACACTTTGGGAGGCTGAGGCGGGTGGATCACCTGAGGTCAGGAGTTCGAGACCAGCCTATCTAACATGGTGAAACCCTGTCTCTACTAAAAATACAAAAATTAGCTGGGTGTGGTGGCAGGTGCCTGTAATCCCAGCTACTCGGGAGGCTGAGGCAGGAGAATCACTTGAACTTGGGAGGCTGAGGCAGGAGAATTGCTTGAGCCCAGGAGGCAGAGGTTGCAGTGAGCCGAGATTGTGCCACTGCACTCCAGCCTGGGTGCCAAGAGCAAGACTCTGTCTCAAAAAAGAAAAAAACAAAAAAAAAACAAAAAACGCTCTTACATGAAAATTGTAATGGCTATATAAAACTCCTGTCTTATGGTGTACTCTGATCTCCTTAACGAGTCCTCATTGCTGGACATTTTGGGTGTTTCCAAAGTTTTCCTAGTAGGAGTAATCCTGAGAATTTCTTTAGCTTTTTTGATGTTTCTAATTATTTCCTTAGGCTATACTTTGATGTGCAACTAGGTTGTACTAAAATAGTCTCCAGCAAATACTCAATTCTGCAAAAAAGGTAAAGAGAATCCAGTCATCGTAGTCAATATTACTAATGGCCCAATTCAAGTAGCAGAGCTTTTTCAGGGAGGGCCTATGAACAGCAAAGCGACAGTTTCTGGTAGAAAAGATACAAAGAAACAGTAACCCTTAAGATTGCTCTTAAACTAGGGTTAAGATACTTTTCTATGCTGCCTCTTAACCAGAGAGCTATTTAATCAAGACCAGCATTCATTGAAAAAGTATAATATTTCTATTCAAGGGCAATAATCTGGCCGCCCACACCTTCCTTGTAATTTGACAGGCTCTCTAAAAGCACAGATTGCCTACAGACACTGGCTGACAGACAAAAAGAGCTTTGAAAGTCTAACCTTTCTGCCTCCTCCATCTGAAAGCAGAGCTCTGGGAAGCTCAGCTCTCTCCTAAACAGTTGCCAAGGATACCCTGAGTCGCCACAGAATTCAGACCCAATTAGTCCAAGTGCCCCCATTTAGTTGGTTAAACATGGTGTTTGGTTAAAATGTGGCTTGGCTGGTTAAAAATGTTGGTTAAACATTTTGTCTTTTTATTTTGACAGATTAATTCATATTTTTCAAACATAAAACAGACAAAAGACATAAAACAACCCAGGTTTCATTCTTTGTATGCATTCAGCTGCAGGTAACTACTTATCACCCAAGAATCTATCTTTAAAAGAGACCATCCCATCAATAGGCATCACAATAGTGATACTGACAACAACAATCATTAAGGCAGCAAACCATTTATTGCACTAGACACGCCATGAAAACTGCGGAGAGACCGATCAATCATACCATTTTGGATGCACAGCCAGGATTAAAGCAAGTGAAATTGTAATGATCTCACCTAAAAACTTGGGCTTATTAACACTAAATGTTTATTAGGTGGCTTCATGGGCCATGCACTCTGCCGGGGGCCTTATATACATTTTCACCAAGCCTCACAACTGCCCCGTTAGGGAGGCATCATTAGTCTCATTTTACAGAGGAGGGAACTGAGGCTCACAGAGGTTAAGATGGATTGCGGCCGGGTGTGGTGGCTCACGCCTGTAATCCCAGCACTTTGGGAGGCCAAGTTGGGTGGATCACCTGAGGTCAGGAGTTTGAGACCAGCCTGGCCAACATGGTAAAACCCCGTCTCTACTAAAAATACAAAAATTAGCCGGGCGTGATGGCAGGTGCCTGTAATCCCAGCTACTCGGGGGGCCGAGGCAGGAGAATCGCTTGAACCTGGGAGTCGGAGGTTGCAGTGAGCCGAGATTGCGCCATCACACTCCAGCCTGGGGGACAAGAGCGAGACTTTGTCTCAAAAAAAGAGAAAGAGAGAGACAGATTGCACACTGGGCAGAGCTGGGGTTTGAACACAGGATCAAGACCTGGGTTCTTCCTCTGCCCTCTCTACTTCCTCAACAAAATTGGTAGGCTGACAAAAATTCTTGCCCAGTAGCTGGAAGGTGGCGTGGATTGTGAAGAGGAGATCTAAAGGGAAACAAATAAATGGTCCGGGAATAGGATAAATGGACGGCAGACATGAATAGCCAGCCTCTCAGCCCTTCAGCTGATTCCTCCTAAATCAAGGGTCACATCCCTGCTACCACTGATGGTGGAAGACAAGTGCTTGTGGCATTTATACTCAAGGATGGCTCTTTAGAGCCCCTCTTCAACTCTTCAAGAAAAAAAAAAAAAGAAAAAAAAAAAACCGTTATTCTGTCTCCAAGGAAGAGAGGCCAATTTTACCTTTTCCCTAGAGGAATTTCCTAACCCTTCTCCACACAGAGAAAGCCCCAGAGCCTTTACATTGGAATCATCCCTGGGCAAATCCTGCAAGAGGAGATTAAAAACAAACAAACAAAGCGTTTCCACCAGAAAATGTGAGAAGTGAGCCTTTTTTGAAGGTAAGAATTAGAAGTGACAGGGAATCGGTGAAGGACCCAGGACCATGACAGGTGGTGAAGACAAGTAGGAGACACAGTCACACTTCTACTTATGAAAAGTGACTCCAAAGAAAGCCACTTTATGCTGTGGGCCTGGTGGGTGATACTGAGATAGCACCATTTAAACCAGCAAGAGCCACCTACGGCTTGCAGACTAGGGTTTTTTTTTTTTTTTTTCCTCCAACATGTACAGATTTATTTAGTGCTGTTAACTCTTCTTTTGGGTTTCTAAGCCCTGAAAAATGGATCCTAGGAAAACTGGACCGGAAATCAGGAGGCTGCCAGCTACAGCTGGGGCTTATCCTCACCTTCACATACAAAAGAAGGAAGGGCTATTTACTAGCTCAAGTCCCTTCCAAGTTTAACTCAATGTAATTTTTAATTTATTTTAGCAAATATATACTGAAGACACACACCGCGTCAAGCATGATCTTGGCTTGAAGATGTAAAGATTTAGTCCCTGCCCTTGAGAACTCAGTCTAGTAGGAGAGAAGTGTGTGTCAGGAAATACCCAAGTCATCGGTGCGATGAGTGCAACAAGGCTGTTTGAGGGAAGAAGCAGGGCTGGGGAGGCCCCTGAACTGGGGGCCTAGGAAGGCTCATGAAATAAATGATGAATAAATGATGTCTAAGCTGGGTTACTAAGGGTCATGGGGCATTCACTGGGGAGGGAGCTGGGGTGTCTGGTAAAGGGCTCCTTGCTTCTTCCTAACCTGGAGCAATCCAGAGATGTAAGCTCTCCAGCTGCAAAGGAACCAGGCCTTTGGTTGACTCATGGGGGAATGTGGTGCCCAGTCTAGGAACAGAATCCAAGGTTATTCTACTCTGAGTGGCCCTAAACTCACTAGGCCAAAGTCATCCTCTAGGGCAGGGCTGTCCCAACGTCCTTCCTCACAGCCTTGGGGTTCAGAGGGGCGAGGTGGAGTGCACACAGGAGGGGACGGCTAAGTGAGCAGGCCTTCAGTCCCAGCCTTCTGCCTTTCCAGTTGTCATCTACAGAAGAGGATGTCGTTGCTGGAACACTTTTGGAAATCAGTGCTCTCGGGCCTGAAGTGGTTGTCAATTCACAATGATCTCGCAGAAACTAGAATATGAAAAGCATCACGAAAAAGGTTCTCTCCAGTTTTCTCCTCTTGTTTCTGATGGCAGCTTCTTAGTTTCCTTGGCTGATTCCCAATTTGCCCTCTTCTAAGAGACCATTAAATGCTGGGATTCTTCAGGGCTCTGGCCTGCATTTGAACTTCTTCTCAGGCTACCCTCTCCCCCAGGGGTATCTTATGGAGCTCCAGATTTACAGTTCACCTGTTTGGCAAGGATGCCCACCTCTCCAGCTCTCTAGGTCCCAGATCCACCCACACCACTGCCCTCCATGACATCACCACCTGATGCCTCAAACTAAATACAGCCAAGACTTGAACTCATAACTGCCCCATCTGCAGCCCCAGTTCTACTCTCAACAATGGTCCCACCATAACCCAGCTCAACCCAAATCTTTACGAATCACTCTTAACTACTTCCTCTTCCTCACTCCCAACATCCAATTAACCATTGGTCATTCTGTCCTCTAACGCTCTCTAAGATCTGCCTGCCTCTCCCCATCCCCACCATCAGCACCCTAGTTCAGGCCACTTTCACTTGGACAACTATAAAAATCTCCATGATCCCTCACCTCCCATCTGGACTCCCCCTAATCTGTTCTCCACACGACTGCTGGGATATTTCAAGAACACAAATCTGATCCTAAGAATCCCCTCCTGAAAACCTTTTAATGGCTTCCCATTCCTTTACAGCCCAAAATCCTTCAAGTGGCTTAAAGGGCTACAAAAGACTGGGCATCTCTCCAGCCCCAACTCATGAAATCCTCCAGCATGTGAGACTTTACCGAGTTCCTAGCACAATACCTGCTCCCTGCTTCCCTGCCTCCCTTCCCTGTGCAGGCCCCTGTGCTACTCCTGCTGGCCGGGACTCCGCTCTGCACCCCCCGCCTCCCCCCACCAACCCCGCCCCGTGCCCAGCCATCTCTTACTTGACCTTCACTTCTCAGCTTACACTACATTCCTCGGGGAAGTCTGCTGCGTCCGTATAGTTCAGGCCTCCAGTGCTCACGATTTATGCTCTGCAGCACTGCGCACGCTCTTATTTATCTACAATCACTTGTTTGTTGTCTGTCTTTCAAAGAGCCATGTTCTTCACTGCTCTCTAACCCGTGTTCAACATGGTGCCTAGCACACGACAGGTGCTCGATTTGTATTCTTTGAAGTATTTTTTTAAACCACTTCTATAGCTCTTCCTGGCACCGGTAAGCAAATGCTGCCCTCAGATCCCCACCTCTCTCCCTTCCCATTCTCCTCTTTCCCTCAGTCCGTGGTCTGGTTCCTATCACCAGGGCCTTGTGTCCTGCTGATTCCAACATAACCTTCACACACTGTGTGATGATGAAACTTAGAAAGCAATTTCATTTTCTACTGAGTAATGCCTACGACGTCAGAATACACCCACTATTGTTACTTCTATAGAAATTATAATCCAAACTAGGGATCTGTGTCTAGAGTCCAGCATCCAGGTTGGCACCAAAAAGGGAAGAAACGTTATTTAAAATATTTGTCTGGTTTCCATTGTCACTGTTGCTTTTTCAGAGAGATAAACATATATACTATGGGGATGTTCTGGTTAAATAGTTTGGCTTAGTCGGGATTTATAGCGATTATCTCAGAAGCTCAGTTGCTCGGTGGGGGAATAGGTGGGCAGAGCAATCCCTCAGAAGTGTAAGATGTACAAGCATCAAGCACAGGAAAAAGAAAAACCTTGCTTTCCAAAGTCCAAAAGCTTTCCTCTGGCTGCAGTGCAGCCTCTTGCTGGCTCAGGCAACATGACCGAGAGCCAAGCGTGAATGACAGAGTCTGATTTGTTCAGCAAAGCCTGTTTCAAAGCAATTAAACAGAGAATGTCATCTCCTGTAGAAGCTGCAAACAAAAGGCCAGGGATGCTTTTTCCTTTTTTAATTGATCTGGGCTGTCAACTACTTCATTAGCAACCTGATTAGGTTCTAATCAGCCTTCTAATTAAGTGCTTTCAAATCAGAACCTGAGAAGGGTGTGAACTTAGAAGGGGGGAAGGCACAGGTTGGACAGGACCACTTGCAAGAAATTCCAATGAGTTTCTTAATCTGAGGCAGGATTCAAACTTTATTCTTGCAAGTAGATTCCCATACAGTGGGCGGGGTGGGGGGATCCTGTGAACATTTTGTTTTGGAAACAAATGGTTCAACTCCTTACTTAGAAAGTCTAGGGAGTAAAGCACCAAGAACTGCTTGCTTAAGAAGAACATGGAAAAATAATTGGAAAATATTTCACAAACAGGAGCAAAGGGAGAAAGCAAAATTAATGCTTTTGGCTGACAGTCTGTCTTCTAGAATGACTTTCTTTGGCCTTAGGAAACCCTTGGACTCTAGGTAACCAAGAAGTGTCTTGGAAAGACCTCTCAAATCTAAAATTCAGGGAAACCCAGCACCATTCCTTGCAACACCACAAAGAGGCAAGTGGTGCTTCACTTTTGAGATGTCGGTTCTGAGGTGGTGGTGGTTGTTTGACAGCTGTATATTTTTAATACTTTCAACCGCCAATACTAGGAGCTCCGATCATTGATGACCCACACGAGTCTAACATACAAGTAAGCTTGGGAATTTTATTCTTCAAAACCACAGGTAACAAATTTCAAAAGCTAAGTTTTTTTTTTCAATCAAGTGCAGAAGAAAGGAAACATCTTCATTTATTTTCTAAACTCTATTGTTCAAAATAATTTCCCCTTTTTCTATCTTTGCAGTGATCATAAAAGGGCATTTTATTAGTCCATTCTCTGACTGCCATAAATAAATACCTGAGACTGGGTAACGTGTAAAGAAAAGAGGTTGAATTGGCTCACGATTCTGCAGGCTTTATAGGAAGCATGGCAGCATCTGCTTGGCTTCTGGGGAGGCCTCAGGAAACTTACAATCATGGCAGAAGGCGAAAGGAAAGCAGGCATGTCACATGGTTGGAACAGGAGGAAGAGAAAGAAGGGGGAAGTGATATACACTTTTAAACAATCAGATCTCGTGAGAACTATCACAACAGCACCAAGGGGGGATGGTGTTAAGCCATGAGAACTGTGGCCTTCCCCCAACAATGATCCAATCATCTCCCACCAGGCCCCACCTCCAACACTGGGGATTACAATTCGACAGAAGATTTGGGTGGGGACACAGATCCAAACCATATCAGGCATTTAAAAAAAATCATTTCATATGGCTGTTCATGGAAGCAAGAATTTTTCACGCAGATGTGATTAAAGGATACCACAAGTTGGCCAACACAAGGCTTTATCTTAGCACCCAAATATTATAACCCGGACCCAACCTTTGGAATTTTCTAAGTTAAGAAGGTAGATTGAATGTAAGTGCAATTCATTTGACCACAATGGGCTGAACCATAGGTAATATGAAAATCAACAGAACTGAAGCTCTCTGAAAGTTTTCTGAACTGGGAGTGTGTGGCTGGTGTGTGTGTGGTAGGGGGAGATGGTTGCGAATTAGGGGATGGGGAGTTATGAATTTACTGTAAAACTTCCATTGGCTTGTGTTATAAACAAATCCAGGTTACTCTGGAACATCTTGTTTAGTTATGACCTTGTAGCAATGTCCCTCCATGTCACAAAGGTGATGATGGAAACTGAAGCTGATTACAGATAAAGTTATGGCATCCTATGACCGCAAGCTCCTCCAGCGAGGTGGGATGTTAAGAACACAGGCTTTGGAATCAGACCATCCTGAGTGTGGCTTAGGATGGGTTTTTATCTGTTCTGAGCTCCTATTTCCTTATCTGTAAAATGGGCATAATATTCTACCCTTACAGAGATTTTATGAATATTAAAGAGAAGACATTTTTAAAGTGCTGATCCCACAGTAATGACTATGACAGGTCAGGTTCCTTCTCCTCCTTCTCTCCTCACCTTTCCCTGCCCTATGTTTTCCTCTCACAGACCCCTTACCTCCTCTTCTCCTCTTAGAGCCACATTTTAAAACTTTAACCTGTAAAGCCAGAAACTATTTTTTCATTGATTTAGTTTGTAGATCAACTGAATCCAAAACACAGGCCATCAGCAGACGTTCTTGTATATCATTTTCACAGGTTTTATACTTTCCTAAAAGTCTTGTAATGGATCTGTAAACAAATGAGATTTATGGTATTTATCAAAACAGTCTAAAAATAAAGCCCTGAGCATAATGGCTCCCTCTTCTCATCATACCAGGACTTGTCCAGAGTCTCTTTACCCTGTTTCTTGTCACAGAACTTCAAAGAATAGTTACCCACCTCTCTGCCTCCTCTTGCCTTCTCTGCATCAGCCTTGACAATAGCACCTACTATAAGACAAGCAGGTGCCCTTACTCAAGGGCATAAGTTGCAAACAAAATGGTTAACACAGTTCAAAAGCTTTGACATGCTGACTTTGGGAGTAGCCCAAATGGGAAATGCTCTGGTTATTCATGCAAATGACAGGTCTGCCCACCCTCCTTAAAAACTACTTTGCTTATGGCCTGGCGGGTGGCTCACACCTGTAATTCTAGCACTTTGGGAGGCCAAGGTGGGCGGATCACTTGAGGTCAGGAGTTCGAGATCAGCCTGGCCAACAAGGTGAAACCCCATCTTTACCAAAAAACACAAAAATTAGCCAGGCACAATGGCATGTGGCTGTAATCCCAGCTACTCCAGAGGCTGAGGCACGAGAATCACTTGAACCCAGGAGGTGGAGGCTGCAGTGAGCCGAGATTGTGCCACTGCACTCCAGCCTGGGTGACAGAGCGAGACCCTGTCTCAAAAACAAACAAACAAAAAAAAACACATCACTTAAAAAATATATACAAACAAACTCAGTCCATTGCAAGGGCTCTTGACTGGGCTTGAGAGCTTGCAGGCCACTGACCTGCTGTGTGGAGACTAGAAAGACAAAACATGAATGAGAAAAGCAGAGGGAGCCAGAGAGGGACTGAAATTCAAGAAAAATACATTTAGAGGGCAGTGGGAGGAGGCAGAGCCAGAAAGCCAACAGAGGACGAATGTTGAGAAAAGTAGGTGAATAAGGAGGGTGTGATTTCAAGGAATCCAAGAAAACAGGGGATACAGAGAAGGGGTTTTCAGCAGGACCTGCTACTACTGATACCTAACATTACCACCTGTTCGTATGTGCCAGGCTCTAGTTAAGTGCATGACCTAAGTTCTCTCTGTCACCATAGCTGGTAAGAGAGATATTATTCTTATGCTCATATTACAAATAAGGAAGCTGAGGTTCTGAGAAGATGAGCTAATCTGCAAGATCACACCACTGTAAGTAGTGGGGTCTAAGATTCGAATCCGGGCGACATGGTTCTAGAACCATTTTCTACCATCTCCTGTTAGCAGGATGCAGGCTTCTGCACCCAAAACTGAGACATCAGGATATGGAGATGTCTGCCAGGGCTGGAGTCCCTGAGAAACAGATCCTGAGATGGAGACTTGTATATAGGAAAGTTCATTGGCAAGTGCGCTCCAGATCACACTTGTGGGAGTGCGACGGCCGCAGGAGTGGGCGGAAGGAGAAACAGAGCTGTGATGTAGTCACAACTAAAGCCTCAGCCGATCCCACTGAAAGCCTGGAGCTGGGGTGGCCCTGCAGAGTTGTGCGGCTCTGCGGCAAGGGGATCTGCCAAGGGGAGAGAGCTGCCAGCTCCCAACTCTCCCAGCCAGGAGGGGTGCATGCTTTAGTCTAGGGGAGGTAGGCAGTGGAACCTGCAGAGCTCCCCACAGAATTGACTACCTTGTTCCACATCTATAAGGAAGGGGTTGTTTACTGGCACAACATTTGACAGGAGCTTGGTCAAGTGCCTGGGTTTGCCTCCCACCTCAGTCGTTTCCTGGATGGAGAATTTTAGCAATTTGCTTAATTTCTCTGCATCTCCATGCCTTCATCTAAAATAAAGATAATGCCCATTTGATGGAATTGTTGAAGAAAATCGTATATACAAAGTTCGTGCTACTAAGTAAAATCTTCCTCCCCAGTTTTGTAGAAACCAATACTCCACAGAGAAGGTACAGGGTGAAGGATGGCAAAGCTAAAAGGGGGCTGCCGGATATTCAGAAGGGACAGGTTTATAATGGGCCATTTAGGGAGACACCAGGTTTTGCCTGGACAACTTCAACCTTTTGAAGTGTGTGTCATGAAAACCAACTACTTTTTCTCTGTTGGATGCCGCCCGTACTGTCAGGCAAAACAGGGATGGAGGGATAGGGAGGTGGGATTAAATGGGGTGGAGAGGATGACTATGCCAATTCCTATAGTCGCTCTATCTTGACATTCCAAAACACTGCAAAGCTGATCTGACAAACCCAGTCAGAAAGAGACAGAAAATGCCAAACAGGAAGAGCGGTGGCCTTGGCAATGTCAGACGCCATCATGCTCCCTCTTGCTGGAATGGCACCAGACAGAAAGCCAAAGGTTTCTTAACAAAACGAAACAAAACTAAACTAAACAGCTCAGCAGGCTATGGACCATGATTTGTTGGGGAATGTGAGCAACTACAAATGGCCAAGGCACTCCTAATATGTGTAAGATATTATTATTCTCATCACCTAGCCCAAACGTGTACTGATCTCAACCCATGTCCTCCAGAAGATGGTATCAGTTTGGGGGACGGTGGGGCTGGGTGGAAAGGGAGGATTTAAGGTAGCATACGCCACAGTGAGGAGGAGGAGGGGAAAGAGCAAACCGCCATTTAGTGAGCAGCCTGCGTGTTGCTAGGTACTTAGCTAATTTCATCTTCCAAACAACTCTGTAAGTGGATATTGGCATTATCCCATTTCTCAGATTACAAAACTCAGGTGCAGGCCAGGCACAGTGGCTCATGCCTGTGCATTTTGGGAGGCTGAGGCAAGTGGATCACCTGAGGTCAGGGATTTGAGATCAGCCTGGCCAACAAACAGAAACCCCGTCTCTACTAATAACGAAAAAAAAAATTAGCCAGGTGTGGTGGTACACACCTGTAGTCCCAGCTATTCAGGAGGCTGAGGCAGGAGAATCACTTGAACCTGGGAGGCAGAGGTTGCAGCGAGCTGAGATCCACCACTACACTCCAGCCTGGGCAACAGAGCAAGACTCTGTCTCAAAAAAAAAAACAAAAAAAAAAACTGAGGTGCGAAAAGGTAAGCATTTTCCCGTTTACTGTGCTAAGTAATTTAATGGAATAATTGGGATGAGAACTTGTCTCATCCCAATTACTAAGAGAGCGTGTCACGGCATTTGACATCACTAAGGCCACCACTCTTCCTGTGTGGCATTTTCTGTCTTTTTCTGACTGGGTTTGTCACGTCAGCTTTTCTGTGTTTTGGAATGTCAAGACAGAGCAACTATAGGAATTGCCACAGTCATCTGCCCCATCCCATTTCATCCCACCTCCCTATTCCCCCATCCCTGTTCTGCCTGACAGTATGGGAGGCTTGCCCTCTTCCCACCACCCCAGGGCCTGTAGATGGCCTATATCTACAGCAGTCAGTACTCTCCTCCAGCCAATGACCTCTGCAAGCCTGGGACAGCCTCAGGTTCTGACACCTTCTTAGACCCCCACTCCCCACAGCAGGCCCAGCCAGTGGCACTTCAGGCAGGAAGGTGGCTGCACGCACTACCACGGCTAATGTCAAAGCTGCAGCAGGCACTTAACTGCCTACTGCAAAGATCCCCTCCTGCCCTACTCTAAGCGCATGGACCACAGCCATCTCCCCAAGAGTGTCAGGGTTTCTCAGGCTGCTGAGGACCTCAGCAACTCAATTAGCTCAGTGACCATGAACTTGTAACGGAAAACTCAGGCAAACACACCAGTGCTCTTAGGCAGGCTCCATCATCAAGCCTACTGAAGTCTGACACATTTCTCCCATGTTTCCTCGAGAAAGACCTCAATTCTGACTGTATCTTTGACCACTTATGTCTAACCTTGTGTACACTGCGTGACCACACTGAGCTTCAGTCCCACCTGGAAAATGGGTAGGACTGAAAGACAAACTCACAGCCCAGTTCCATCACTTACTAGTTGTGCAACAACTCCCTGCAGGCTGGTTGCATGGCAGAGTTTCCTTTAGCAGGAAATGGGGGCCCGTACAATGATTTATGTGGTAGACAGACAGAGCATTAAGTAACATGGAATAGCAAGTGAGAACGTTGTTCTTTCCCCAGTTCTCTTTCAGTGGTTCGAGTTAAGGCAAGAAGAAATGCCTGTTTGGTTCTAGTGCACTATTTGTTTATTTATTGATACGGAGTCTCACTCTGTCACCCAGGCTGGAGTGCAGTGGTGCAACCTTGGCTCACTGCAACCTCTGCCTCCTGGGTTCAAGCAATTCTCTGGCCTTGGCCTCCCGAGTAGCTGGGATTACAGATGCCCGCCACCATGCCCAGCTAATTTTGGTATTTTTGGTAGAGACAGGGATTTACCATGTTGGCCAGGCTGGTCTCGAACTCTTGACCTCAAATGATCCACCCACTTTGGCCTCCCAAAGTGCTGGGATTACAGACATGAGCCCACGGTGCCTGGCTGGGTTCTGGTGCACTTTAAAAAGCTAACACTTGCTAATCTTCCTTAAAGAGATCAAGTCTCAGGTCCAGAGTATTATCTAGTTGGAACTTGACAACACTTCTTTGTTTTAATTGTATTTCTTTTCCTGGTCATCTCCTATTTGTGGTAGTTGATGCTGGTTTTCTATTTACAACAGCAATAACAACTTGTCTTTTAGAAAATACATTTGTTTAAATAACAATGTGAGTCCATTTTAAAGAAAATTATTAAGTAAAATAATGGTTTAGGTGGCACACAGAAATGGCAAAACTTGTGAAGATAGAACACAAATGGCTGAATTTTTGTGAACACTGTTAAAAAAGACCAGAGACTGCATGCCAAATGCCTCATGTACACCGACCATACAGTGGGTACTCAATAGATATTAGCTCTTTTATTCTAATTTTTTTTATTATGAGCCTTGGAATTTAATGGCACAACTCACTGCCAAAGTACCCAAGAGCTCCCATTTCTGTTTCATGGTGCTCTGGCACTAACACAGCATATTTTCTAATAAAAGAAGAGTGTGGCTGGGCATGGTGGCTCACACCTGTAATCCCAGCACTTTGGGAGGCCATGGCGGGCGGATCATTTGAGATCAGGAGTTCAAGACCAGCCTGGCCAACATGGTGAAACCCTGCCTCTACTAAAAATACAAAAATTAGCCAGGCGTGATGGCCACCTCCTATAATCCCAGCTACTCAGGAGGCTGAGGCAGGAGAATCGCTTGAACCCAGGAGGCAGAGATTGCAGTGAGCTAAGACCTCGCCACTGCACTCCAGCCTGGGTGACAGAGCAAGACTCTGTCTCAAAAAAAAAAAAAAAAAAAAAGAAGAAGAAGAAGAGTGGAAGAAAAGGAAATCTATCAGGGGAACCAGCCCCCAAGATTTTAACATAGGTCCTTTCTATCTTCCCTGAGTGTCGGCCAGTCTGAGAAATAGAAAGAAAGAGAAAGAGTACAAAGAGAAGTTTTACAGCTGGGCTTGCGGGGGTGACATCACATATTGGTAGGACCGTGATGATGACCCTGAGCTGCAAAACCAGCCAAGTTTTTATTAGAGATTTTAAAAGGGGAGGGGGTGTACGAACAGGGAGTAAGCCACAAGGATCACATGCTTCAAAGGGCCATAAAGATCACAAGGCAAAGATAAAATTAGAATTACTGATGAGGGTCTATGTTCCGCTGTGCACGTATTGTTTTGATAAACATCTTAACAGGAAACAGGGTTCAAGAGCAGAGAACCGGTCTGACTAGAATTTACCAGCCTGCAATTTCCCAATCCTAGTAAGCCTGAGGGTACTGCAGGAGAGCAGGATGTATTTCAGTCCTTATCTCAACCGCATAAGACAGACACTCCCAGAAGGGCCGTCTATAGACCTATCCCCAGGAATGCATTCCTTCTCCAGGGTTATTCCTTGCTGGGAAAAGAATTCAGCGATATTTCTCCTACTCGTACGTCTGTTTATAGGCTTTCTGCAAGAAGAAAAATATGGCTCTTTTCTGCCTGACCCCGCAGGCAGTCAGACCTTATGGTTATCTTCCCTTGTTCCCTGAAAATCACTGTTATTCTGTTCCTTTTCAGGGTGCACTGATTTCATATTGTTCAAACACACGTTTTACAATCAGATTTCATATTGTTCCAACACACATATTCTACAGCCAATTTGTACAATACATTCTCAACTTACAAAGATAACAGGATTAAGAGTTAAAGACAAGACAGGCATAAGAAATTATAAGAGTATTATTAAGGAAGTGATAAATGTCCATGAAATCTTCACAATTTATGTTCAGAGATTGCAGTAAAGACAGGCGTAAGAAATTATAAAAGTATTAATTTTGGGAACGGATAAATGTCCATGAAATCTTCACAATTTATGTTCTGCCTCGGCTCCAGCCAGTCCCTCCATTCAGGGTCCCTGACTTCCCCCAAAAGAAATCAATTTCAAAAGATGAACTCACAGCCCAGTTCCAACACTTAATAGTTGTACAACCTTGGGTAAGTCAAGTAACCTGGCCAAGTTCAAACTCTCCATAATAGCTACCTTTATTAAACACTTATTACATGCCAAGCCACCTTGTTAAGGAACTTACATCAACCACCCTGTTTAAATCTCATAACAACCCTATAGAGGGCGCATTATTATCTTCATTATACAGATTAGGAACTAAAACTCAGTGAAGTCACTTGAGGGACTGCATGTCACACCACTGGGGAATGGCAGCATCAGCATTCAAACCCAGTTCTTTCTGACTCCATACCTACCTCCCAGAGGTTGACATGAGGATTAAAATATAGTAGAGAGGATGTACCTTCTGCATAATATGCATTTGATAAGTGGTTCTGCCTTAATATGTTTAGAATATTCCTAAATATTCATAGTTCATAGAGGCAATGAACGAATGTTAGTTTCTCAAACTGAGTTCAAAAGATGCACAAGAGGAAAGAAGGAGGAACCAGCTGCTGTTTAGGAAGAGTTAAGGCAGTGAACATCCGGTTCTCAGCATCTGCAGCAGGACTAGAGCTTGCATTCCCCTGGCAATTTGCCTTGCAGCGAGACAGCTAATGAGGTTGAGCAGAGTGGGTGTACACAGCACATCCGCTGCTGCCAACCACGCTGCACTTTAAATGCTCAAGACTGACAAAGAGGACATTGTGGGGAAGAATCACCCACTTCCAGCCCAGCACAGGGACCGACTTGCAAATCACAGGCTGCAGCACAGGCTGCACAGTGCTGAGAAGCCAGAAGAGGTTGAGAGGCACTGATGAGGCTGGCAGAAAGCTGCAGTTAGAGCCATGAGTCCCCAAAGAGCAACAACAAAACAAACACAGTGCGACTAGGGAGAGTTGGGAATGGCGCGATCACTCTGCTGTCGACACGTGACAGGAGCACCCTCAGAAGTAGAGAACTGCCCTGATTTAAATGAAAAATAAGGTGCAGACTGCTGGTCCCACACTTCAGGTGCTTGTACTGTACAATCAGTTACATCATTGTTATGAGATTACATGCTTAAGTTTTTTTTAATCATCATAAAAAGAATGCCTTAAAATTTCCATATACTGATAATAATTTTTCAGTTTTCTCAAAAATTAAGCTGTGAAAGGGAGAAAGAACATGGTTCATTGGAGAAAGTACCAAGATAGCGTGGACAAGACACTGAAGTATTGCTGATGGGATGCATGCTGTTCCTCTCCACTTTGCTAGGGAGAAAAGATAATCGTTATCTACGGGCAAATGGCAGAAGAGAGAACTGGGTGACTGGAGGTTCTGTGTTGGAAAGACAAAAAAAAAAAAAAAAGACAGTTCCACAGAAGCATTCATGGAATGAGTCCATTAATTTTGAAGAGCATGAGCTGATAGATGTTGGTTGTACTGGCTTGTGAGTGTATTATGCAAATGAACCCAAAGGGGATAGATAATGCTTCAGGGTCACCACCTGTCATATGCCAATACTTTGCATTTCAAAAAGGGTTAAGAATGGCTTAGTCCTTAGAGTACCTGAGTGGGAGTCAATAGACTTGAACACCATTCTTTCAGATCTGACTCATTGTGGGCAACATTAATTTCCTATTTACAGAAACCACTCTCCGAAACATAATAGATCCTATTTATTCAATTTACCACCTACAATATCTGTCAGATGTTACTGATGTCCAGAGCCTCTACTAGGCTTCCCCCACTGACTTGGAAAAGCTATGCTTTTTCAATTATGCTCTTAAAATGGCAGCATTCAATGTTTGTCTCAATCACATTAAATTAATAGTCGACAGGTCATGAATTGTTAAAAAGACTTAAAACTGCTGAAGGGGGAAGAAAACTGTATCAAAGTAGATCAGTTCACCCAATGACAATCTTACCACAAGGCAGTCCCATACCAGCCAATCCCCTCTCTCAGCCAAGGCCGCAACAATTCATCACCCTGGTTCAAAAGCATGTATTTAATGCCCTCCAATGACCCAGCCAGCCCTCAAGAGATTACGCCAGAAGACAGAAAATGATTTAGAAGCTGCATTTCCTTCACATATAAGACTATGCAGTAGGAGAAAGGTAAATAAACATTATACAGATTCCTTTCTTTATGTTCACTTTCCTCCGGCTCCTCCAGCTTAAATTGTAAGACTAAGGACTATAGTTTTTCTTGTCTAGCCAACACTTATTTTAAAATTCAACAAACCTATATTGCATTTCATACTAGGGTACCTCTTGGTGCTATTACAGAATGAGAGGTTTTTTTTTGACAAGTCCACATTTAAAGGATGCAAGATAAATTGAAGACAATATTTCCACATCTGCCAAGGGCCATCTATCTCTTTAATAAGTTGGTTACAGTATTCTACTATTTGCCCCTTTCTTTTCATCCCTTATTGTTGTTGTGATGTTATCTGTGCCATAAACAAAAACCAGGAGAAAAGCCTAAAAAGTATCTGGTCTTTTCTTAACCCATTTTTTAAGTAATAAATTCAAAAAGAGCTAAATCACCATAAACCAGACACATGGACAATCCTGCCAAGGTGGCGGCCTTCCTCTCCCCAGCACACTGCTACAACAGATACGAAGATGGAAGAATAAGGCTCTTCTTCTCACATGGCAAAATGGGACTGGATAATGAGATCGGTGGCCTGCCTCCTACACACCCCAAACCCATCCCAATTCTGTCTTCCCTTCTGATTTCTCTCCAGAGAGACAATCAGTAGACTGATGGGAACTTTGGTGAGCAGAGCACTGGAAGAGAGGCTCTGGCCATTGTAAAGAACTGAATGAGAGTCCAACCCTCCCAGGCCACTGCAGAAACACAAGAATGACAGACAATTCTCAGCAGTGGTCTCTCTCTGCTCCAGTCTATTCTTTACATTACCACGCTGACCTTCCTTCTTGTAATGGACATTTGTTGGTTTGGGGCCCAGCCTTCAAGTACTGTTTGCAGCCACAAGCCTGTCTTCACTTAGAAATTCACTCCTCCCCTGCTTTCATTCAATGTGGTTGGGTTGGGGCCAACCCCACTCTGAGTTGGGGAAGGGGGACTGTAAATTTAAACTAGGCTTAAGGCACTTGGCACAATGCATTCTTCCAGTAACAAATACTGGTCCTGAGGCGTGCATATAAACCAAGCCAGGCGGTCCCAGCCATCTAGACTTAATTCAAGGATAGTTCTTGGAATCACTGGGAAAGCTAATGACCTCTCTTCCTCTAGACCTCAGCCTTGGAAGACGTGAGCCTGGAGCTCATGCACCATCCCATCACCATGAGAGGAAAGCCTGCCTGAGAAAGGAGCCTACACAAAGGATGCAAAGCAGAGAGACACAGGAAGAGTTCTATCACTTGCGCTGCTGCATCAAGCCATGCCTAAAGATGTCTCCATCCCTGGACTTCCCAGTTAAGCCTATTTGGATGGCTTTCTCTCGCGGGCAACTCAGAGTCCTAATAGAAATATTTCCAATGCCACTGATTTCCAGATATTACCACTTATGCTCAAAAACTATCAATGGTTTCCTACTGCCTATAGGATAAAGTTGAAATTCCTTAGCCTGGCACCAAGACCATCCACAAGATGGCCTCAAGTTACTTCCCCACCTTTATTTTGAATTGCTACCTTAAATGTAACCCTTCTTCTGTCAAGCTGTACACTCTGTCTCCTGAATATTCACCTTTGAAAAACAGTCTTGCTTTTCTAAGAAATATCGTCTCACCCACCACAGGCCCCAGTGATCTCTCTTCTCTGAATTTCCATCACACCAACTGTCTTGAGCTTTTCTCTGACACTCATCATAAGCTACCTAACTGCTCTCATTCTTTAACCATTATTTAATGGGCATTAGAGGTACTGAGGAGACGTGATATCTGTCCTCAAGAAACTTGCAGACTAATAGGCGAATCAATGACCAAATATTTATGCAAAGAATATTACATAATAAGATAAGCAGTAAGAAAAGTAAAAGGCCAAACTTTCATCAGAAGGCATTCATCAGAAGTGGTCTGATCTTTTGTACCTAAAAATAAGATCATCAGCCCCTCAGCCAACTGAACAGACCCCCTGTTGGCCACGTGGACCCCAGAGAAACCTTAAAAACTGCATTCCCAGCCATGGCCCGATGGAAAGTCAGACGTGCTTCATTATACCTCCTTCCTTTTGCAGTTTAGACACAACAAGGCACCAGCACTAATATGAAAATAGAGATCATACAACTCACAGAATGGACCCTTTGTAGCAATAAGATACTAAACTATCAACAGGACCTAAGGCCACGCCAGGCAAGGGTTAAGTCACATATCCTACACTTAAAGGATAAACTCTGTTCTAGCTGCCACAAGATTTTTCTTTTCCTCCAGAAGCCAAACAAGTGCTAGCCTGGAGATAAGCAATACTGAAACAATGGCAGCTCATCCACTGCCAGATGCTGACCCACTGACCTCCTGCTCCACAAGCCGTAACTACAGCTTTGATTGGACAGGAAACTGATTGCAATAACTTTCTGCTGGTAAGAAAACCACCTACCATGCACTGGCTCTGGCCGGTTTACAGAGGCTATGCACTTCAGTGCCTTTGCGTCCTGAAAAGACCTTTTGACATATAGGGCCTAACTGTAATATATTTAAATGTTAAGTCTTCACCCCAAAGTGAACATGGGTTGTATGTAACATGCATGCTTATTCAGTCTGCAGGTGTTAGGACCACCTTCATGAATATTCATAGCTCCTCCTGTAATCTGTTGAGTATGTATACTTGGCCAACCCATTAAGCTTATGCTCCTCTCTTACCCCTTTCTCCCTCAAAGTGCCTGCCTTTTGGGCTCTGTCAGAGGCTATGCTTCCCAGCCTGTCAGGATGGCCACTGTGCATGCTGTAACCCTTTATAGAAAATAAAATCTCCTTTGAAATTTATGAAGTGTGTAATTTTAAAGTTAACATAAGGAAACTTAATCTAAATTATAGGGGGCAGGGAAGGCCTCCCTGAAAAAGTAATCATCAATGCACAAAGAAATGGCCAAGGTGGGCCAGGCACGGTGGCTCACGCCTGTAATCCCAGCACTTTGGGAGGCTGAGGCGGGCGGATCACGAGGTCAGGAGATCGAGATCATCCTGGCCGACATGGTGAAACCCCGTCTCTACTAAAAATACAAAAAAAAATTAGCTGGGCATGGTGGCAGGCACCTGTAGTCCCAGCTACTCGGGAGGCTGAGGCGGGAGAATGGTGTGAACCTGGGAGGCAGAGCTTGCAGTGAGCGGAGATCACACCACTGCATTCCAGCCTGGGTGACACAGCAAGACTCTGTCTCAAACAAAAACAAAAAAGAAACAGCTAGTGTGGCTGGAAGGGGAGTGATGGCAGCTGGGGACCAAGAAGCCAGTAGAGGCAAAGTATGTTGACTGTCAGAGGGCTTGGGAATAATTAAACTTTAATCCTACCAGCGAAGGCATTGGGAGATTTTCAGCAGGGAAGTGACCTGATCTTTTTGTACCTAAAAAGATCACTCATGTTGCCATGTGGAAAATGGATTACAGGAGAGTTGAGACAGACAGCTGTTACCATTGTAAATAAACTTAAAAAAAAAATTCTAAGCTCCCAACCAATTGAATGCACCCCTCCTCCTGGCCAAGAACATTCCTAAATTAACCTGAAAAACTAGGTCAGGCCATGATGGGAAGTGGAGGTCAGACATGCCTCATTATACCATCATCCCTTGGGAATTCAGGCTGAGGCTGACCAGCATTTAACATTAAAACACACCTTAAGACTGACGAAACAAGCCAGGCGCGGTGGCTCACTTCTGTAATCCCAGTACTTTGAGAGACTGAGGCAGGTGGATCACTTGATGTCAGGAGTTTGAGACCAGCCTGGCCAACATGGTGAAACCCCACCTCTACTAAAAGTACAAAAATTAGCCAAGCATGGTGGTGCATGCCTGTAGTCCCAGCTACTCAGAAGGCTGAAGCAGGAGAATCCCTTGAACCTGGGAGTCGTAGGTTGCAGTGAGCTGAGATCGTGCCAGTGCTCTCCAGCCTGGGCGACGGAGTGAGATTCCGTCTCAAAAAAAAAAAAAAAAAAAAAGACTGACAAAACAGATTCTTCATAGCAATAAGATACCAACATGACAGATACGGGGCCCTAAAAGAAATCAAAGTATTTTACCCCAAAATGTATTTGACTTTTTTTTTTTTTGAGACGGAGTCTTGCTCTGTTGCCCAGGCTGGAGTACACTGGCACGATCTTGGCTCACTGCAACCTCTGCCGCCTGGGTTCAAGTGATTCTCCTGCCTCAGCCTCCTGAGTAGCTGGGATTACAGGCACTCACTACCACATCCGGCTAATTTTCGTATTTTTAGTAGAGACTGGGTCTTGCCATGTTGGCCAGGCTGGTCTTGAACTCCTGATTTCAGGTTATACACCCACCTCAGCCTCCCAGAGTGCTGGGAGAACAGGCGTGAGCCACTGCACCCCATCTTCTTTGACATATTTTGAAACAGCCCTTGCAAAGTTTGTCTCTACCATCTATAGATTTTTCCCTTCCCTTTCCAGATCTTTTTCCTGATCCACGAGGAAATTAACTAAGAGTCTGGCACCTTTTTAAGTCTGTAAGAAACATTTACAATCTATTCTCTCTGAAACCTGCTACCTAGAAGCTTCACCTGCATAATAAAAACCCTTGTCTGTATAACCCCTTATCTTAACCCCAAACACTCCATTTATTGGTTCCAGGTCTTTAGATAAACTCTTTTCAACCAACTGCCAATCAGGAAATCTTTGAATCTACCTATGACCTGGAAGCTCCCCACCCCACCCTGCTTCAAGTTGTCCTGCCTTTCCAGATTGAACCAGTGTACATCTTACATGTACTGACCGACATCTCATGTCACCCTAAAACGTATAAAACCAAGCTGTAGACTGACCACCTGCACATGTTCTCAGGACCTCCCGAGGCTGTGTCCCAGGCATGTCCTTAACCTTGGCAAAGCACAATTCTAAATTGATTGAGACCTGTCTCAGATACTTTTTGGTTTATGCAGTGGTACTCAGATACTTTTTGGTTTATGCAGGAGACAGATGATGGTAGCTTAAACTTTGGTGATATGAGTGGATATGGAGAGAATTGGGTGATTTCAGTTATATTTTGGAGGCAGAAGCTATATGACTTAATGATTTACTGGATATATAGGCAGGGTAGATATGAGAGACAGGAGATCACAGGATGATGCCTGGGTCCCTGGTTTCAACCACTCCATGAAGATGGGCAACACTGGAGGAAGAGCAGGCTTGGAGAGATTTATTTCAGATAAGTTTAATGTTAAATAGTTGTAGAATAGTTGCATTTATTAAAGACAGTTGTAGATATGGGTTTGAAGTTTAAAAGTCTAGACTCTTAAGTATGAATGTGGAAGTCTCTGGCACATAAAAGTCTCTGACATGTGCCAGAAGCCACAGGGGTAGATGAGTTTACTCAAGAAGAGTGTAGAGCTAAAAGATGGCCTGAGAGAACTCCACACCTGAGAGAACTCCAATTTTCAGAAAGTTTACTTGTTGGAATAGAGGCAACACGGATAAGAGGAAGATATCCCCAGCTTCCCTGATAGACTGAAACTTCTTGAGAAGAGTAACCTGTCTCATCTCATATTTCCTTGAAAAGACAGTACTTGGAACTTAACAGGTGTTAAGAAACATTTGTGAACTACACTGAAAAATGGACAGAGCATTAGGCTGAGAATCAGAAGTGTATTCTAAAATTTTATGATTCTGAATTAAGCGAAAAAACTTTAGCCCACATTCATAATTTAACTGGATGTGACGGGCTCTCATTAATTAAACTGGTATTAAATGGAATCTATAGGCACAAACACTGTATAAGGCTGGGAACAGAAAATAAAAAGGGGTGCAGGGAAGGAAGGAAAAGTACTTCTCATCTTATTTAGTTATTTAATTCTTACCACGTGTCTATGAGTAAAAATCCTGCAGAAGACAGATTTTACAGATACGTGATTGCTGAAGAAACTAAGGTTCACAAAGTTTCCACTACACAGACAATAAACAGGGAGACCAGAATTCAAACAAGTCTGTTTATCTTCCAAACCTGTGCTTTTTCATCTACTGCACATCATCCTCCAACCTCTGCTCAACAACTCACAATCTTAGAATGAAAGTTAACTAACAATGCAAATTGGTCTACAATTAAATGTCAAGAGCCGTGTACCATGAATGCTACAGTTTCAAGGGGTGAACAATATGATACAGATGGTTAGGAAGGTCTGGTGGACTAGCCGGACCTTGAAGTAAGGATAAGAGAATATAAGAGTCATGGGACAGGGCAGCAAGTCCCGAAGCCAAACCACCAACACGAAAAGCAAAGTTAAGCCTCAGAAATTCTCCTTTTATGTATGTGCCTCACTCAGGTCGTTAGAGAATATATTCCCAGAGTTAGGTGGCATGTTGGTGATGATGGATATTGGAAAGGAGCAGGTATAAAACTTAAGATCTCTTTCATGACAACTAAGGGTCTGAAAAAGCACGTAACTTTAGCTCTAAATGTAGTGTTCACTGGAAGACATGACACCAATCACAAGTAAAATAATGGCTGTAATAAAATAAGGGAGGTTGTCTGTGAAACCTTCATTTTGTCCTAATGTAACTCTACTTGCATCAGATCCCCTACTACCTGATTTCCTGTTAATACCGTGAGACCCTTGAGAGGCAGGACCATTACCATAGTCATTTTCTCATCTCTCAAAGGCCTGGCACAGTGCTTTTAATCCATGTTAGTTATTGCATAAATGTGTTTTAAAATATTAGAAGATTTGTCCACGAAAGGAATGGTGAGCTTGTGAATGCAAAGAGGAGGCAATGAGGATGCCAAGGCTTTCCCCCACTGTAACTGGGGTTCTCTCAACCAAAAGGGGAAGAAGGGAAACAGAAGCCAAGTGTTCCATGTTCCATTTTCAACATCAACAATTTCCAACCTCCCAAATTAATTAGCAAACTGAAAAACATTCTGAAACTGCCAGAGAACTACGCTTAGAGCAGCTACAAATTACTAACTCATTTTAATTCCTTTGAAGGAGTATTAAAGATATACTCTACAGCAAGGACAAAATCAGTCGCCTATCTGTACTGGGCCAGTCCTATTCTCAACTCTTCCAGTGACTAATTGGATCTATTTGTAACAGATCTGGCCAGGGAGAGTGGGGTGACCAGAGCCCAAGAAACAGCAAAGTTCGACCTCTTTCTTTAAAAACTAACTACATATAAGGCTCAGTATTTCATAAGAGGTCACATTTATATCATGCTTAAAAGCGTGCCAATGGCTTTCACTTTCATCATCTCATTTGATTTCCCCACAATAATCTTGTGAATAAGAAGCACTTAACACAGTGCCCATTAAGAGTGCAATCAAAAGCCGGGCAGGAACCGGTCATCCCATTTCACAGATGAGAAATATAGGTTCAGAGAAATAAAAGTAAGCGATTGAAGCTCTCTCCAGGGCTCCCAGAGGGGACAGGGCTCAGTCTGCCCATATGTGAAATGTGCGCGTGGGTTAAGATGATTATCTCTGAGGTGTGGTGCATTCCAGGACGTCCGAGAAGCTCTACACGGCCACTCGCGGGCCCCAGGGCGGCAGCCGTTCCTACACCCCGGGCCCTTTCGGGACCCGAGGTTCCCAGGCTGCTCTTGGTCCCTCCGCTCCCACCCCCGTCGCTACCCCCGCCCTCCGCCCTGCCCCGTGGACCCTCTCGGCTGCTGCCTCCCCTCGCCCACCTTGACAGCCATGTTCGTGGGTGGGGAGAGGCCAGCCCGACCCTCGGACTGCGGGGCTCGCGGGCTACTTTACGTGGGCGCGGACCTGGGCAGTAGCACTGACTAGGTCACTGCGCCTGCGCAAGAGTCTCCGCCACTCTTGTCCGGGTGGGAAACGAAGCCATGGACTTCCATTCCGGAATCAAACTCTAGGGCCGCCCTTCAGGGCGCGCGGATTTGTTTCTAGATCTCAGTCCCGAGGCTACCCAAGGCCTTTCTCTCTAACCCTCAGGAGGAAGAGCAAGTTCCATAACAGACAGAAGTTTAGATTGTCATTCCCAACTGCTAGTCAGGAAGCGGAAGTTAAACTCTTAGCAAAATGGCAGCACCTGGAAAGACAAATGGAGCCAAACTACCTGGGTTCAAATCCTGACTCCACCACACACTACGTAGGTGACCTTGTCCTTTATTATAGTTTCCTCATTTATTAACATGAGGTTTGAATGTATAAATAGTTGTAAATCAACTGTACCAGAATAGTGCCTGGCATACAGTAAGCGTTATATAAGTGTAAAGTATTATCCCAAATATTTTACTTGGCAAACATTTTATCAATACTACTCTTGAAATAGGCTTTTTGATATTGTTAACATAGGATTACAAGATTTGCCCTCCCCTCTCCCCTTAATTGCCAAGAAGTGTTCTCTCCTTTACCTGAAATTTTACTATCCCACTCAATCTGCTGACCACAAGACATTTTTCCAAAGGGGGTGTCTGTCTTAGGTTGTACTTGTATATAAAAGAAAACCTATAATTTTGATGTGTTAAGAAACTGAGATGTAGTTGTCACTCAACATTTGACTAGTGGGGGTTCTCTCAATATTTCACTACTTAGTACAAATATTTCAATTAACAAAAAAGCCTTACTTTCATTTCTGAATCTGTGGTCTTACTTTCCATAAAACCTGTAGTATATTGCAAAAACAAAACACTTCTATTCCTGTATGCATTTCCCTTTGCAACATGTATTAACTGTATTTCTCATCAAGAGATGAAGTCTTATTTCTCTACCCCCTTGAGTCTGTGTTGGCTTCATAACATGCTTTGACAAATAGAATGCAACAGAAGTCCCACTGTGGAATTTCTGAGCCTAGACCTCAGAGGCTTTGTAACTTCCACCTTCTTTCTTTCTTGTTGATAGGATTACCAACGATCCTGATCTGCCCAAGGCTGAGGAGTTTGCCAGGATATGGGATTTTCACTGCTAAAACCAGGATAGTCCCACGCAAAGCAGCATGGCTGATCACCCTACTTGCTGCCATGAGACTACCACCATCCTCGAGGATGATAGATCCCAAGGAGAGAGTGACCCAGTCAACATCCAGCCCCAATCCAGTCCAGATAATAGCAAATGCATGAGTTAATTCAGGTGAGACCATCAGAACGATCTAGCTGAACTTATCTCAAATTGCTGTCCTCTATTGCAGTTTTTCTTCACATAAAAAATAAAATTGCTGTCCTACATAACTGTAAACAAGCAAAAGGGTTGTTTTTATAAACCACCTAGTTTTGGAGTTGTTTGTTATATAGCAGTAGATAACTGTTAAAATACTGCAACCCTTTAACTACAGGGAATTATGCTTAAAACCTAAGGAATAGACTCCAATTTTAAGACAATAAAGCCCAGCCCTCCCTCACCACTTGTTCATTTCTTAGACTCAAAGAATATTGATTGAGTGCTTACTGTATACTAGGAACTGTATCATGGGCTTAGCATCCACTACTGAACAAGACAGGTAAGTACCCTGCCCTCAAAAATCTTGTCGAGTTTGGGATACAGATATTAAATGAATAATTATAAGTTATGGGGTGCTTTAAAAATAAATGGGGCTAAATAGAAGTGAAGGAGTGTAAAAAAAGCAAGTCTTTTTTAAAAAAGAAGTGGCATTTAAACTCAGTTCTGAAGTAGGAGTTATCCAGGTGAAAATTGGGCTGAAGTGTGTTCCAGGCAGAGAGAGCAGCATATGGGAAAGCTGTGAACTAGGAAGCCTCTTGATGAGGAGGGACAAAGTAGCTGAAGTTTAGGAGCTAGGGAAAAAGAGGCATAAAGTGAAACTAGAGATGCAGGCAGAAGCCCAATCCTGCAGAATCTTATAGGCACAGTGAGGTTAAAATGCACCTATCTGGCATCCAGCTTTTCAAAATATGTCCAGCTCCATCTGCTTTTTCTTAAAGACATCTTATGAGACAACTGTGCTATATGGAAAGATTGATAAACTAAAAGATAGAATGCTGTATTTGTTCATTTTGTGCTTCTGTAACAGAATACCACAGCCTGGGGAACTTATAATAAGCAGAAAGGTATTGACTCACAGTTCTGTAGACTGGGAAGTCCAATATTAAAGTAGTGACGTCTGTCAAGGACCTTCTTGTTGCATCATAACATGGTGGAAGAGCAAGGAGAGGGCGAGAGACAGCAAGAGGGGGCAAACCCACTCCCTCAATAACAAACCTATTCCCATGATAACAACGTTAGTCCATCCATGAGAGTGGATCCCTCATGACCTAAACCACCTCTTAGAAATTCCACTTCCCAATACTTTCAAAATGGCAATTAAATTTCAACATGAATTTTGAAGAAGACAAACATTTAAACCATAGCAAATCCCTAAATCCATTTCAGCAAATAATTAAATTTCACTAACCTAGGTTTTCTTATCTATAAAAGGAAATAATAATCCCTATACACTACAGTATATATTTCAGGCATGGGATGAGTACAAAGTGAGTTAGTATGGGAAGGAACACTATAAAATGACAAGCGTTCTATAAATGTAAGGGCTATGATATTGAGGTGCTGATAGGCCCACACCCCATGTTTTTGGTCACATACTGTGTTTGGTTCCACCAATCCCAGTAAGAATCATAGATGATTTCATCATTCCTTTTGCTGTGCCCATGGATTCTCCCCATTCCAGATAAAAAAGTTTTGCCCTACTTTCTTACTGAACCAAATGATAATTAACACTCTAACTTCTGTGTTGCACTTTTTAAAGCGTTGTTTAGCATTAAGTGTTTCATCATCTGATTATGCGTTCATTCAACAAATATTTTTTGTGCATCTACAACTGCGTCAGGGACAGTCCTAGATATTGAGGATACGATCATGAACAAGACAGAGTCTCTGCTCTCTAGTGGAAGAGACAGATACAAAAAACAGTCTGTAAATGCAATGTCAGGCAGTGGCAAATGTTATGAGGAAACAAAAAGTTCAACAGGAAAACAGGAAGTGATGGGGTGAAATATTGTTCATTTCAAACAACGGTGTTATGAATGAACTAATTACCAAGGAAGTAAAATTGTAGTCAGTGTCCAAGGTTTAAGAGAAGCCAAGAAGCTGTTATTTCAGCACCTCTCTCATTAGTTCAACTCTTTCATACACCAAAGATATTGGTCGTTTATTGTGATGTGGGGTGTTGCTCTGGTAGGGTGAGAGGAGACAAGATAAAAATCATCAGCTTTTCTTGAAAGGGATCACTGTATAGTTGGGAACATCACGAAAATGCACAATGCTACAGAACATTAATTTTGCTTAGTGCCATGCGCAAGGCAGTTACCTGTATACTTTCCTTGCCAGTCTCTCCCACCATGCCTGGTCACCCTTGGCTCTCTATATGCTCACTCCTAGGAACTCCTGATTTTTTTCACTTTCTCTCTTAAAAGTTCATGTCCTTCCTGTTTCAGGACTTTTGCTCATTTTGCTCCCTCAGCCTGAAATACTCCTCATCTCTTCCTTTACCAACTTAATTTAGTTTTCATTGAGATGCCATTTCTTTAGGGAACCCTGCCATAGGCTGCTCAGACTAAGTCAGTGTAACAGTTAACTATAAACAATAATGCTGCGTAACAAATAGCCACAAAAATCTCAGCAACTGACAACTTAAGCATTAATGAACTCCCAAATGTGCAGTTTAGCTAGAGGTCAGCTGGCCTGGATTGGGATTGGCTGGGCAGCTCTGCTGACTTTGGCTGGCCTCTCTCGCTCATCTTCAGAGATGAGGGGTCAGCCAATGGGGGCTCCTAGGCTTCACTTAGCTAAGGCAGTTCAGCTGGGATGGGTCTGCTCCACAGGTCTCTCATCATCCTCATGGGACTAGCAGGCCAACCAAGGCATGTTTTCAAGGTGATGGCAGAGGGGCAAGAGGGCAAGTCAGAACACACTAAGGCCTGTCAAGGCCCATGCTTAGAATTAGCTCACTGTCACCTCCACTTCATCTTACTGGCCAAAGCCAGTAACATGAACAAGCTCAAAGTCAAGGGGTTGTGGAAATATACTTTGATGTTATGGAATAAACTTGAAAGTCACGTGACAAGTTTGAGAATGCAAGGAGAGGTAAAGAATAGAAGCAGAAGATGCATTTTACCATAATCAAATTCCCCTTCCCACCACCTTCAAGCACCCTAAACTTCTTCTTGGGGCTTGCCATACTTAAAATCATGTTACAGGATAAGAATTTATTTGTTTGGTGTTTTATTTTCTCACTAGATAATAAACTCCACAAGGGTAGAGAATAAGTTAGGATTGTTTATTTCTAACATGGCGTCTAACACAGCACTTGGCACATAATAGGTGCTCAGTTTATATTCATTGATTGAATGAATGAATGGCAGAAGCATTAATGGGAGGCATTCACAGGAAGGAGAAATAATTTCTGCATGAGTTGAGCAAGGCAGGCTTCTTGGAGGAAGGGGCTATGAGTTAAGGATTAAGTGCATTTCTCTTCGGCTCACTTTACTCCCTCTGACTGGTTTTGAAGCAGAGACTGGAGTTTACATCTCTTTATTCCAAACAGCAGGAGGCTTGCTACTTCCCCCACCCTCCCTTTGTGGGTGTTGGTGAGGCCTTTGGGAGGGTCCAGATGGTGGCTGAGGATGCCGTGGACTGAAGCCGCAAAATCTCTGGATTCTCCATTCATTCCCTCTCCGGTTGCCACTTCACCTTCAGCATCCCAGTCCTGCAATCCTTTCTCCACGTGGCAAGTAAATTGATTTTGTGAAAAACTTGGTATCAAAAGTGGCTTCCCATTTTCCCTAGGATTATGTTTGAAGTCCAGGCAGGTGTCAGAAGCATTCAAACCAGAGCAACTCCATCTTAAATAGGAGCTGGGTAAAATGAGGCTAAGACCTACTGCGCTGCATTCCCAGACGGTTAAGGCATTCTAAGTCACAGGATAAATTAGGAGGTCAGCACAAGATACAGGTCATAAAGACCTTTCTGATAAAACAGGTTGCAGCAAAGAAGCTGGCCAAAACCCACCAAAACCGAGATGGCCACTAGAGTGACCTCTGACGTTCCTCACTGTTACACTCCCATCAGCACCATGACAGTTTACAAACGCCATGGCAACATCGGGAAGTTACTCTATGTGGTCTAAAAAGGGGAGGCAGGGAGGGAAACATCATATACCGGAGCCTGTTGGGCGGTGGGGGGGTGGGTAGGGGAGGGATAGCATTAGGAGAAATACCTAATGTAGGTGATGGGTTGATGGGTGAAGCAAACCAGCATGGCACAGGTATACCTATGTAACAAGCCTGCATGTTCTGCACATGTATCCCAGAACTTAAAGTATAATAGAAAAAAAAAGTAAAAAAATTACAAAGGGGAGGCATGAATAATCCACCCCTTGTTTATCACATCATCAAGAAATAACCATAAAAATGCGCAACTAGCAGCCCTTAGGCCTGCTCTGTCTATGGAGTAGCCACTCCGTATTCCTTTACTTTCCTAATAAACTTGCTTTCACTTTGCTCTATGGACTCGCCCTGAATTATTTCTTGTGCAGGATCCAAGAACACTCTCTTGGGGTCTGAATCAGGCTCCCTTTCCTGTAACACAGGTTTGGCCTACAGCAGTCTCAGCAACCTCAGGCATGGCACCTCCACGTCCCTTTTAGATCTCATCTCCTTTTCTGTGCCCTGCCTTTCACCATCTAAGCACCAGCAATACTGTACTACCTTCAATTTCCAGAAAACACCAAGCCATTTCCTGCCTGGGCCTTTGTTCACACAGCCTCCTCTGCTTAGAACACTCTGCTCCACTCTCCCTACCCTCACCACTGGCTTCTAAGGCGCTACTCATTCATTATATCCTCTGGAAAGTTTTGCCTGACATCTCTAGAAAATTGGTCTCCTTCATTTCCACCTCTCAGACTTCTATTATAGCACATGAAGTACTGTTTAAGAGTATTCATTTCTATGATGAAGCGGTTAAGATGAGAAATTTCAAATGTCAGCTGTGCCACTTGCTTGTGTTAGATGACAGCCCTTTCTTCACAACGTATTGGTTAAATAGATTAAAAGCACTTGGAACATTGCTGGCACAGGGTGAGTGGTCATTAAGTGTCAGCTATTGTTTTCTTTTCTCTTTGTCCTTCCTTGTCAACATGTTTCCTTTCTTTCCTAGGCTGCTAGGAACCCCTGAGAAAATAATAGGGATAGTCAACACATCTATAATCACCTCCCTGGTTAGGGGGTGCTTTCTGTCCAGAAAGGGAACAGACATTAAATCAGTAATTTTACAACTAAGCAGTGAACTACAGTGTTGATGGCCACTGTGTGTAAGGAGTATAGGTGCTTTGAAAACATAGAGCTTGGGAAAATTAAACTGCGTGAGGGGTGGTGTGGCAGGCAGAGTAACAGCGCTCAAAGATGTCCATGTACAAATGCCAGAACCTGTGCATAAATCATCTTATATGGCAAAAGGGACTTTGCAGATGTGATTAAATTAAGGATCTTGGGATAGGGAGATGACTCTGGATTACCACAGTGGGTCCTTATCTAACCACAGAGGTCCTTGTACGTGAAAGATGGAGGCAGGAGCATCCATATCAGAGTGAGAGGACATGAGAAAGATTTGGCTGGCCACTGTGACTTTGAAGATGGAAGAAGGGACCTTGAGCTAAGGAATGCCGCAGCCTCTAGAAGCTGAAAAAGGCAGAGATGGCTTCTTCCCTAGAGCCTGCAGAGGAAGTGCAGCTTTGCCGATGGACGCCGTGATTGTAGCCTTAGTGAGACCCATTTTACACTTGTGAGCTCCAGAACTGATAATAAATAGAAGATAATAGATATGCATTGTTTTCAGTCACCGAGTTTGAGGTTATTTGTTACAGAAATTGTAGGAAACTGACACAGGTTGTCAGCTCAATGCATTTTTGGGAGAAAGGGAAGAAGGGAGAGAGGAAGGGAAGAGGGGAGGGAAGCGTCTAAACCTAGGGAGGTTGAACCAGTAGAAGGAGATGGTCTCTAGGGTTGCTGTAAGCTAATAGCTTCAGAGCGGTCTGTGGGAAGGAAAGCCTCTTGTCAGTCAATATTTACTCAAGGGGAGTCTTGACTTCTGTGCTGTTCCTCACGCTGCTTTATTATGAGCCACCTTTAGCCTTCATTTCAAAACACTCAAAATCAAACACACTGCTGGTCCCAGGGCTCCTGCAAACATATGGAGCTGAGATCCCCATGGACACAGGAGAAACATTTTAAATGTAGATTAATACTTTAATATGAGCCCGGCTCCAGCACAGTAATCCTTTGTGCCACGTAGCAGACCTCAGGGGAAGCTGTGATTGGTTTGGTGGGATCACCCAGTCATCTCTGTACACAGATTCTGCACGGCTGTGCCCTGAAATGCCTGACGGTTAAAACAGGATGGAGCTGAGCCAAACTTTGTTTCTCAGCCTCTGCCCTAGATTCTTCTGGGTGCCCCCCTGGCCAGGCCCATGGAAGACGGGATAAAGGCAAAGTCCAAGTTCAGAGCCGACTGTCATGTGCCACAGTGTCCTGGGATGTTCATATACCCTAGCGAGGCTTGTTTGATCTGGTTTTTAAAGTTTCTCTCCAGCAAAACCAATATGATCCTTGAATTCTCTCTCTTTCTGCAACAGCAGAAGTTGCTCTCTGGATGGAAAGGCCTCATTCCTTTTTTAAGAAAAGTTTTATTTTTATTTTAAGTTCCAGGGTACATGTGCTGGATGTGCAGGTTTGTTACCTAGGTAAACATGTGCCATGGTGGTTTGCCGCACCTATCAACTCATCACCTAGATATTAAGCCTGCATTAGCTATTTTTCATAATGCTCCCCCTCCTCCCACTCCATCCCCCAAGAGGCCCCAGTGTGTGTTGTTCCCCTCCCTGTGTCCATGTGTTCTCATTGTTCAGCTCCCACTTATAAGTGAGAACATGCAATGTTTGGTTTTCTGTTCCTGCATTAGTTTGCTGAGGATAAGGGCTTCCAGCTCCATCCATGTCCCTGCAAAGAACATGATGTTGCTCCTTCTTATGGCTGAATAATATTCCATGGAGTATATGTACCACATTTTCCTTATCCAGACTATCATTGATGGGCATTTGGGTTGATTCTTTGTCTTTGCTGTTGTGAATAGTTCTGCGATGAACATACACGTGCATGTTTATTTGTAATAGAATGATTTACATTTTGAGGGGTATATACCCAGTAATGGGACTCCTGGGTCAAATGGTATTTCTGGTTCTAGATCTTTGAGGAATTGCCACACTTTCTTCCACAGTGGTTGAACTAATTTACATTCCCACCAACAGTGTAAAAGCATTCCTATCTATCAGAGGTCTAACATCCAGAATCTACAAGGAGCTTAAACGAATTTACAAGAAAAAAACAACCCCATTAAAAAGTGGGCAAAGGACATGAACGGACACTTCCCAAAAGAAGCCATTCATGCGGCCAACAAACATATGAAAAAAGCTCAACATCAGTGATCATTAGAGAAATGCAAATCAAAACTACAATAAGATACCATCTCATGCCAGTCAAAGTGGCGATTATGAAAAACTCATTCCTTATTTTTGACCACACTGCCTCTGCCAGGAATGTTCCACCCAAATGGGGTATTCAGATGGTGATTCCTGTCTCTCCCCTGAGTATCAGCTTTCAGATCTCCTTAGAGAGGCCACCTCCATCTCTCTAGCTAAAGTCAACTCAGTGCAGTCCCTCTATTGTACACCAGGTTTATCCTTCCAGGGTTTGTCATTGTTAGAATGCTGCGGTGTATACGGATTTGTTTGTTTGTGGAGCTCTTGCTCCTGCTTCACCCATTCCCACTAGAATGTAAGCCCCTTGAAAGCAGGGACCTCTTCGCTCTTGAATGTTGCTGTATCTTCAGGCCCTGAACATATTTTGTTCCTACCCAATAGTCACATTCCCATTTCTCAACCACCATGTTAAAGGCTGAATCATGCCCATGCCCTCCCAAATTCATATCTTGAAGTCCCAACCTCCAGTACCTCATCATATAGCTGTATCTAGAGATAAGGTCTTTAAGGAGGTAATTCAATTAAAATGAGGTCATTAGGATGGGCCCTAATCCGATATGACAAGTATCCTTAAAAGAAGAGGAAATTTGGACATAGACAAGTACAGAGGGAAGACAGTTTGATGACACAGAAAAAAGATGGCCATCTACAAGCCAAGAGAGAGGCCTGAAGTAGATCCTTCTCTCACAGGCCTCAGGAGGAACCCACTCTGCTAACACCTTGATCTTGGACTTCTAGCCTCCAAGAACTGTGAGAAAACCCGTTTCTGTGGTTTCAGCCACCCACTCTGTGGGACTCTGTTACAGCAGCTCTAGCAAACTCATACACATCACCACAAAGTGGACCAGGAACTTGCAGGAGAATACTCAATGGAATGTCCATTACCTTATCCATGAACGCACTAGCAAGAAATAGATGCCACTCTCAATTTGCATAATTTGAGTTGAGTTTAATAAAAGGACTACCTGGAAGATGTGGGCAGGGTATGGGGCAACATAGGGAGGGTGCAACACTGTGGGGGCGAGCAACGTGGGGAACCATTACCACCCCGGGCTGCCAAAGAGAGGGAAGGGGACAGTTAGCAGGAAGCCGAAGAGAAAGAACATTTTGTGGAGAGAGAGTTGCCTGGATAAAAGCTGTGGTCTTTGGAGATCAGCCAGCTTGCAGTGATGCTGCGGGGAGGGGGGCAGGGAAATAAATATCCACACCTGACTCTCTTCCTTCCCATGCCAGGCAAGGCTCACAAATGGCAGAACTCACTGACGTGGTCCACATGGTCCAGCCTTCTGTGGCAGGAGCAGAGTAAAGAGGGGTGGAGAGTGGGTCTGGAGGGCTATGTGGAAGATTTCAGCATAACACCCTCTTTTCCCAACTATTGTCAAAGCACGTCTCTTCCACTTGCTAACTCCTACAGAGAAATGAAGCAAATGCGCTTTCATCTTCACCTCCTGCAGGCTAGGAATGCCATTTCTAAACAATGCTCTCGGTATTGAATTCCACTGCAGATGGCCAAATGAGTCTATTTATTGAGTTTTACCAAAGCTTTATTGATACCACATTGGAGAAGGATAGCACAATCTCAGTCCTGCCTCACCCGGGCTAGAGAGATTGCCTTCCCTAATTATTTTCAGGCAAGAATAATCTACAAGTTTGATGTAAATAAGATGCGTCAGAAGCTCCATTCATCAATGCCCAGGAAGACTCACAAATAGAAAGAGTGGGTGGCTAACATTTGCTGAACACCTATTAAGTGTCAGACAGTTAGCTAGCTTAATCTTGGCAGGAATTATAAAGTCAGCCCAGGCTTAATGGTGTGGGGTTGTAGCCCCAGCTACTTGTGAAGCTGAGGGGGAAGGATTCCTTGAGCCCAGGAGTTTGAGACCAGTCTGGGCAACACTGTGAGACCCCGCCTCAAAAAAAAGAATTATGAAGGGATATTATTATGCCAGCTTCACAGATGAGGACTCAGGCACAGCCAGCAAGTTAGCAGAGCTGGGATTGGTGCTCTGGGGCACCTCACTCCAGTGTCTCCCTCCTTCCCCATCCCAGATGCCTTTCAAGGAAATGAAATGGCTCAAAAAAAAAAAAAAAAAAAAAGCTAACAAATAAGGTTAGACTCTCAGAATAATAATAATGCCAGACACATTTTGAGTATTTACCATCTGCCTAGGTACTCCGATTTACATAAGTTATCCCATTAAAGCCTCAAAACCACCCTAAATAAGTTTATGCTATTTTATCGCCATTTTAAAGATAAGGACCTTGAGTCTTAGAGGAGTTCAAAGACTTGGCCCAGGTAAGACCTAAGCTCTCAATTCAAACCCCAGATAACCTGGCTTTAGAGCCCAAGTTCTTCATAAGAATTGGAACTACAAAGAATGGAATTACGATGAACAAGAATATAGGACATGGGTGAAGAAGGAAGAACCCATGTGAGCAGAAAACCCAACCAGCCCAGGGTATGCTTGCTGCCTTGCACTGAGTCAGCAAAGGGAGGTGAGAATATGGCAAAAAGTGCTCAGGAAACCTTCCAGAAAGAACCTGCTCTCTTGGTGTTCGGGAAGAATACAGGAGACTAACTTGGGTTTCTCAGCCCCAGCACTACTGATATTTTGGGCTGATTTTTTTCTTTTCTTTTCTTTTCTTTTTTTTTTTTTTTTTTGACAGAATCTTGCTCTGTCACCCAGGCTGGTGTGCAGTGGCGCGATCTCAGCTCACTGCAACCTCCGCCTCCCAGGTTCAAGTGATTCTCCTGCCTCAGCCTCCCGAGTAGCTGGGATTACAGGCGTGTGACACCACACCCAGCTCATTTTTGTATTTTCAGTAGAGATGGGGTTTCACCATGTTGGCCAGGCTGGTCTCGAACTCCTGACCTTAGGTGATCCAGCCGCCTCAGCTTCCCAAAGTGCTGGAATTACAGGCCAGGTTAATTTTTATTGGGATAACAAAATAATTATTGGGGGGAATAATTTTTATTGGATAATTTTTATGGGGGATAATTTTTATTGGATAATATTTATGGGGGGTAATTTTTATTGAATAATTTTTATGGGGGGATAATTTTTATTGGGCAGGGGTGAGGTGGTCCTGTACACTGCAAGGTGTTGAGGAGCATCCCTGGCCTCTCCTGTCTTAGATATCAGTAGCATCTCACCTGCTGGTTTGTGACAATCAAAGATGTCTGTAGGCTCTTTTTTGGTTGAGAGCCACCACTGTAGCTCACAACAAGGGTGAAGGGTAGGAGGGAAACTCAAGGTAGAAGCTCTTCATCTTGCAGAGCTGGAAGTAAAACCTCCAGATGGCAGGGCTGACCTCCAGAAAGAAGGCAGAACCCAGGACCAGGAAAGCCACCAAGAAGATTTTGTGGTTTGATGAAAGGACCATGGACTTCAGCACTGGATGGGCAAGACTCAAATCGAAATATGTCACTTATTGCTCTGCAGTGGGGTGGGGGGTGGCAAATTGCTTCACCTCGCAGAGTTCCGGTTTCCAAGGCTCTCAAAAGGATATAAAAATATCTACCACACAGGGTTGTTGTGGGCATCAGCTGATGCCTCAGTGTTCTCTCAGATGATTGGTTGTCATTTCTCCTCCTCCCTCGTTTCTAAGACCAGCAAAGCCAAGTTCTGCAGCGGGGCCGTGTGACTGCTCTCCATCTTCCTGCATACATTTCACTCAGATGGAGTCCTTTCTCGCCCTCTAAACAGCTGGCCGAGGATGAGTCACCACCACAGGAGAGCCATATCCTAGAGAATGAAAGCGGAGGGGCATTGCAGGCAGTAAAAAAACCATCTTGTAGAAGGGCACAGAGATATAACAGAGTATGGAATATGTGGAATGGTAAATTGTCTGGAGCTCTAAAGCATGCAGAATGTCTTAATCCCAAAAACTGAGGCTGAAAGACTACATGGTAATCGGAGTTCGAAAGTTCTCACTGTTGTCTAGAGCACTCCTATTCATTTTCCAAGATCCATCCCAAAGAAGGAAAAATAGAGCTAGTTCTAGGTGGACGCAAAGCATTCAGAGTGGGGTAATTCCAGGAACTGGGGCCAACGGGGTGTTTGGGGACCAGCTTTTCAAAGGCCAAGCCCTTGCTCTGTTTCCCTGGACATTCCTGTTCCATTGTCATCCATTGCAAACGTCATCTTCTTTGTGATAGCTATTCCAGCTCCCCCAGGTGATCTACTTAATTTCACCTGTTCACTTTTATGTGCTCTGTCACTCTTCTAATGTTATCTATGTTGTACTGTAAAAAGTTGTTCCCATGACTGGCTCCTCTACAAGGCATGGTGGAAGCCCCATGGTGGAAGTGGGGTGCATAGCCTCTACGCCCCATGGTGGAAGCGGGGTGCATATATATTAGTCATCTGTATATTCTGCTCATCTAGCACAGAGCCTAGATGACAGGTATTGCCAGTGACCTGCCCAATATCCATCCTTCCCATCTGCCTTTCCAATAGAATCCCAGGTGGGCAACATGCTTAATTAAAGATATTCGTGTCCCAGACTCCCTTGAAGCTCCAATGCCATACGACCCAGTTTGGGCCAGTGAGATGCAAGTTGAACTCTATAGGGTGTGCTTCTAGCAAAGCTGTTGTTTTCCTGATAAAAGTTCAGCCCCAGGGGGCTCTTTACCTTTGGCCTTCATTTCTAACCACCTTTACCCCATCTTCCCACCTAGAAGCTTAGACTCCGCACATAGAGGTGGAACAGTCACCTTGAGACCACAAGGATGCAAGACATACTGGGGATAGCTGCGCAGGTGCCTGGAGGGATCCTGAGTCCTCAGGATCTCCTTGAGCAGCTGCAGCAGCCTAGGACTTCCTTTGTCTGGATGGTCATTAGATGCAAAGAACAATTCCCAGTTTGGTTAATCCACTGGATGGGATTCTGCTTTGTGTAGCTAAATGCTACAACTTGGCACATAACCAATGCTTAGGGAATTTTGATGACCCAGTTGAATGGTCAGCTCTCCCTCTGTGCAGCTTAGGCCACTCAGCCTTCAGTGGTGCAATAAAGAGCCATAAGGGATCTGCAACTTTGATGGACTCCTTCTTGGGTTAAAAATTCCCAGGTATTCTCTTTTTTCTTTTCCCCCCCAAGACAGAGTTCCGCTCATGTTGCCCAGGCTGGAGTGCAATGGTGTGGTCTTGGCTCACTGCGACCTCCACCTCCTGGGTTCAAATGATTCTCCTGTCTCAGCCTCCCAAGTAGCTGGGACTACAGGCACGTGCCACCACACCTGGCTAATTTTTGTATTTTTAGTGGAGATGGGGTTTCATCACGTTGGCCAGGCTGGTCTCGAACTGCTGACCTCAGGTGATCCGCCCAAAATGCTGGGCCTCCCAAAGTGCTGGGATTATAGGCGTGAGCCACCACGTCCAGTATCTCTCTATCCTCAATGTAGCAAGGACTCCAGGGCTTTCTCCTTCTGGGAACCCTTCTTTCTTAGAAGAGGCTAATTTTGGAGACCATTTCTAACTAGTTGATATACATTTTGGAAATCTGTGAAACTGTGGCGTGGGTAGAAGCATTGACTTTGGAATTGGTTGGACCATTTGCCTTTTCTTTCTTTCAACGGATACATATTGATGGGGTGGAGGTGTGTGGGCAAAAACAGTCCTCCTTAAGGAACTTAGTCTAGTGGAAGAGCAGAGCTGCACTGATGAGTGACTGATTATAAAGGAAGATAAGTAACACATAGAGAATGCCAGAGTATACAAAAGGACTCTTCTGGTGTTCAGAGAAGGCTTCCTGGAGGAGGTGGCACTTAGATTGACATCAGCAAGTGACCTGGATTCAAATCTCCATCTGTCACTTACTAGTTGATATATTCCGGGCAATCATTTAACCTCTCTAGGCTTCTATTTCCACAATTGAAACGTCGAATTTCTCGTATTTCCCTCTCGTATTTGTGAAGCTTAAATGAAACAATGTTCATGGTGCCTGGCCCACAGGAAGCACTTCTTAGACTGTCAGTCACTCTTACGTTTTTTGTTTCAGACCAAGTTCCTGGCTTCTCCGGCCTGGGGTTGGTGTCCTTAACACCAGTGCTCCCGGTGGGTCAGGCATTGTTGATCTCTGCCAGTTCAAACCTGTGTAGACGAGCTCAGAAGATCATATGCTGGGGAGGATGAGAACAAAGGCTTCAGGCAACAGTAAAAGATAATTAAGTCCCCAGGGCCGACCCCAGGAAAGTCTCCATCTCCTCTGCCTTGGCCCCTTCCTTGGGGTCCCTCAATTACCCCACGACTTCACTGGAGTCAACTTAGTCAAAGGGATGGCTAGGGTAGGGAGACAGTGGGGATCACCCCTGGGATATCCTGGGGAGATCCAAAGATACTGGGCTCTGAGGGGGCTGCATAGTGCAAAATGAGCTACTTGAACTCAGGGTGTCTCTCCCCCAGTCCTCCCACCAGGAGGGCCGCAGGGCGGGCCCACGCTCGAGGGAAATCCACTTCCCTTCTTTGACCCCCAATTCCCTCATCTGTAAAATAGGTAATTGGACTAAATTAGTTGTTCTTAAACTTTGCTGCACATTAGAATCATCTGGGGGAAATTAACCCCCCCACACACAAATACCCAGCTGCTGCCCCCCAAACCAACTAAATCGGAACCTCTGGGGTAGAAGCTGAGCATCAGCGCTGTGACTCCCTAGATGGTTCCATGTGCAGCCAGTGTTGAGAACCAGTGGCTCTGAACGTCTTTCCAGCTGTGAGAATAGATGCTGCTTCCTGGCTGTGTGAACTCAGAGAAATGACTTTAAAACTCCATCCCTCCACTTCCTCATCAGCAAAGGGAGAGTAAGAATAATACATCCCTCATCGAGGTATCATGAGGATTAAAAGGATGGATTTATACAGAGTGCTGATAAGAGGGTCTGGGCACCATGGAAGGGCTCCAGCAGGGCAGTCGGAGGTTGCTGTTGCTGCCCTTGTTATAGCTCTTATTGTGATCATGGAGAAGGAGGAAAGAGAAGAGATGGAGGTTGGGGGAGAAAGAAGAAGAAACTCTGTGTTAGGCCCTGAACTCTGCCCCTCTCCCCACCGTGGCCATGACCTTCGCCTCAGTCATAGCAGTAGAAGTAGGACAAGTTCTACTCTCACATACTGAAGAACCCAGGGGGCAGGTATGCACTAGCTTTTGGGAGTGCCCCATTAGTAGGAGAGAGAGTGAGTAAACCCACTCTCCTTAGTGGGGCCTTAGTGTTGTACTGCCCAGCGTCTTTGGGGAGCTACTAGAAGGAGTCTTAGACATTACCTAGTTCTAACTTCTTCTCATTTAAGCAATGAAGACTCTGAGTTACAGAGAGGTTAAGTAATTCACTCAAGGACACACAGCCTTGCACCAAGCCAGGTCTCAAGTCTAGGTTTTTAAACAAAAAACAAAAAAACTTCAGTCTCAAAGTCATTAAAAAAAATAATAACACTCTGCAGCCTCCTCTCAGAGGACAAAATCCATCAGCATTAATCAGTCTTTTTTACTTTGGCAGGGATGCCTTATCTCTTCCTTCTAAGCAGACACGGTGCCTGCAGCTGTAAGAGCAATTGTGATAATTAATAATAATATTTTGCACTTGGAATTTTCCCCTGGCAGCAGTTACTCTAAAAGCATCTCCTCATTCAGCCACACATATCAGCCAATCGACCAGTCCACAGGAGCCCCTGGAGCTTCTGCTGCTGGTTCCACAGCCCTGCGCGGGGTCCTGGGAGGAACCCAGCCGCATGGGAAATGCTTCCAGCACTCGAAGAGCTTGTTCGGGGGGCCATGCCAAAGTAAACCAGACTAGAGGCTGTCACTGAGAAAGGCACCTGGCCTCTGCAACATCACTGTCCTCGGCACAGTAATAAAAGCCAGATATGATAGGAGCTTCCGTTTGATTTACCATCCTGTTTCCTTCATCTGGAACGATGCCTGAAGTTCATTGGCCAAGGGTAACTAGCATGCATTCGGGAATAATGCCTGAAGGCATCTACTCCAGAGGGAGGGTTAAATGAGTTAAAACACGTACAGCACTTAGAACAAGGCCATGCATATGGTGAGCACCCCATAAATGCTAGCTTTTGTTGTTGTTAACTATATGCCTTGGTGTCTGCATCAGCAAGGATCCCACTCAGAAACAGATGGAGTGCCCAAAAGGTTTACCAGGAAGACAGCATAATAAAAAGACTATTTTTGAGGTGTGGGCAGGGTTAAGGGAAGCCATAAGGGATAGTGAATAGCTTTCTGGCAATGGCAGAGAACTGTTACCATTAAAAGACAAGACCTTAAGGCACAAGGGGAGGGCCTAGCTGCTGGTGAGAGCTGGAGCCACAGAAGAGGGAACTCCACAGGAGCTGTGGCCACTGCAAGACTCACCGTAGCCAGGCAGGTAGGAGTGGGGAGGATAAAGGCCCCAATCTCTCTTTCTTCCTTCCTTGCAATCTCCTCTTGGCGCCTCCTACTGGAAGCCAAAGCCAAGGACAGATGATAGATGGGGTTTGCAGTGGCCGGCCTCTGGGGACACAGAGCAAATCCGAGAACAGAAGATGATGAATCTAGCACGGGGCAGTAAAGGTAGGGAGGGGCAAACAGTGATTAACCAAAGTTAAGCACAACCAATAATTCAACATGGCGGCGATGCTTTGGTGTGACGATGCTTTGGTGTGACGATGCTTTGGTGTGACGATGCTTTTCATGCCATTGGCCCTGGAATGTTACAGCTGCATTCTTACATGTCCTCCACACTCAGTTCTTTCTTAAACATTTTAATTTTTCTGGAGAATGTAGTATACCTGTCCCTTGTTCTAGAATTCTGGCTGTGGCCTTGGGCCAAATGCTTTAAAGCTTTGAAAAGGTAGACCCTAGGAAATAGGTATGAAACTGTGGGAAAAGGTACACCCACATCTGAGCAGCCAAGGAGAGCATCCTGATGGCAAGGCAGGTTCACACCCTCACTACCTGGAACTCCTCTCACAACTTTAATCTCTCCTCTGTGCTGGGCATACTTCCCACCTGCTCAGCAACATAGAGGTTTCTTTCCCTTGGGCTCTGGAGTTGGACAACCTATGTCTGGCTCTCAGCTGTCCACACTCAGAGGCTCTGTGCCTTTTGGCAAGTCACTCAGCCTCATCTGAAAATGGGGATAATAATTGTCCTAACCTCATAGGGGCGTTGTGAAAACTCCATGAGACCATGCGTGTAAAGCACTCAGCATAATGTCTGGCACATAGCAGGTGCTCAATAAATATTGGCTGTCATTACACCCCACTGACTGTTAGTTCCTTGAGATCAGAGGTCATGACTTTTTAACTCTGGACCTCAGTATGAAGGACAGTGCTTGACACATACCTAGTAATAATTGTTGTACAAAATAGGACAATCATTCCTATTTTCCCAGTGAGGAACCTGAAGCTCATGGAAGTTGTTGGCATTGCTCAAGGCCACAGTTATTAGAACCAGAGCTAGGATTTAAACCCACGTGGGTCTGATTCCGAAGCTGCATCTTCTACATGGGTGGTTCTCAAATTCTAGCCAGCATCAGAGTCATCGGGGGGGCTTGTTAAAACATTGTCTGTGTTTCTTATTCAGCAGATCTGGGGGCCCAAGTGTCTGTATGTCTAGCAGGTTTCCAGGTGACATGGATGGAGCTGGTCTGGGGACCACACTTTGAGAACTCCTGGTCTATACTCTCAGCCTCCCTGTCAGTGTCCATCTCCTCTGTGAACCCTGCTCGGACTTCTTCAGTCTCCCACCAAACATCTGCACCATCCAGTTCCAACCCGAGGCCATAATCCTATCTCACCTTCCAGGCGAGGTCCTAAAGGTTGTCTGAGCTTTCCCAAAGGACTGGCAGCTCCTAGTGGTCAAGAGCCCTGCGCAGCATTGCCCCCCACCCCGTTAGAGACCACCTATCATCTTTCCTTCCCTTCTCCACCCTCCCCCTGGGGCGATCTTGCTGTAGCCACTTCCATGCCTATCTGTATTCACCCAAACATATACACGCTTGCAGCTTTTCCCTTTTTTAAAAACAAAAATAAGTTTATATTATACAATTTCTCTATCCCTTCCTTCCTTATTTCCTTCTTTACCTCCTTATTTCTTCCTTCCCTTCCTTTCCCTTCCTTCCTTCCTTCCTTCCAGTTTTACCCTTCTGGAAGAAAATTTCTTTCCCATTTTTTTTTTTTTTTTTTGAGATGGAGTCTCACTCTGTTGCCCAGGCTGGAGTGCAGTGGTGCAATCTCAGCTCACTGCAGCCACCGCCTCCTGGGTTCAAGCGATTCTCCTGTCTCAGCCTCCTGCTGAGATTACAGGCACACACCACCATGCACGGCTAATTTTTGTATTTTTCATAGAGATGAGGGTTCACCATGTTGGCCAGGCTGGTCTCGAACTCCTGGCCTCAAGTGATCTGCCCGCCTCAGCCTTCCAAAGTGCACCACCATGCCCAGCCTCTTCCCCACGCTTGACGAGTCCTCCAGGAGCCGAGCTATCATGACTCGGCTGACTGTCTCACCCCCCACATGCCCTCTCCTCTGAGTGACCTATCTCATTGGTGAGTCTGGGCTAAGGAACTGAGTGGCAGTAGCCCAGCCCCTTCCTCCCCACTGTCTCTTGGGTATGAGCTGCCCACGGGAGCCAGGTTCTGTTTGGCTCTTCCAGTCCCTGCCACGGCCCAATGCTGCCTACACCCGGGTGGGCGAGTCTGTCTATTCTGAGTACAACATAAGGCAACCCACTTCCCCACAGAGCACCATCTCTCCCAGAGCAGCTTTATCTTTAGTGAAGGTGATGTTTGGGGCTCCATCTGCCTTTCTCTGGTGCTTATTTCTCAGTTGGTTCAGAATGTGGGTGTGGAAAGAGGGTTATTGTTTATCAGCACTTACAATCTATCACATACCTAAAGACCTGGCTCATTTTAAGCCACTGATTCTGTTGGGATGCTTTCGGTGGCACATAACAGACGGTCCAACTAAAAGTAGCTTGGACAATAAGGGGGCTGTTCTCTCATATGGTAAAAATTCTGTGGGCAGATCTCTCCACCCACCTTCTGATCTTAGACTCATTTCCTTCCTCAACTCCTGGCCCAGCTCTGGGTCAACTTTCCCATCACCATGTCCGCTGTAACGAGAGAAAGGGGACAGGAGAAGGCGCACCACCGGGGCCCAATATCTGCTGTGCTACTTCCATCTGCGGGTCCTTGGCCAAGTGATCTAAATGCTCTGACCCTCAATTCCATCCTCTGTGACATGAAAATAACAAGATCTTCCTGCTAAGAGTGCAGTAGAGATGAAATTAAATCATCAAGTGTGCCTAGCACAGTCTTTGACACATAGCAGGACTCAGTACCCAGTAGTTCATGCCCCGTTTCCCCTACTATGACCTTCTCAGTGAAGAAGAAAAACTTAAATCATCCACTTTAGTGCTTGGAAATGCTTTGACTTATGCCTTAGCTGTGTGTGTGTGTTGCTCTTTGTAAATGGGAAGCCACCCTCATGTACCTGTGCTTTCAACCAGGTCCCAGGCGGTAGGGAGTGAGTTTCTCCCATTAGCCACTCCCTGACTTATTTCCCTTTGAGACAAGAGATATTCTTGGGGCTAAAAGTGCAGCTCCTAAGGCACAAAACAGCGTTTCTCTCCTGAGGCCATCTGCCGATACAGACGCAACAGGCACCCAACAGACACCCCGTATGAGTCTGCTAGGGCTGCTGTAACAAAATACCACAAACAGTGGCTTAAACAACAGACATTTATTGTCTCACAGTTCTGGAGGTGGAAGTCCAAGATCAGGGTGTTGGCGTGGCCATGCTCCCTCCAAAGGCACCAGGTGAAGGATCCATTCCACGCCACTCCCCCTGGAACATGTGGTAGATCTTGAGCACATGGCAGCATCATGACAATGTGCACATGGCATTCTTCCTGAGCATGCATCTTTGTGTCTAAACCTCTCCTTTTCATAAGGACACCCGCCGTATTGGATTGGGGCCCACCCTACTCCAGCATGACCTCATTTTAACTAAATACATCTGCAGTGATCCTATTTCCAAACAAGGTCACATTCTGAGGTGCCGAGCATTAAGACTTGGACATAGGAATTTGGGGACACGTTCCAACCCATAACATACCCCATACTTAGCCATAGTATCTCCCAAACACATCCCCTTCTTCCCTCTCTCTGTTCTTGCTCATGGGTTCCCTTGACCTGAGATGTCCTTTCCCTTCCATCTCTGTCAACATTCTACCCATCCTTTAAGGCCTACTCAAACCCCACCTCCTCCATGCAGTCTTCCTTCAACCATCTGATCAGAAACAGTCTCTCCCTTCTTTGTCTTCTCTGACATTCTCTCTGTGCCCTCATTAGAGTGCTATTCTGAAGTCACCCCCACACTTGGTTCAGTTGTGCGATGCTGTGTCCAGGGGCAGAGCCCAGATCAGCCACCTTCCAGCTATGTGGTCTAGGACTTCCTTGCTCAAGTGTGGCTCATGGCCAGCAGCGTCCACACTGCCTGATTAGAAATGCGGAATCTCAGGCCCCACCACAGCCCTACTGAAGCTGAACAATCTAGAATTTATCAAGGTCTTCAGGTATTTCATAGGCACACTACAGTGTGAGAAGCGCTGGTCTAGCACAAGTTACTTATTTGAGCCTCAGTACTCTAACCTGTAAAGTGGGGATAGTGATAGTACCTGCCTCTTAGAATTGTGAGAGGAATAATCGAGAAAATGTGTGTACAGTGCTTACAGCACTGCAGCAGGGTAAGTAACTACTAAATAACGGCAGTTAGTATTAATATACATTCTTAAAGAGCAAAGATCAAGATTAAATAAAGGAATGCAAATAAAGCTTTCAACAGGGGAGAGCTGTTGTTCATCTTAATGACTCTCTCCTGTTTTTCCTACCCACCCCACCTCGGGCTGGTGCCTTGTTAAAGTATTTATTGGTGTTTATTGAGAAGAAGGCAGTGGCCGAGTTAACACGCCCATATGGAGAGGGAACCCTGGGCCTCATCAGCGCTAATTGCATTCTCTGGCCAATGCCAAGGCCCTCCTCCCAGGCAGCTGCCCCTTGCCCCAATTCCACTCCCAGCCAAGAGCCCTGGACACGCATACACAGGAGTTTCCTGTCTTCATTCACCTCCTGCAGTGTCCACAGCAGAGAGAGAGAGAGAGAGAGAGAGAGAGAGACAGAACATGCTGGAATTGTCACTGAGAGTGTAGAGAGGTTGTGGAATGTGATTTTGGAACATGAGACACTGAGTTTCTGCTGGGAAGGGAAGAGACAAGCATGTCAGGGCCACCCACTCTGTGCTGGGATCCTCTTGGACCTTTCCTTGTCTCATTTTCTCCTCACTACAAAGTCCCTAAGTAGCCATTATTTTTCTTTTCATTTTGTAGATGAGGAAACGGAGGCACATAGAGATTGAAGAGCTTATGTGAGCTCACCAGGCTGGTCAGTGACAGAGTTGGGATTCCAATCTATATCTCTCTGATCCTAAGCCCGCTATCCTGAGACAGATGGGAAGAAAGGGGAAACGGGAAGACCTTCAAAACCCCTACTGCCCAGTTCTGTTCAGAGCAGAATAAAGACTAGCATGGAGAAGAGGGCTGCCACACAGGTGAGGACCACAGAGGAGCTTTCCGGAGCAATCTAGAAGGAGGGTGTGTTTGAGCTGGGAGGAATCTCTGGGTTTTTTTTTTTTTTTTTTTTGAGATGGAGTCTTGCTTTGTCACCTAGGCTGGAGTGCAGGGGTGCGATCTTGGCTCATTGCAACCTCCACCTCCCAAGTTCAAGCAATTCTCCTGCCTCAGCCTCCCAAATAGCTGGGACTACATGTATGCACCACTGTGCCCCATTAATTTTTGTATTTTTTAGTAGAGATGGGGTTTCACCATGTTGGCCAGACTGTGTCTCGAACTCCTGACCTCAGGTGATCCACCCACCTCGGCCTCCCAAAGTGCTGGGATTACAGTCGTGAGGCACCGCATGTGGGCTCAAGCTGGGAGGAATCTTGGTGAGCATCCCATTCAGCCTTCCCGTGGCCACTCCTCCCACATACAGGCAAACAGAGGCCTGAGGGTTTCAGTGGGCCTTGTATTAGCAACGTAAGGAAAATGCATATTTATTGAGTCCTGTACTAGGTGCTGTCGCGAGTGTCTCATCCCCTCCTTTGGAGGCTGCATGAGTTCACCGGCCCATGACAATCCCTATCAGCTGCCATTCCAAATCTTTTTGGGAATTAGGTGGGGAACATGTTTCAAAAACTCTTATCACTCCCATTTTACAGATGAAGAAACCGAGACTCAGAGCGGTGAGGTGGCTTTCCCAGGGCCTCAGAGCCAGTAAACAGCAGGGCTAGGATCAAAACCCAGCCCTGCCTGATCCTGAAGGCTGAGATTCCTGCCACTGCCCCACTTAAGAGAAGGAGTCTCAGAGAAAGAACGCAGATGGAGGCTGCCCTCTTCTGCCCCCTGTAACCACAGCACAGCTTGTCCCAGGGAGTGGGGGACAAGAGTTCCTTTTCCCAAAGCACAGCCGGCACAACCCTACAATATTAGGAGGTGGACAGAGGCCCCCGCTCAGTGGGAGCCTCTGACACCTACTCACCATTGCCAGAGGTGGAATATTCCAGACATCTCCAACTCTGACCCCAGGGGCCCCTGATTCAGCCAGGCCTTGCTTTCCACTGTTCCTGTCCACTCTCTCCAGCCACGTTTGTCTCCCCGATACTCACCTCTGTAAGCACCCTGTTTATAGCTGCATTCCTTTGATCGCCACATCCTTTTTCCTAATCTCTACTAAAAAATACAAAAATTGGCCGGGCGCGGTGGCTCACGCCTGTAATCCCAGCACTTTGGGAGGCCGAGGCGGGCGGATCACGAGGTCAGGATATCGAGACCATCCTGGCTAACACGGTGAAACCCTGTCTCTACTAAAAATACAAAAAATTAGCCGGGCGAGGTGGCGGGCGCCTGTAGTCCCAGCTACTCGGAGAGGCTGAGGCAGGAGAATGGCGTGAACCCGGGAGGCGGAGCTTGCAGTGAGCCGAGATGGTGCCACTGCACCCCAGCCTGGGTAACAGAGCGAGACTCCGTCTCAAAAAAAAAAAAAAAAAAATACAAAAATTAACGGGGCACAGTGGTGCATACATGTAGTCCCAGCTATTTGGGAGGCTGAGGCAGGAGAATTGCTTGAACTTGGGAGGTGGAGGTTGCAATGAGCCGAGATCGCACCCCTGCACTCCAGCCTAGGTGAAAGTATACTTTTATTTACTTAATATTTTTCGTTAAAGTGACTAACTCTTATAATCTGACCTCTTCCTGAAAAAAGCCACAAAATTGCAGCCATAGTATGCTCATCATTCATGTTGAAATCCATAGAAATAAACATGCAACTATTAGAATAAAATTTGTTTATTCTTGTACCAATTAAAAGTATCTAAAGTTGCACCAGAAATAATGGTGCAGATTCCAGAAAATTCTGGCCTATAGAAACTGAACTAATCTCCACAATGACTTTCGCATGGCAGTATTATCCTTACCCTCAATTTGACAAAGAGGAAATTGAACATCAGTGCGGCTTGCCACCCAAGGTCACATAGCCAGTGAGTCGAGGAACCCAGGTTGCCTGATTACTGGTACCCCACTCTCCCTACTGACCTGAAAAATACAGTTACCTCTGCTTCTCCCTCACCAACTCTTCCCTGAGGTTCTGGCAGTGGCTTCTGGGCCGCTCTGCCAAGGCTACCATCCAAAGAGTTGTCCAGTAGCCTTCCTTTTGCTTGAAGCTCCTGTTTTCTTTTTTTTTTTCCAACTATCATTGCATTTATTTTTTTTAATTTTTTTCTTGTTTTTTTTTTTAATTATACTTTAAGCTCTAGGGTATATGTGCACAGCGTGCAGGTTTCTTACATATGTATACATGTGCCATGTTGGTGTGCTGCACCCATGAACTCGTCATTTACATTAGGTATATCTCCTAATGCTATCCCTCCCCCCTCCCCCCACCCCACGACAGGCCCTGGTGTGTGATGTTCCCCTTCCTGTGTCCAAGTGTTCTCATTGTTCAATTCCCACCTATGAGTGAGAACATGCGGTGTTTGGTTTCTTGTCTTTGCGATAGTTTGCTGAGAATGATGGTTTCCAGCTTTATCCATGTCCCTACATTCTTGCAACCTTTGGCACTGTCATATTCAGTCTGTGAACCCTCCCCCTGCAGCCTTTGAGGCAACTGGGAAGGAGCAATCAAGATTCTGCAAGGGAGGAAGCCAAGCAATGCCTCCAAGTTGTCTAAAAGGGGCACATTCTAACTCCCCCACCCCAAATGACAGCTTGAAGAGAGGTCTTCCCTGAGTCTAAACTTCTTCATGCTACAAAGGCCAGCAAAGACATGCGAGATTTCTGCAGCCAAGATCAATGTTACAGATCGTTGATTTCATGAAACAGAAATCCACACTGAACCACTTAAGCAAATAAGAAATTCATTGGGAAGATGGGGGAAAGCTTTCAAATTAAAGGAAAACTGAAACAAACACACAAGCCAGATCTCAGAAAGAATAAGAAAACAAAAATCCAGGTAGTGGAAGCAAAAGGGCATCTGCCAGGGCCCTGTGGGTGAATTGTGTTCACACAGTCACTATCTCTGTGTGACTCCCTTTATTTAAACTCCAGAGAAATCTCGGGTTCTGAGTTCACCTCTTAGCTGGGCATTGGACAGGATACCTTGATTGACAGCCCCACCAATCCTATTCATGGCGGATAAGGGGGTGCTCATACCAAGAGCATCAGGGCTGTCTTATCATAATGAGGAGGGATGGTACTGACATCCAAGATCACCACCACATCACCTTTAGAAGATGCCAAGGGGTCCATTATTTTCACAGTCAAGGCAATTCTAGGTCCTTATCAGAGCTGTGAAATGATGTAGGTTTCAGTGTGAATGTTCTCAGATAACCAGCTAGACTAAAGGAGGGTGAGAAGAAGTTCTTCTGAGGATGTCTTGGCCTACAAGTGGTTCTGCCTCCAGATAACTGTCAAGTCCCTTGGTGGTGACCAGAGGTCTAGGGAGAATTTTGCAGGTTCCTACTCACTCATTCTCGAAGCCTCTGTGATGCCTGCTTCCAAAGATGGGCACACAATCTTTCCCATCCCACATGCCCTTTTGCAAATGTGGCTTTGCTACTCCTCCCACCAAGAGATGAAATCTATTCTCCCCACCTTCTTGAATCTGGACAAGCTCTAAGAGTTGCTTTGACAAATAAAATACAGTGGATGCAATGCTGTGTGACTTGCCCATTTAAGTCTTAAGTGATCTTTCAGCTTTTGGTTTTGCATTTGGTACCTGGCACTTAGGAAATCTACCTGTTATGGACTGAATTATTACTGCCTGCCCACCCCCCACCACCCCCCAAAATTCATATGTTGAAGACCTAATTCCCAATGTGACATTATTTGGAGATAGAAGGCAGATGGAGACCGCCGTCTTCTGCGCCCTGTAATCACAGCACAGCTTGTCCCGGGGTGGGGGGGACAAGAGTTAAAGTTAAATGAGGTCATAAGGGTGGGGCCCTAATCCAATAGTACTGGCGTGTTTACAAAGAGAGGAAGAGACACCAGGAGTATGTGTTCGCAGTGGAAGGGCCATGTGAGGACACAGTGAGAAGGTGGCCATCTGAAAGCTAGAAAGAGAGGCTTCATCAGAAATGAATTCTGCCAGCACCTGGATCTTGGACTTCCAGTCCTGCGAGTGGTAAGAAAATAAATTTGTGTTTTAAGCCACCCAGATTTTGTGATATCCCGTTATGGTAGCCCAAGCAGGCTAATGCACCTCCAATTTTTAATGGGTGGAATCCCTCAAGGATTAATCCTGGCCCCTTTCCTCATCCCACACTTTAGTACTGGTATATCCACCCCAGGACTTAGATGTCACCTATATGTTGGCAACTGTAAAATATAGCTTAAACATGGCCACTTCTCTCCAGCCCTGTTGCCATCACTTTAATTCAAGCCAATCTTATCTCTTGCCTAGTGTGTCAGTCAGCTAATGCTATGATAATGCTGCATAACAAATACCTCCCCCCTACAACACACAAATCCCATTGACCTGCCACAACAAACATTTGTTATGCTTTCCGATAGGTTTGTGGGTCATTTCGGAAAGTTCTCTGGGCTACAGGTCAGATTCTGATCTTCTCTGTAGGTCTCCTCATTCTCTGTGAACCAGCAGCTACCCAAGGCATGTCTTTCTCATGGCAGGTGGCAGATGCATAAAAGAGTGAGCCAAACCATGCAAATGCTTTTAAAGTCTCTTCTGTGTTCCATCCACTAACATTCTAACATTTAACTAATGTTAAAGCAAGTCACATGGCTAAGCCTAAAGACTAGGGGGCAGAAAAATATATTCTTTCCACGGAAAGGAAGCCATGACAAGGGGCAGGAAAGGAGGAAGAAACAAAGACAAATAATACAGTCTACCACACCTGGGCTGCTATAATAGCCTCTATTATGGGCATCCCTCCCCAAACCACCAGAAGAGCCATCTTTTAAGATAAAAATTGGATCAAGCTGCTTTTCTGCTTAAAACCTCTTGGTGGCTTTCCATTGCTCATGGAAAAAATTCCAAATTCTTACTGCTGCCTGCAAGGTTCTGCATGGCCTGGCCCCTGCCTTCTGCTGACACCGTTCACCCACTATTCACTCTACCCCAGCCACACTGGTCCTCTTTTAATTCCTTGAACTCAGCCATCTTAGGAAAGTTCCTCTCCCTAGAAGTCCATCTCCATCTTTCCTCTCTGATATGGTTTGGCTGTGTCCCCACCTGAATGTTATCTTGAATTGTAGCTCCCATAATCCCCATGTGTTGTGGAGGACCCCGTGGGAAGTAATTGAATCATGGAGGCAGGTTTTTCCTGGGCTGTTCCCATGATAGTGAACAAGTCTCACAAGATCTGGTGGTTTCATAAAGGGCAGTTCCCCTGCACACTCTGTCTTGCCTGCCACCATGTAAGATGTGCCTTTGCTCTTCCTTCACCTTCCACCATGATTGTGAGGCCTCCCCAGCCATGTGGAACTGTGAGCCCATTAAATCTGTTTTTCTTTATAAATTACCCAGTCTCAGGTATGTCCTAATAGCAGTGTGAGAACGAACTAATACACTCTCCCTTCCTGGAAAACTTCTAGTGCTTCAAGTCTCTACTGAGTTGTCATTTCTTCAGGGAGGCCTTGCTTGCCCCTCTCCCACCCTGATACTTTGTATCTTCCTCTTATACATTCTCCTCACTAACTGTTAGGGGCTTAATTGTGTCCCCCCAAATTCATATGTTGAAATCCTAACCCTCAGTACCTCAGAATATGACTATATTTGGAGAGAGGGTTCTTAAAGAGATGATTAAGTTAAAATAAGGTCATTAGGGTAAGCCCTAATCCAATATGGCTGGTGTCTGTAAAAGAAGAGGAGATTGGGACACATACATACACAGAGGGAAGACCATGTGAAGACAAAAGGAGGAGGGAGCCATGTACAAGCCAAGGAGAGAGGCCTCAGAAGAAACCAATCCTGCTGACACCTTGATCTTGGACTTCCAGCCTCCAGAATTGTGAGAAAATAAATTTATTTTGTTACAGCTGCCCATCTATGGTATTAAATTATGGCAGCCCAAGTAAACTTTTATACTTCTGATACACTTCTTCACTGCATGAATCACAAAGGTAATCACATGTTTATGATGTAATTTATTTTACGTGCCTGTCTCTCCCACTAGATGGTGCAACCATACAGAGACGTCATCTGATTTACCTAGCATGGTGCTTGGCACATAGTAGGTGCTCAAAAAATTACCTGAATGAATGAATGAATAAATAAATGAGCTTCATCTTAGATGACAAAGCAACAGGAGAGGCTGGAGATGGACTTGGTACGGATCCACCCTGCAACTTCCCTTGAGGCATCCACCGTTTCCTCGTTCCTCACAACCCTTCCAAAGCAAAGCTGTTCAACTGCGAGATTTGCAATTTAATTTACTCCCGAGTGACATCATAGCCATCACCATGGCAACACCCAGCGATGCCTGTCTGCCAGACAAAGTCTCTCCCGTCAGCAAAGGGCAGATGGACACCCAGGATGGAAAGGAGCCATTTGTGAGGCACAAGCATCAGCCTTTGCTGCCCTGCAGCCAGGGGCTGATGGAACTGGTGCTGGTATACCAGGGGTGGGTGCCCCTGCAGAGTGGCAGCCTCAACATCCTTCCTTGCTGTGGAAGAACTCTTTATCTCTAAGACAGGCCAGCTGCAGCCAAAAGCAAAATTACCCCAGTGGGGGCCAAGTATAACACAGGCAACTCTGGCTGGCTTATCCGTGTAATCCTCCCTTCGGCCCTCAAAACACTTGAGCAGTAGACAAAGCTACTGTTTTCCTGTCTGACTATCTCTCTCTTTCCCTTCCTGATTTCTTACTTTCCCTCCTGCTGCCTTTCTGTCCTCTCTTTCTCTTACCCTACCACACTACCATCTTCTCTCTGTTTTTGTCAACAGTTATCACAAACCTGAAGTGTGTCAGACCCTGTCTTGGACGGACGTGGAGTATTAACTGGTGTCTAGGATGGGTCTCTCTCTTATGGAAAAAGGAGTAAAGCCCCACCCTTTCCTTTTGGGAGGAGGTCTTAGGTTGCAGCTTGTGGGTGAGGGGCATTGAAGAGGAAAGAAATGTTGCTGGTATGATGAGTAAAACCTCAGAACACATTTCTTATAGCAACAGAATTATAAACAAGAGTTGGTTGTAGTTAAAATACTACTAGTATCTCTCCAAGTATTTAGGGGTCAAATAAGATTTTATGGATCAGTCTGGAAATCCAACCAGCATCTTAGGTGAAAGGATTCTGATTCTAAACTTTTAGACACTATCTCACATGCACTGAGAGCTGTATCTAGTGGTCTCCCATTTCCTCTCTCTGTGCCTCTCAGGGCCACTTAGACTTCCTTCATCCCCAGAACCAAAGGGACCAGAAACTTAGAAGATGTCACAATTTTATCTACTACTGACCCTGCAGGCAGGGCTGCCTGGTGGTGAAACAATATGGTACGTAACAGAGTCGAGACAGGTTTGTGTCAGACGTACGCAGGCTCCCACCCTGCGCTGCACTGCCTGGCTGCCCGATCTCCCTCAACGAGCCTCAGTTTTTCACCTGTAAAGTGGGGATAATGCGTCCACATCTCAGGATCATTGCGAAGAGTGAGGACATCGCATATAAAAAACTGGCCCACAGAAGGCATGGAGTAAATGCCAGCTGTTACAGCAGCTTCTGTAGGAAGGCAGAGCCTGCCTTGCAGCCACCCCACTGGCAAACGTGTCAACATGAAGAGTGAGAAGTGAGCAATGCCTCCTGAGCTGATGCCTACAGAGGAGCTGTGACAATCTGCCTCTAGAACAACCTCAGCAAGCTGCCTGGCCCAGGGGAAATCCAACCGTGATGACTTTGCCCAGACTCTGCAAGATGCTTTCTAATTGTTGGTGTTCACGAGGGACAAGCAACACTGAGCTCATTCCCTTCCTATCAATTTGCAACATCTGCCCCAGCCCTTACTGACAGTAGAGAAAAATAAGGACTTTCTGATCACACCTTTAGGCCACCAATCTTCAATGAGTTACTGGGCCCTTCCAGAAATCATATTTTCTAACTGGTCCCTGCATTGGCCCCAGCAGCTTTGGAGTGTGAGTGCTGTCTCTTTGGAGAGACTGTGGGCTCCTTGAGGGCTCTGCCTTTTTGCTCTGTGTAACCCCAGCACGTAGTAGGGGAAGTCATACAATAGGTATTAATAAATAATGGGCGGATGGATGGATGGATGGATGGATAGATCAATGGGTGGGTGGGTGTATGGATGGGTGGGTGGATGGATGGATGGATAGATCAATGGGTGGGTGGGTGTATGGAAGGGTGGATGGATGGATGGATAAATGGATAGATGAATGGATGGATGCATGGATGGGTGAATGGATGGATGGGTGGATTGGATGGATAGGTGGATGGGTGCATGGGTGGGTGGATGGATGGATGAATGGATGGGTGGATGAGTGAAGTACAATGACTGAAGTAAAAATTGCCTCCTTTCCATAGGGAAATCCAAAAGCATGGGAAGACCCTGGGCTGAGGGAGCAGGGGCTGAAACTCTGGGAAAAGCTGTGAGGACCACAAAAGTGGCTGGGCCCCTAATGGCCTCGAGACCCGGGGCAAGTCATTTCTTGTACCCATACAAGGCATACTTCATAGAGGCGGGGTGGTGGGCTTGGGTCCCAGTGCAGCCTTTTGCATTGTAGATGAGGGCTTGGGCCTCCATTTCCTCTCCATGGCAGGGGCATAATTATGACAACTCCCTTGTGAGATTCTTGTAAAGTTTTTATTGAAATAATGCTAGCTAAGCAGTTCACAGAGTCTGACGTTTATGCATACTCATGATATAGTCAGAATATATTCATGTTGTTTATAACATACAAACATTTATAACACATAAACTATTAATATAATTGTCCAAGGCAGAGGAATCTCTAGAGGGGGCAGCTACAGAGAGAGGGAGAAGTTTGCCTTTATTTAGTTACATTGTTTTCTGATTTTTTCCCTCCCCAGGTACAACAAACCCGCAGGAGGCCCAGTGACACCCCCTGTCCTAACTCAGCCCAGGAAGAGGCAGCTGCCATGGTTTAAAGAACGTGGGTTTTTAGGGTAGATAGACCCCATATCTGCTGCATACTTTGCTGCATGAGTTATTTCCCTTCTCTGAGCCTCAGTTTCCTCATCACAAAAATGTAAATAACAATAACTTCTTTACATGATAACTGTTACTAGGATGAGATGAATTTATGTATTTTTAAGAACCTGGGCCGGGCGCAGTGGCTCACGCCTGTAATCCCAGCACTTTGGGAGGCCGAGACGGGCAGATCATGAGGTCAGGAGATAGAGACCATCCTGGCTAACACAGTGAAACCCCGTCTCTACTAAAAATACAAAAAAATTAGCCGGGTGTGGTGGCAGGCACCTGTAGTCCCAGCTACTCAGGAGGCTGAGGCAGGAGAATGGCGTGAACCTGGGAGGCGGAGCTTGCAGTGAGCCGAGATCACGCCACTGCACTCCAACCTGGGTGACAGAGCGAGACTCCATCTCAAAAACAAAACAAAACAAAACAAAAACCTAGTCTGGGTAGATATTCCCATCAATTCTCTCCCTCCCCTAAAGAGGCAGGGTAGAGGTAAATTGGGATTTGGTCCAAGTACAGGAGAGAGATGGTCAACCAGGGGCAGAGCCGTCAGGAAAAACTCTGCTCCCAGTCAGCTCTGAAAGGATGAGGCAGAGCATTCCGGGCAGAGAGCAGTACCTGGAAATAAACCCAATGTTCCAGAAGCTGAGGGGAGGAGGGGAAGAGGGGAGGAGGGAAGGAGAGGCAGGTGGGGAAGTTGCAACCGCAATGACAGATCTCTGCATTTCAGGCAGAGGGAAGGAAGACACAGAACAGCTTGTAATCGTGGAGGACATGATCAGAGCTGGAGTTTTGAATGGGAAACTGCTGGCCACGTGCAAGGCAGCTAACAGATGGAAAATAACAGAGGCCATGAGTCCAGTGTGGAGGAGATGAGGGGGCCTGAGCCAAGGCAGTGGCAGTGAGAAAGGGAGACTGGGGAATGGATTTTAAAAATAGTTTGAAAATATCCATTGAGCACTTTCCCCCAACCTCTGACCACTCCATATCCACTCCGATCCCTCCCTCCAAAGTTTCACTCTGCAGCCAAGTGATCATTTTAAAGCAGATCTCATCACATCTCCCCTGCTTACCAGTTCTCTGATGGCTTCTGAATTCCTTTGAGATAAAAGCCCACGTTCCTTAGACCCCCACAGGGTCTGGTTGTCAGCCTGTCCCATGCTGCTCCTTGCTCTCTCTGCTCCAGCCCCTGTGTTCCCCCAGCACGGGGCCTTTGCATGGGCTGTTCCCTCTCCTGGCAGGCTCTTGCTTCTCTTCCTCCTCTGGTTAACACTCACTCACTGAGATCTCAATTCAAGTAGATGTCCTGACCTCCCTGATTAGCTTAAATTCCCCCAGGACAGGCAAGCACCCTGTAGCTCTCTTGATGGCATTTGTCATCCCAGTTGTTTTTGTACTAACTGATGGCTCCCTCCTCCACTAAAATGTAAGCTCCATGAGGGTTAGCACTGTGTGTTTCTTATCTCATTGTATCTCCAGGGCTTGGCAAATAGATGTGCTCAATAAACATGTGTTGAATGCTTGAGTGGAAGCATGGGCATGCACTGCGTGACAGGCACTGTGCTAGGCATGGTGGGAGACATTGACAGGCAGGGACTCGTTCAGGAGCAGAGGACCAGCCTGTAGGAGAGAGCAGTCCTTCTGACCCCCTGTCCCCATTTCCCACTGGCTCCTCTCCAGTGTTCAAAGGGCCAGAGCATCTTACAGGGCCAGCATCCCCTTGGCAACGTTGCCACCAGTCAGGCGTGATTTGATGCTTATCTGGACCATGCTGGCTGGGCCCAGCCTTGGAAGAGCTAAGGCGGATGCCATGGCAACGACCTAGCTCCTCGGAGGCCCTGGCTTGCTCCTAGGGATATCAAATCAGGCTTCTCCGTTCTCTGGGGACTGCACCCAGCATCCAAGTTCACAGTGACAAATGTCTGAGGGAGAAAAACCACCTTCAAACTTACTGGGAATACATCATTGCAATCAATTTCCTCTGAGAGCCCAGGGGAACCACAGATCAATTAGCACAGCCCATAGGTCTGTCCACATGTCCATAGTGACTGTCACCATGGGGACCTGAGGCTCCTCGGTAGAGAGAGAGAAGTCACATCTTAGAGCAGGTCGTGGAAAGCTCCATGCAACAAGCAAGAGGCAGTAATATGGTACTGAGGAGAGAGGCAGGCGTCCCAGGCTCAAATCTTGGCTCTGCATCCTACTTTCCTTCACCTCTCTGCATCCAGTGTCCTCACTTACAAAATGAGGGTCATCATAAAGACTTATCTTCCGAGGCTCTTGTGAGGACCAGGTCTGCTAATGAGTGAAAATTTCCCGGGGCACTGAGAGTATACAACAAATCACAGCTGCCTTCATTGGTATCACTGTTGAGAATCCACAAACAGGACCCTATAGAGAGGTGTTGCTAGTTCTTCTGTGTAGATGCTTAAATTGGATTAGCCACCTTTGGAAAATAATGTGCCAAGGTCCTGGTTCTTTTGGTAAGGCTGAGACCAAGGGTTACCCATCTGGGTGTTGAAAAGCATGGCTTTCCTGGCCTGAGAGGGGATGGTTTATCTGAAATGAACTACATTTCTTAAGTCTTGTGCAATGCAGATGGAGGAAGATTTCTGTGTCAACTCTGTGTGGGGTGGGAGAAGAGGCAGCTTGGCCTGTACCAAGCCCTGTGCTGAGCCCTTGACCTACCTAATCTCTTCTGTCTTCACGACAGCCCCACGAGGCAGGTATCGCCATCCCTACTTTATAGAGGAGGAGATCGAGTTCCAGTAACTTGCCCACGGTCCATCAGGTAATGAGTTCATATATTCTCACAAATACAACTGAGAAGACAAGGGGTAGCTGCTAGCCCACATGCCATGAAAACCACCATGGACCATCTTTGGCCAGGAAGCCACCAGTCCCAGTCTCTCCCTGGACTCTTCCCCAACCCAAATACAAATGCTTTTTGATAAGGAGGAGGATTGCATGATTGCATTTGCTTGGACGATGGTCCTGGCTGGACCCTGGGCTCTTCTGCCAGCATGTACTGGTTTCCTCCAATTCCGCAGCCAGGACTAAGTACCCAGAGCAGACAGGTGCTCCCCTGGAGGATGTCTGTGAGTTAAATAGGCGAACCGACACCCCTCAGCTCCTAAGCACTATCCCCTCCTTTTTCTCTTTGAAAAAGACTCAGCACAGGCCAGAAGCCACTTTCATTTATGCTTTTTGCCCATGTTACACAGGCCATGGAATGTCTGCAAAAGTAAGGAGCAAAGAAGCAGTTGTGAGAGATGATTTTTTTCACGCGTTCTCTCCAGAAGCCCTTGTGAGAGATAATTCTGTTCATGTGTTTTCTTTTCTTTTTCTTTTTCTTTCTTTCTTTTTTTTTTTTTGAGACGGAGCTTCACTCTGTTGCTCAGGCTGGAGTGCAGTGGTGTGATCTCGGCTCGCTGCAACCTCCGCTTCCCGAGTTCAAGCAATTCTCTGCCTCAGGTTTTTTTTCCAGAATTAAGTCATATTGTTGCAGTAAAGGCCTTCTGCCTCTATCAGAGCCAACTTTAGAAGCGTGTGCTGATCCTGACTTCCCGTGTGAGGATGCAAGACTGGTAGGAACACAGACACGCTTACTAAATCGAAACTCGACTTTGATTTACTACCGAGAGCAAAGGGCCATGATGAAGGTGTCTTAGTCCATTTTGTGTTGCTATAAAGGAATATCTGAGACTGGGTAACTTATAAAGAGAATAAGGTTTATTTGGCTCATGATTCTGATGGTTGGAAACTTCACGATTGGGCACCTGCCTCTGGTGGGGGCCTTGGGCCGCTTCCACTCATGGCAGAAGGTGAAGGAGAGCTGGCCTGTGCAGAGATCACATCTCAAAAGCGGAAGCAAGAGAGAGATGGGGGAGGTGTCAGGCTTTTTTCTTTTCTTTTTTTTTTTTTTTTTTGAGACGGAGTCTCGCTCTGTCGCCCAGGCTGGAGTGCAGTGGCGCAATCTCGGCTCACTGCAAGCTCCGCCTTCCGGGTCACGCCATTCTCCTGCCTCAGTCTCTCCGAGTAGCTGGGACTACAGGCGCCCGCCACCACGCCCGGCTAATTTTTTTGTATTTTTAGTAGAGACGGGGTTTCACCCGTGTCAGGCTTTTTCAACAACCAGCTTTCTTGGGAACTAATAGAACAAGAACTCACTCACCCCTGAGAGAAGGCGTTAATCTATTCATGGGGATCCACCCCCATGACCCAAACGCCTCCCATTAGGCCCCACCTCCAACACTGGGGATCAAATTTCAACATGAGATTTGAAGGGGACAAATACCCAAACCACAGCAGAAGCTGAGCAACCATTAACTAGTGTCATTAACATAAATACACAAACCCACAGGCCTGGGGCTGCCGCCAGCTGGGTAGGGCCTCAGATGCCTACAAAATCCCTTCCTTTGAGTATTTCTGGAGATCCGAGAGTGGGGAAGGGGTTGTCCTGCACATGCCCTCAAACAAGTCCATGCTAGCTGGACAGCACCACGCCGTTGTGGTTGTCTGTGCAGGGCTGGGTCTAGTTTTTGTGGATGCTCAAACTGCTGTCTAGGATAGGATGCTATAGTTTAGTGTTCTCCAAGATGAAGCCTCAAGATGTCAAAGTGGCCTCTCTTCCCATTCTATCCTCCCCATGTAGGAGCCATACTGGGGTCCGTGCAGGTTGGGAAGAATTTGTTCATGCAACAACTATTTATTGAGCATCCACTATGTACCAGGCACTGGGATAAGGTGGTCAGGGAGGACTTCTCTGAGGAGGTGACATTTATGCTGAAGCCTAAAAGTCATTCATGCACAAAGTAACGGGCATAACACTCTGGTCAGAGGGCACAGAGTAGGGGGAGGACCTGAGGGTCGGGCTTGAGGCACTGAGAAGAGGTTGAGTGGCTGGAACACAGGTTAGGGACAGGGAAGTAGGAAGTAAAGTTTGTAGGGGAGTCTGGGCCTGGTCATCCAAGACCGTGGTGAGGAGTCAGGGTTTTATTTTGAGTGTGATGTCATCCCCAAAGTATTTTAAGCAGAGCAAGGATGTGATTTAATTTATGGCTACCAAGCAATGAGTGCACAGTGGGGTGAGGCATGAGGGGCAGCTGACAGCAGGGAGGAACCACCATGTGGGCCAGGAAAGGGGCTGGGTCTCGGTCCTGCAGGGAGGCAGGGGGAATGATGAGGGCTGTGTGGACTTGAGAGATATTCTATGGGGAGAATCAACCATGCTTGCTTATGGACTATCCATGGATAACTTGGTTTTTTTTTTTTTTTTTATTATAAGAATAATATGTGCTCCTCATATCAATGCCTTTCTCAGTAGAGCCCAGACCTGGTCCATGTGTCTATGTCAGGACAAGGCACTCCACAGATTTCTCCCTCTCTGGCCCTGGGCGTTGGCACCCAAAGCTTCCTCTGCACAGTCTTCCTTCCCCAGACAGAGGTTGTGACTGCCTCTGTGGCCTGTACTGGCTTCAGTTCAGCCAGGAACACCACGCCCCCCGCAAATGAACACGTACAAATGGGTACATGCTATAGACAGCAGGAAACCAAGCATTGCAGACATTTCTAGGCTATGCCTAGAAGAAACCACCATGTAGGCCAGGTGACTACATTTCTAGGCTATGCCTAGAAGGCCCAGAGAGGTCAAGAGACTTACTCCATATTCCACAGCTACCGTGTAGTGAGTTTTAAAACCACAAATGTAGTTTTATTGCCACTGGATCATATATAGTAATTCCAAGAAGCATTACCTAAGAGATATTTTTGAGAATCTGTTTCAATAAATAGCTAGGAATTCACTTATGCAATAAACCCATCAAGTTTCTATTATCTATTATGGTCATGAGTTATCTATTATCTGCTAGATATCTGGCACCCAGCCATCCCCTAGAGTTATAAAGATAAATCAGATAAGGCCTCCTACCCTTGCAAAGCTCCAAGTTTGGTGGATGAGTGGGTACGGGGCGGGTGGGGAGAGGAGGAGTAAGGATGCCTCCAAACCAAAGGGCTACAATACCCCAGAGAAGTGCTGTGACAAAGCCGTGCTTAATATGCTACAGGAAAGCAAATTAATTGTGCATAAGCCCATCAGATGTTTCTGATATAGAGCCTGTAATAGGTACTTCCAATGGCTTGAAAGGAGTTGTTCTCAAGCTCTTTATAAACATTTTCCTCACAAGTATACTTAGCCTATTAATCTGGACCACCCACCACAGCAGGTTCTGTGAGGCTAAAGAAAATGTCAATCTTGATGCATACAAATGGTCCCTGATTGCAAATTCGTCACGTGACTGTTTTATGTATTTGAAGCTGTGTTTGTTTCTGGGTGCCCTCACCTAGTATAAGTTCCTCGGAGGAAGGGATCATGTCTGTGGCTTCCTTTTATGTTCTCCCTTCGGTCTTCAATAATGACTCAAGTGCCTACCACGTGCTAGATTGTAGGTGCTGAGCAGAGAGCAATGAACAAGACAGGCATGGTCCCTGCTGTCGTGGAACCTGCATTTGATGCTCACAGAGGATCCTGTTGCTGGGTATTAATTTCCATGTATAGCTTTACGACTCCTGAATTTCATCTCCAGCTCAGTGTCATCTGAACTCCAAGCTAATATATTCAACTACAGTCTGTACCTGGATACATGATTTACTATAAACTCATTACATCCTGAACAAATTTCTAGATTCCCACCAATGCCACCACCCAACTGGTCCTCCCCCTGCCTTGCCTATTTCTACAAATGGCACCACCACCCATGTAATTACACAAACCAATAACTGGGGAGGCACCCTTGATTCTTTCCTTTCTCTTTCACCCACACCCAATCCATCCACTGCTCTCCATCCCCTACCGCTCCCCGCCACCACCACCATCTTTTATCTATTACCACAGTAGCGTCTCCATGATCTTCTCCCGGCTTCCCCTACTCTAACCCATCCTCTACCCAGTGGCCAGGATGAGCTCATAAAATGCAACAAAAGCATATTTGCCCTCTTTATATATCCCCCAGTGACTGTCAATGGCTCTCGGAGTAATATTCCAACTCTCATGGTGACCCATCTGTCCCTCCGACCTCTTACTTGCACCTCTCCTTGGTGTGAGTCACTCTCACTTTGCTCTGGCCCATTTCATCCCCTTTCTCTTCCTTGGGTTTACGGAACCCCTTCCTACCCTTTGGAATTACTGCTCCCACTGTCTCTGAATGCTCCTCCCCTGCCCCACCCTCTGAACAGCTGGGAGCTGGGTTCCTCCTCATCTTGCATTTTTCAGCTCGGGTGTCACCTCCTCAGAGAAACACCCCCCTGACTTCCTAATATAGCATAGTAATCCCAGTCCCCCACCCTAGTGACTCTGTAGCAAATGACTCAAGTTATTCCCTTTGCAGCACTTATCAAGACTTTAGTGACCTCATTGCTGTGGAGTGCAGGATCCAGATGGTGAAGACAATGTCTATTGGGTTGACCAATCATGGCCTAGTGTCTACACAGAGGAGATGCTCAAATACTGGTTGAATTAAAACAAAACAAACAAAACCCAAACACTTCCCAGGGCTGTTTTGAGGATGGCATGAATCAGCATGTGTAAAACACAGCCCCAGGTACCTGGTAGGTCCTCAATATACTCACACAATGTCCCAGGCAGCCTGAAGATTTCAGGCACTAGAAATGCACTATCCTTTTCTCCTGGGTGTGAGGCAGGGGGGAGCATGAGAGACCAGAGGGCAGGAAACACATGGAAGTGCTCCTGACCACACTTGAAAGAATCTATTTACCTTTGTTTTCTTCCTTTTTTAAAATTTGTTTTTGCCATGAGTCTATTTTTAAAGAGCTGGAAGAGCATGGTACAAGATTGATAGCTTCAGAGATTCAGCCCTTTTTTGTCCCTCTAGCAGCCCTCCCTTGCCTTGATCAGCCACCTGTTCTGCGATGCTTGCATCTGCCCAGCCCCGGCTCTCCCTGCCATCAGTGAGCTGCCTGGGGCCCCTGGCCAGGCCAGACTGTGTTCCTGCCCCCAGGACAGCTTTGAAGCCAGGAGCTGTCGCTGCTTGTTTGTTTGTACCAAGGCACTATGAATGGCAACAGATCATGAATAAGAAACAGGCACCTGATGACAGAGCAGTCATCTCCAGCCAGCACCAACCCCTGCCAGCAGCCATCTGTACACTCCAAGCAGCCTGCCTCCAGGAGAGACAGCAGGGTGCAGGGCACAGGGTGCTGAAGTTGTAGGGAGAACCCACGTCAGCTTAGTAAGCAGGGATCAAGCCCCTCTGTGTGCCAGGAACTATGTCTGGGTTCCAGCCCTGGCTCTGCCACTAAGCCAGGAGACAGGTAAGTTCCTTAACGTTTTGGATCTTCAGTTTTCTCGCCTATTAAATGGGTATAATAATAATTCCAAATGGGTACCTTTTATTCTTGATAAAGGTCTTTTCCATCAGTGATTTCATCTGGCCTATACGCAGTTGTTCAACAAATATTTTCTGAGTGCCTGCCTGGTGCAGGCACCAAGCGTGGCGTAGCAGAGGAAGTAACTCAAAGAGCTAAGGTATTGGCCTTCATAGAGCTTGCATTGTAGTAGAGGAGAAAGACATTCATCAAGTTGTTAATTGCAGTTGTGATAAGTGCTACACAATCTACAGAGGGACTGGTACTCAGGGCACAAGAACTGGAGATTGGGGGGTGGGACCTTGAAGGTCTCCTGGGGAAGTGATGCTTGAGCTGACACCTGAAGAACTAATGGCTTTAATTGAAGGGAGGACGGAAGAACGTTCTGGGTAAAGGGAACAGCTTAGACAAAACCCAGATATCCCAGAGCCAATGAGGGCCTGAAAGGGATCCAGTGTTTCTGGAGGGTGCGGAGTGGATGGAAATGAAGTGGGAGCCATTTTCAGGGACCAGACCTGCAGGCTCTTGTCGGCAGAGGTGAAGAGGAATTGTGTCTTCATCCAAGAGCAATGGGAAGACATTGACCACTTTAATCAGGGTGTCTTCAGATCGAATTTGATGCTTTGCAAGGTCCATTCGGGCTGCTGCATAGAGAGCATTTGGGAGTTGTCTGAGGGGAAGCAGGACACGAGAGGCTGTTGCAGTTGTCCCAGAGGGAAATGAGGGCAGGGCTGGAGAAAGCATCATGGTGGCCTGGGCTGCCATTCACCAGTGGGGAGACAGGAACTCCCATTTCCACCCTAAGATAAGAGAATCAAGCCTCAGAAAGGAAAAATGGTCCCCACAAATAGCCAGTGATGGAACAAGGACTCATGTTTGACCCCCAGGGATCCAGGGGTGGGTGTCATTATTTAGGTGAGTGCCAGGTGGCTCTGAGTAAAGACTGGTCCCCGAAGCCAGGGAGGTCCTCTTGCCTAAGGCTCTTGCCACTAAAAGTGATGAGAGCAGGCTCCAGCCTGACGCCTCTCTTCTCAACAAATGCTGAGCCTTCAGCCAAAGCCCAAAGGGGCCGGCAGTGGCCAGAAGGAGACCAAGCTCGAGGACCAGCTACAGACAGGACCTGGAGGGTGCATTGTGTGAGCTTTGGTAGCACAGGGACCTGGGCACAAACTCTGCCTCTGCCACCTTCTGGCTATGTGCCCTGTGAGCTTGCCTGTGGCTTCCTGGCATCCAACCCAAGCTACATAGCATTACACCAAGGGCATAAGCCTTTGTTACCTAGGCTGGATACACTGAGATTGTTAGGACCCCTTTGACAGATTCTCAGCTGTCCTGTCTCTCCAAGGCTGTCCTCTGGTGGGACAGACTCAACATCAGGGCTAGAAGGCGGTGTATCTTCCCTGTACTGGGGCATTAAGGCATAGGCACTGGCGTGGTCAGTGAGGAGGATTATTTTCTCAGTGCTTTGTTTTAACATAACACCACAAGGTGATAATAAAATGAAAACTGACTTTTAGTTGAATTGTTTTTAAATTCCCTACAGAAAATGCAACTCTTGTTGCCTGGACCCAGAGGGGATGGCTCCCACCACCCGGTCCCCTGGCATGCCACGATCTCTCTCCCACCTTCTTCCCACCTATGTCAGGTGCCAAGGCTTCCCCACCCCCTGCCACTGCCACCTTCTCTGGGGAGGAGAGGAGTAGCTTGCCATGACTCTTTGGGGATACTGAGGTAATAGGGTCATATGTTCTTTCATTTCCTGATTCAACAAATAATTATGAAGCCCCTCTATGTGTCAAGATCAGCAATAGATGTCGTGAATACAGGTGTACATGAGACAAGATGCTGCCTCTGAGGTCTCATTCACTTCTTCATCCAATATTATACTAATTGAGCACCTACTGTGCATGGGGCCCTGTGCTGGGCATGGGACACTGTGGCCCCCTAAGTCAGGTAATCTAACAGGATGGTTCTGCTTCCTGGAGGAGATGCTTCAGCTCTCTTTTGCAGGGCAGGTAGAAGAGAGCCAGATGGGGAAGGGGCAGGGTGTCTTCTAGAAGGAGGGATCGACATGGGTAAAATCTCAGAGGTATGAGACAACTCCAAGTCCAGGGAACCACAAATAGTTCTATGTGGTTGGAGTGAAGAGTCCATAGGAGCAGGGCCAGACGTCAAGACAGATCATAAAAGGCCTTGAATATTATGTTAACAAGTGGAACTTTTTATGGAAGGCCATGGGAAAGTCAGTGAAGGGCTTCAGGGCAGGTTGAGAAAAGGGATTAACAGATGGGGACAAGTGTCATCAGATATTACAAAGATCTGGCTACAGCGTGGGGAATGGACTGGAATCCATGAGACTAGAGACAGAGAGACCAGGTAGGAAGCTGTTAGAAGGCTAGAACTGATGCCAGGGGAATGGAGAGGAGGACCTACCCAAAAGACATCAGGAAGGTGAAATCTACAAGAGGTGGTTGATATGGTTTGGTTGTGTACCCACCCAAATCTCATCTTGAATTCCCACATGTTGTGGGAGGGACCCAGTGGGAGGTACTTGAATCATGGGGGCAGGTCTTTCTCATGCTGTTCTCGTGGATAGTGAGTAAGTCTCATGAGATCTGATGGTTCCTGTAAGGGGGAGTTTTCCTGCACACACTCTTTTTTGCTTGCTGCCATCCATGTAAGACATGACTTGCTCCTCCTTGCCTTCTTCCATGATCCTGAGGCTTCCCCAGCCACATGGAACTGTAAGTCCAATTAAACCTCTTTCTTTTGTAAATTTCCCAGTCTTGGGTATGTCTTTATCGACAGGATGAAAACGGACTAATACAGTGGTGTATCAATTAGCTATAGCCAGAAAATGCTGCATAGCAAACCACTCCAAACTCAGTGACTTAAAGCAGCAATAATTTATGGTCACATATCTCTAGATAAGCTAAGAATTGGTTGATCTTGGCTGGGCTCTGCTGGACAGCTCTGCTGAGCTGTGCTCGACTTGCTTATGCATCTGCAGTTGGCTGATTTCAGCTGGGCTTGATTGGGGTGGTTTGGTCCTGCTCTGTTATCTCTTCTCCTCCTGGAACCAGTGGGCCAATCTTGGCATGTTTTTCTTATGGCAACAGGGGCAGAGTCCCAAGAGAACAAACCCAATCAGGCAAGCCCTTTATCGGCCTTTAATTATGTAATTCCCACAATATTAAATTGGCTACGTCATGTGGCTGAACCCAAGGTGAAGGGGTGGGAGCAACATTCCACCTTTTTAGAAGAAGAACTGCCAAATCACATAGCAAAGGGCATGGACACAGGGAGGGGTGAAGAACTAGGGCAATTCATGCAGTTTCCTGCATCAGGTAAGAGGCTGGAACAGGAGAGCAGAGAGAAAGGGAGTTCATGAGGGTTGGTTTGTTTGTTTGTGTTTGTTTGCCAAGAATGTGATATCAGCCCAACTGTCTCCAAAACTTGAGCTTGGCCTCCTTCATACCCCACAGCCATACTTGGCTGGGTCCAACCCCTTCAGGAATTAAGCCTGAGGCAGGGGTCCTCTCAGATGCAATGCCTATGCAGCCTGGCTACCCTGCTCAGGATGTTCTAGGGAAAGAGCCACCCCTAGGCCCCTGTCCCCCATCTAGACTCTCCCTAGTCTCTCTGACAGCCCTGCTCTGGCCTCACAGGCTGCATCACTGAAGGACTAGCTTTCCTTTCTTATCCAGACTGTGTTGGTTACACACTCCAGAGATTTGTTTCCCTCCATGTGGGCAGAAACAGCCGCACAAATGCTTTCAATCATGTAAACAGAGGGCTGGGTGGGAAAAGAGGTGTGTGTTTGCAGGGGGGAGGAATCCACTGCTTCTGTCCTCTGAGTTCCCTCTTCACCTCTGCACCCACCTCTCTTCTCTTGCTGCCATTCCAGACCATCTACCTTGCATTCTCCAACTGCAGAACAAATAGGAAGGAGATTTAGCCTCTCCAGAGGGCAACCCTGAAGGAAGGAGGCAGAAATGGCCTGTACCCTAGCTAGCCTGACCAAGTGACCTGGGAGAAGTCATCTGCCCTTTCTGGATCTCAGTTTCACCCCTATAACATAGTAATATTCATCTATGGAACATTGCATGTTTATTAACATTGCATGTTATTTTAACAGATGCTCGTATGGTGCTTACTAAGCCCTTTGCAAATATTAACTCACTTAATGATCATAACAACAATTCAAGGAACCATCATTCTACAGAGAGGAGACTGAAGCACAGAGAGGTTAAGTAATTTTCCCAAGGGCACACAGCTGGGAAATGATCAAGCCAGGGTTTGAACCCAAGCTATTTGGTATCAGAGTCCACATTTAATCATCCTATTATGCTGCTACTTCCTTTCCTGGCCTCTCTGAATTTCTAGAAGTTCAGCAACCTGGCCTCTTGGAATCATGCCTGTCCTGTATCCTTTATTTCCTCTGTATGGGTATTGTGGATTAAATTGTGTCCCTTTAGAAGATATGTTCAAGTCTTTTTTTTTTTTTTTTAACTCTAAGTTCTGGGATACATGTGCAGAACGTGCAGGTTTGTTTCATAGGTATGCATATGTCATGGTGGTTTGCTGCACCTATCAACTCCTCATCTAGGTTTTAAGCCCTGCATGCATTAACTGTTTGTCCTGATGCTCTCCCTCCCATCACCACAGGCCCTGGTGTGTGTTGTCTCCCTCCCTGTGTCCATGTGTTCTCATTGTTCAACTCCCACTTATGAGTGAGAACATGTGGTGTTTGGTTTTCTGTTCCTGTGTTAGTTTGCTGAGGATGATGGCTTCTAGCTTCATCCATGTCCCTGCAAAGGACCTGTCTCATTCCTTTTTATGGCTGCATAGTATTCCATGGTGTAACATATGTTCAAGTCTTAACCCCCGGTACCTGTGAATGTGACCTTACTTGAAAGTAAGGTCTTTGCAGATGTGATCAAGCTGAGATGCAGCCATACTGGGTTAGAGTGGGCCCTAATCCAGTGTCTTTATATGAGAAAGGAAAGGGAGACTTGGAGACAGACACGGAGACACACACAGGGAAGACGGGCATGTGAAAATGTAGGCAGAAGTTGGAGGGATGCAGCTACAAGCTGCAGGGTGACAAGGATTGCCAGCAACTGCCAGAAACTATGAGGAAGCAAGGAACAGTTCTTCTGTGAAGACTTCAGAGGGGGTGAGGCCCCACTGGCACCTTGATTCCAAACTTCTGGCCCCTAGAAATATGAGAGAATAAATGCCTGCTGTTTTGATCCACCCAGTTTGTGGTCATTTGTTTTGGGAGCCCCAGGAAGCTAATACAATGGGGTAAGAAAATCTTGAACCCTTCAAGAAGAGGCAGTTCGCAGCCTTCTCCACACACAGCATCCACATCTCAGGTCCTCTGTCTCCCGCCACCTCTCATGTCCTCTTCCTGCCTTGTATCCACTCAACCAGGCTGACATTGTTCTCCCAAAGAGTTTTGGTCCAAAAATGTAAACTCCAGGCTTGGGACGGTTGAGTCAAAAGGATGACCAGTGGATACAGACTTCTGGTCCCATATTCATTGGGAGACAGGAATCTTGAACTTTGTGGGGGACTGAGAATTGGACTTTGGGAGCCTGGGGATGTGTTGGGGTGGTGGGGGCTAGAATTCGAAGTGGCTATGTCCCCAAGCCCCGGTCCCCTATCTCCAAGGAACCAGGACTCTCTGAGCTGAAAAGTGACTCATAGCCACTCTAAGAGGCATGAGGTCATGTGGCATTGTTGCAAGGGTGCTAGACTTGGGAGTCATGGAGAAATGAGTTTGAATCCCAGCTCTGCCACTTCTTGGCTATAACAAAAGTCCAGTCACTCCACCTCTCAGGCTCAGTCCCCACCCCCTGTGGAGCGGGGCTGATGATACCTGTTGCACTGGGTGATTACAAGGGTTAAATAAAATAATGCACGCAGAAAGCCTTCAGGGAACTGTTGTGTGGGACAAAATCTGGTTGGGAACCTGAGTGTCAGGTTCCTGGAAATCTGTGTCTTACTCATTATCACTTTCCCCAAGCACTGGCTCCAAGGCCCGGCTCAAGGTGAGCAAGTATAAGTATCGAACTGGAGGTGAACTTTGTCTCATCCTTGGTTAGTCCTTGTATGGCAGAGGCACCTTTCCATTGCCCAACCTATCATTTTCTCCTCAGCCTATGACAGCAGTTTTGCTTCTCTCTAGAGGCTGATCTGACACCCTAGCAGGCGTTCAGAGGTAATCCAGGCAAAACAGCCAAGCCTGAGAAGTTCATTTGCCCGTGTCTAGTTCACCTTTCTCTCACCCCCTCCATTCCCTCTGCCCAGCAGTCCCCCCAAATTCCCCTTCCAGAATGTTCTCTAAGGTTCTTTTGCTGGGGCTTCCCTTTCAGCTGTCTGACACCTTCATAGATGGGGAAGTCCTGAGACTCTTTTGGAACCCTAAGGTGTGACTCCATAATGGGGAATCACTGGTTCGTGGACTTCTGGCTAAGATCACATGTCATCTGTTACCCCAGCAGGGAGTTCTTGCACCCCACCTGACATCTGTGCTCCCTTTTCCCATTGCATCCACCCACTACCCCTATCTTATCCTCAGGCTCCACTCTCCTTAGGCAGAGAGTGCAGAAGAGGGGCTGATCATCTGTCCCAGATGAAGCGTTTTGTGTGGAGAAGGAGGTAGGGTGGAGAGGTGGCATCAGACAGACCTGGGTTCCAACTTTGGCTCTTCCAGGTCCTGTGTGGCCTTAGGAAAGTCACATCACCTCTCTGAACTCGTATTTGAAATGAACATAGCATAGCATCCACCTCCCAGTGTTTGGTACAGAACGAGTGAGATGCACTTCTTCCAGGCCATGTGTGCAGTGCCCAGCACACAGTGACAGCTATAAAAAGCCAATAAGATACAGTGGAGTTTCCAGTATTGGGATCACTGTGAATTTGAATCCCTGCTCTGTCATTTCATGGCTGTGTACCTTCAGCAAGTCACTCTGCCTCTCCGAATCACAATTTCTCTGTAAACCTGGAAGAAAGGCCCTCTTCTTGACAATTTTTATAAGGCTTAAATGAGATGTGTGATCATTTGCTCCACCCTGTACCTCTGAAGCATCTCTCAACTTTGAACTCGTTAACTCTAGGCTCTGAATTTAGATTTTGCGGTCCTAACCCAGCTGGCCACTTGGCTTCCTTGATTATGACAAGCCCCTGGCTCTCTGGGCTACCCAACTTTGTATCTCCAAAGGCCAGACCTCCAGTCCGATGCCTCCAGGAGCTGCACCTAGAATCCTAGCAATTTCCCATGTAGCTTTGGCATGGCCAGGTGCAGCAAGGGATGGCTTGGAACTCTAAGGGTCAACAGGCATGGCCAAAGGCCCCGGCAGAGGACCTGCCCGTGACCATGGTCACCAATGCTGTCTGTTCACTACACCGTGGCCTCATGGGGGAGAATGGATTGGCAGCTTGTAACACTTGGCTAAAAAATAAACTTGCTGGGGGGCAGGCAGATATAGAGGGGCCAGCTCCTGCACAGGCAGTAGGTACCCCTGGCTCAGGCAGACTCTGCACAGTGCTGAAATACCCTGGAGGCAGCCCCACTTCCCAAGGAGGAGCTGCCAGCAGGACTGTTATCACCGGCCAGGCCCTTTCCTTCAGCCCCAGCAGGGATTAGCTGAGGCTGCTAAGTGGCCTCCAGCTTTCTCCTGTGCTCCGGAGAAGGGGGGAGGGAAGGGCGAGGGGTGGGGAAACAGCACCAGCGGTGTGTGCGTATGGGGTGATTGTCATGGTTACGCTCTGACAAAACAAATGGCTCGGCTTCCTGCAGGCCACCTAAACAGCTATCGCAATGTGGGCATTGATCAAGCCAGCTGCCAGGGCAGCGGGCGCAGGGCTTGGGCACTGGAGCCCAGCCCCGGACCGCACCTCCAGCAGTGCTGGGTGCAGAAGGCAGTCACTGTGGCAGTGGAGAGAGGGAGTGTGTACCCAGACACGTGTTGCTTCTGGGGTAAGGTAAGGACTGGCCCCACTTGTGTGAGAAGGAGAGGCTGGACAAGGGGGCTGCTCTGGGTGGGCAAGCGCATGCTTGAGTGTGTGTGTGTGTGTTTGTGTGTGGTGAGTTTGTGTGTCTATGGGCATGTGTGTCAGGGTGTGTACACTGTGTGCAGGCACCATGGGGAGGATCCCAAGATGCTTCAGCATAAGAAGTGAGGGAGCACGGCCACATGTTGCTACTCAGGTCCAGGTCTCTCTCTCTCTCTCTCTCTCTCTCTCTCTCTCTGTCTATCTCCTCTATTTCTCTCCCTCCCCACCCCTTCTCCTGCTCCCTCTTCTCTTTCTCGTTTGCTTTCTGTGTCTGTTTCTCTTTTTTCTGTGTGTGAATCTCTGCGTCTCCTTCTCTCTGTGTCTCTGTCTCTCTCTTCTCTGTCTCTGCCTCCTTCCTCCCTCTCTCAACCTTCCGTCCCTGCCACCTGTTTCCACCACTTCCTGGTCAGTCCCCCATCATCCCTCGTCTGTCCTCCAGAGCTCTGGGGCAGTCAGGAGCTCTGCAGGGTGCCCACCCCGGCAGCCGGGCTCATGCCTGCTGCCCTTCGGATGCCCCGCAGCTTGTGACCATCCCCAGATCCACGGGCCAAGCGCACACCCTTTCCTGAGCCCCGCGTCCCTGGGCTCCTGCAAGGTAAGAGGGGAAGGAGAAAAGGTCCTCGGGCAGAGGGAGGCGGCTAGCGGAGAGGAACTCAGCAGCGCGTGCAGTGTGGCGCCAGCTAACGCATCAAGCCTCCGCTGGAAGTTCCACCATAACATCTGCGGCAGCCCCAACGCTTCCACCCCATGCTCCCGCCGGCACCACAGCAGCAGAAAGAGGCCTGTGGGGCGGGAGCCAGAACCATTTCCTCCTCTCTTCTGAAGAGCAACAGGCGTCACACCATCCTGCCTCTCCCACTAACCCCGTTCCTTCTTTTGCTTTTTCTTTCTTTTTCTCTCTTTCTTTTTTCTTTTTCTTTCCCTCTCTCTTTCTCTTTTCTTTCCCTCTCTTTCTCTCTCTCTCTTTCTTTCCTCTTTCTTTCCTCCCTCCCTCCTGTCCTTCCTTACCTCCTTCCTTCTTTTTTTTTTAGACTTAGGAAGTAAGTCTTCTCTGCTGAGGCACAGCTCCTTCCCTGGGCTCACCTGTCTAAACCCAGCCAGCTCATGGGGACTGGACAAGGCTCAAAGGGGTCTAGATGAACTCCAGTCCCCCTGCTCCTGGGAAGAGGCCGTGAGGCCACGAGGCTCTATGGTTAGCTGGGTTGGCCGGTGGGGCTGAGCACATGTGCGTGTGTGTGCATGTGATGCATGCAGGTACATGCTCTTGAAAGGTATATTAGGGCATGTGTGTGTAAGGGGATTACCTGGAGGGTAGCGACGTGTATCAGGGGAACTACATGAGTTGGTAAGCGGGCCTGTGTGTGTATATAAACATGTTTACGTGTTCGTGGGTGCATGTGGGGGACACCCTGTATTTGCTGCTGTGCAGGGATTCAAGAGTGCAGGGGCATGCGTGTGTGTGTGTGCACACGTGTGCACATGCAGAGGACTGTGAGTTGAACTTGACCCAAAGGTTGCTGGGCAGGGTCCCCAAGGTCTGATATGTGGCTGTGGGGCCCTCATCACCCAGCCTTCGCTGGCACCTGTCTGCAGGGATAGTGCTTCGGTTGTCTCCAATCCAGCCCCATCCAGGTGATGGTGCAGGGCTGGTGGTCACTGTGCCTGGGTGGGTGGCCTGCAGACCCCACTGCCTTGCTGGCCTGAGATGGGCCAAGGCTTCTGACCTGGAAATGGCTCAGGCTCTGAGCAGCCTCCTCAGCTTCAGGGATTAGGAAACTCAGGATCTGTGACCTCACAGGAAATGGGTGAAGACCAGCTCCAGATCTGGGCCAGACACAGCTCTCAGAAGGTGCTCTAGACATTGGCGATTAGGCTGTTAGTAAAGTTGTCCTGGCTGGGGGGAGGAGGTAGAAGGCAGGGAGCCCCATCATGCTAGCATATAATTTTGTTCAGGAAAACCATGCCCTGCTAAACCAATCAATATTTGATTTGTCCTTTGAGGACTGAAAGTTTTGGCACATGGTTGTAACTATAATCTTATTTTGGTCCAACATAAGATTCTATTTTCATATTTTTAGTCTCATTTTTCTAAATGAAATCCCAACTGAAATCTTTTCTTCATTCACCCTTTCCTATGACATGTTGGTCCCTGTTTTAAGTGGATTCACTTACAGTGGGCTTTTTCTGGTCAAATTATTGGGTTAACATGGGGATCTCTCATGATGAGTGTTTAATGCTTGTAGAGTTTATGAATGAATGACTATGGAGTTCTTTCCAGAACCATTCACTTTTGCCTTTCAGGCCTCTTGCTTCTGCACTGCCTGCCTCACCTCAGGTCATTCATTAGTTTATTCAGCATTTAATGAGCACCTGCTAATTGTCAGGATCTCTTCTAAGGCACTGGGAATACAATTGTTGACAAAATATACAAAGATCTCTGTCTTCCTAGAGCTTATATTCTAGTGGACCCACTGAAATCTCACCTTCCTCCACCTCTTACTCCCTTTGGATACCATGGATTCTATTCCTGGGACCGTCACCTTTGCTCAAAGACCCAAACATTCATGGCTGTACTAGCCAAGTTAGATTAGGCTATGCTGCAGTAAAAAAGCAGCAACGTTTTAATTCCTGCTCTTGCCGCCTGTCCAAAGTAGGCCATGCCTCTAACGGAGGCTCCTCGGGGGCACATTCCTCCATGTTCGCTGTGGCAGAGAACATGACATGGGCAAGCACACACTGGCTTTGAAAGCTTCCACCCGGAAGTGACACACGTCGCTTTCACACATTTCATTGGCTGAAGCCAGAGGCACATCTAGGCCTTCAAGGAGGCTGGGAGCTGCAGCTTACCATGCACCCAGAGGAGGAGAAGGCAGAAGATCTGTACAATGGCATGAAGATCACATGCAGCCTTATTCAAGAGTGGGGCATCATAGTCTTGATCAGAATACTTATAGGAAATAGGGAAGAAAGGACAGGTCATCCTCTTACTCCTTCTCTGACCATAGATCAGGGTGACCAGTCTGAATGCCTGGTGGCCAGCATTGGCCTTGCCTTCTCAACCCGTGAAAGTGCTTTAATTATAAATTGCTTTCTATGAGGCATGGAGGCTCATTATGATTACTTTCATGACTCGGTGGTGGATTTTTTTTTTTTTTTGGGTGGGGGGACAGAGTCTTGCTCTGTGGTATGATCATATCTCACTGCAGCCTGGAAGTCCTGGGCTCAGGCAATTCTCCCACCTCAGCCTCCCAAGAAGCTGGGATCACAGGTGTGCCACCACACCTAGCTAATTTTTGTGTATGTGTGTAGAGATGGTCCCCCTATGTTGCCCAGGCTGGTCTCGAACCCCTGGCTTCAAGCAATCCTTCCACTTCAGCGTCCCAAATGGTAGGATTACAGGCATGAGCCACCCTGCCCAGTCTCAGTGGTGAATTTGAAAGGGTAAGCTGGTCAGGAGCTACAACCTCTTCACTGCTTACAATTCCATCATTTTTAATCCTTTCCTTTGAATTCTTGAAGACTTTTCTAAGATACCCCATTTCTAAAAGATTCCTTACAAGGCTGTCAGAAAGTCTGGACTTGATTAGCTTTATCCCCACATCCCACCTTCCTCTACACAGGGCAAAGCCACCCGCTCACCTTCACAGTCAGCCAGGCACTGTGCCTGGCGCTTTATGCACAATCCTCTTTCTCATCATCATAAGGCAGTGAGGCGAGCTCTACTTCTGTGCCCTTTTATAGATTAGAAAACTGAGGTCAGGGAGGTGAAGTAGCTTGCCTGTGTCACCCAGTGCTACAAGTCAAAGCCTGGCTTTGAGCCTAATTCCTAGAGCCTGAGGAGCTGCTGATGCCCAGGCTGGCTGACGAGGGGGACTCTGCAGCTGGCCTCCTCTCTCTGCTTCCTTGTCCCTGGTTGCTTTAGTCTGTGTTGCTGACAACCCTATGTCGTACCTGGGACTCTCAAAGAGAGGGCTTTTCTCTTGCTTCTGTGGATGTGGGATACTGTTCCCATGGATTTTGCTATCGCATAGTGGTAAACGCAGAGTCACTGGAATGGAAGTGGCCTGGGTTCAATTCCCAGAATCATCCCTTCCTAGCTTTATGACCTTGGGCAGGTTTACTAACCTCTCTTATGTTCACTCTGATCACCTGTAAAAAGAAAGAAAAATTGCACTTACAGGGTTGTGAGGGATCCGTGTGATCATCCACATAACTTTCTTAGCACGGTGCCTACGACCCAATGGAGGAGTTTGTGCAGTGTCGGGAACCTCTAAACCCTAAAACCCTGCCTCCTTAAACCTGGTTGGCAGTGGGAAACCCGGTATTCTTTTTTTTTTTTTTTTTTTTTTTTTTTGAGATGGAGTCTCGCTCTGTCACCCAGGCTGGAGTGCAGTGGTGCGACCTCGGCTCACTGCAAGCTCCACCTCCCGGGTTCACGCCATTCTCCTGCCTCAGCCTCTCCGAGTAGCTGGGACTACAGGTGCCCGCCACCACGCCCGGCTAATTTTTTTTCGTATTTTTAGTAGAGACGGGGTTTCACCGTGGTCTCGAACTCCTGACCTCGTGATCCGCCCGCCTCGGCCTCCCAAAGTGCTGGGATTACAAGCGTGAGCCACCACGCCCGGCCGAAACCCGGTATTCTAAATGCAGCCTCTCCAACTGTCTCCCCCTTCCCTCTTAACCTTCAGCTGGTTCTGCACCAGCGGGAGCCCAAGAAGAGGGGAAATACCAACCTAGCCTGAGGTTTTCCTGCAGTAAGATGCCCCATGAGGTCCATTCTGAGGCCTCTTTGTGTGTCCCTTGTGTTCCAGTTTTGTTTTTTTGTTTTGTTTTTGTGTTTGTTTTTTGAGATAGAGTCTCACTCTGTTGCCCAGCCTGGAGTGCAGTAGTACGATCTTAGCTCACCGCAAGCTCCACCTCCCAGGTTCAAGCGATTCTCGTGCCTCAGCCACCTGAGTAGCCGGGACTACAGGCACCTGATGCCCCACCTGGCTAATTTCTGTAGTTTTAGTAAAGGCGGGGTTTCACCATGCTGGTCAGGCTGGTCTCAAACTCCTGACCTTAAGTGATCCACGCACCTCAGCCTTCCAAAATGCTGGGATTACAGGCGTGAGCCACTGCACTCAGCCTCCAGTGGCATCGTGTTGAAATGACTTCGAAGTGGGAGTCATCTCTAGTGTGCTGACTTGGTAGGAGAGAAAGACAGGGTACTGATCCACTGTCCCACTCAAAACATGGGGAAGATGCTGTCTCCTTTCCCCACTCCTACCCCCGCCTCCCCACTCCTAGAAAGCACAGCAAAAGGGCAGGAGCCAGTGAGAGCTGGAGCCCTGGGGGTTTGCCGCAGTCGGTGATGAGGGGTCACAGGCCCTGTGTAAGAGCAGCTGGCTGGCAGGCGCACTAACTCAGCCTGGGCACCTGGACCTGGCTGGAAAGGAGCAGGCAGCAGGGGGGCGCCATTAACAACCCAGGATCTGGGGCCAGTTGCTTGGATTCAAATCCTGGCTGTACACCCACTCACTGTGTAACCCTGAGGTTTTCTTCACCTCTCTAGGTCTTGGTTTCCTCTGCCGCAAAGTGAAGATGAGCTGCTTCATAGGGTCTTTCTGGGGATTCAGTGTGAAAATCTCCCTGGCACTCAGGAAACAGTGTCACCTCTGAGAAGAGACTAAGTAGTCAGACACACAGATCCCTTCAACTGGGCGGGGTGCATGAGGAATGGGTATACATCTTCAGTCCTGATGTGGGTTGTCTCTCAGAGCAGCTGAGACCCTGGACTGTCAATCTGAACAGATGGGTGGGGTGAATTCTCCAGGTGCACCTCCTCTTGTTGTTAGATAAAGATGCCAGGACCCAGAGCCCAGAGGGACCCCGTGGGAAGGACCTTCTCCAGGTCATTCATGTATTCATTCAGCAAATAGGTATAGAGGGTGATGAATCTTTGTGGCTGGAGCTCGATCTCTGAAGGTGGAGTCCAAATCCCACCACCAGCTCCACCACTTACAAGTGTATTACCTTGCCCAAGAAATGTAACCACACTGGGCTTCAGTTTCCTCTTCTACAAAATGGGGATAATAGCCTTGCCTTCTTGATAGGATTGTCCCGAGGGTTACCAGAACTAATTCACAAAAAGCACTTAGAACACCACCTGGCATCTACTCATGGCTCAATATGTGTTAGCTGATATTTTCTGAGAACTGTTTTAGGCACTGTTCCATGTGCTAAGAACCATAACAAGGAAGAAGTATAGCTTTGACCCCTACCCCAGGGTCTTAAGATCCCACTAATCTTTATTCCCCACCAGCTGTGCTCCGTCTAGGCCCAAGAGGTGTGGCCAGACCACATGTGTGATGGCAGGGTCCCAGTCTGGGGTTCACATGCAGTTGGTGGCAGAACTGGTCCTCAGGCCAGGGGGCACTTTGACTCCCAGTCCAGTACCCTCTGCCACCCCACAAAGCTTCTCTGTGAAGGGGGCGCAGTGTGTGTGGGGAAGCAGTCTCACAGGTTGGCCCAAACTGCTCTGGGACCTCAGACAGAAGGGAAGGCAATGAATGTATTCTTTAGCCAACACCTAGGGAGGGGGCCCTGGGATAGCTGGGTGGCATGTCTTAGGGCTGTAGGTGGCCAGAGCCACCACGGGGAAATGCCAAAAGCTCAGGTGCCCAGATGCAGTCATAGTGGGTGGGAGAGTGAAGCCAGGAGGATAACCCAAAGAGAAAAGGGAATTAAAGCAATAGCCAACATTTACTGCGGACCAGAAACTGGGGCAAGCATTTTACAGGGCAGTGTCTCCCTTGCAAGCCTCTCAATAACCCCAAGAAAGAGAAGACATTTTTACCTGCCCACTATACAGAGGGTGAAACTGAATTTCAAAGAAGCATCCAATGAGAGAGCACTGGAGAAGGAAGAGGAAAGGCAGGTTCCAGGGCAGGAATTCACTTCCTAGCCTGTCATTTTACCACTTCCAGGTTTTGCGGGCAGGCACAGCACAAGGATTTACTCTTCAACTCCCTAGGAGCCCCACTGCAACAGAGTAGCTCTAGAGGGGCAGTGGCTGGATTCAAAAACAGCTCTCCCTCTGCGCCACCAGCCGGTGAGCCCCTCAGCACACAGGGCGCGGTGTGCTGGAGACAGGGACAAGGCTCGAAGCCACATAGAGAGTTTACTTAGTGCGTTTCAGTGGAGCCACAGGGATGCTGGCAGCTCTGCTGGGTGAGCTCACCTTGCAAACATGCCCCTGGAAAGGTGGGTGTAAACTGAATTTGTGTAATAAAGCCCAATTTTCCCAGCGATGTGTGGGCACATTTCTGAGTGACCTTCAGTGAGCAGAGGCTCCAACGCAGGAATCTTACTGGGCCCCCAGTGGACAGGCATGGCACAATTTCCGTATATGTAAACCACTCCCTCGTTGATCTAATCCGACAAGCATCTTTTCAGACGCTTAGCCCAGATAGATGGCCCTCATTTATCTTTTCAAATGTGGATGTGCCTATTTCCCCCTTCTTTAGCAGGGCCAAACAGTCTCCTAGCTGGAAGCCCCAGACACCGTGGGTGGCTTGGCCCCAGCCTCCTGTCCAGACTGACTGTCCAGGACGTCTCAACTGGCTGGACTCCAGGTCTCTCAGGCAGTGTGAGGACATAAAGCACCGAGAAGCCTGAGCATTCTGTGCCTTGACTACTCCCCCAACCCCCAGCCCCCACCAAAGGAGACTACAGCTATCTCCAGGATAGAATCTCATGGGCTCTGGGCTGAAAAAATTTCTCCCATTGTTAGATTCTTTAGATGAACCCATAGCCAAGGCCTATATCCACCCCATGACACATTTCATTCTATTTATTTGGCCACTCACTCATTCATTCAACCAATAGAGCACATGCCATCCATTCATTGTTGAGCACCAACTATGGGCCAGACACTGGGGAGAGACAGAGTATCCTGCCTCAAGTTCTGGGGGCTAGCTGCCCCTGGTTGGGGTGGGTGGGGGACAGGACACAAGGCCTGAGGGCAGGGGTCCTGTACTTCTTGGTCATTGAGGTAGCTCAGCCTAGCACAGTGTCTGGCACAGAGCAGATCCTCCAGATAGGTCTGTTAAATGGACACACGGTACATGGATGATGAGATAGATAACATGAGTGGTGCTGACTGTGCTGGTGGCAGGGGGCAATCTTAGGCAATGCAGGACCCCGAGAAGGCTCCATGGAGGTGGTGGCATTGAAGCTGGCCTTGAAGGATGGCTAAGGAGGGAGAGGTGGAGACAGCATTCCTGGCAAAGCCCGCAGTGCCAGAAGAGATGGCGGTAGCAGAAGTCAGCCTTGTTTGGAGGCATAGCAAGACGTCTTGACTGGCTGGAGCATGGGGTAAACGGGGTGAGGGTGGGCCTCACAATCAGGGATTTGTTACCCATGTTGGCTGGATATAGGCCTACGTGGGGAGGTTTAGAGGAAGGAGACCAGAATAGGAGAAGCCCAGAATTCTAGAAGGTTAGAACAATCAGACCAGATCCAGAGAACCCACCGACTTGGCCCCACTTTGATATGAGTGTTGGTGCTATCTGTGATTGGGTGGCCCTTGGAGCATAGGCTTCTAAAGGGGCCATGAAAGCAGGACTTCCTAGAGGGGCCGGAGATGAGAAAAGAAGCAAGGGCCCCTAGCCCCAGGTAAGAAGGCAGGTGGCAAGCCCAGAATTGCTTGTGGGTTCACAGTCTTCGTCTAGCCCAGGCCTGGCTGAGCCCCCACAGCTAGGGGACCCCAACTCTATGGAGAAGCATCTGGGAGGGATCAGGCCAGGGTGAGTGTGAGGGTGAGGGTGCGGGTGAGGGTGAGGGTGAGGGTGAGTTGCTTCCAGAATGGCTTTGCAGGTGGGAGGAACATGTTTCTGGGACAACAATGTGCTGGGGATGCAAGGGAAAGGGTAGATTTCAGCAATAAGATCAGAGTCAGGGTCAGGGGTTACTAAAGCAGATGCTAAGCAGAGGCCCATGGGACCTTCCCAGCTCAGACCTGGAGGAAGCTAAGGCACAAGGAGGTTAAGTAACTTGCTCAAGAATACGCAAAATGTGACTGGCAGAGCCCAGCAGAGTGACTGGGCCAATTACTATGGAAGTGGCCATCCCAGGGACTCTAACCTCAGGCAGTTCCCCAGAGACTGGGACCTAGGCACCCCTAACCACTACCCCATGGGCAAGTTTCTGCCTTCCCAATCTCTTTCTGAAAAGCAAATATCCCCCAGCAAGAGGGGCATGAGGGCCTTCTCCTTGACCCCAGGAGCCCTGACACAGCCCCCTGCCACCTCCACCTCCCTTGTGATGGCTGAAGCCAGCAGGGCCCCAGCACTCTCTTCCCTCCGGTGCTCAGCATGAACTGGGAAGCAGCCTGAGCGGGGGAAAGAGCAGGCTTTGGAGTCCGGGCTGGTTTCCATTCAGCTTGGCCACTCTCTGGCTGTGTGATGGCTTTTGGACCTCCGTCTGATCCTGGAAATTGGGAGTAGGTGTATTAGCAATGCCTGTAAAGCACTAGAAACTGGTAGATGCCCTTATTCAGAGTCCCTCGTCCAAACCAAGCACAGTCCAGGGAGCTGGAACAAGGCAAAGGAGGAGGTGCAGCCATTGCTATTTCAGAACTCACAGCCCTATGGGAAGATAAAGCCATTGCAGATGAGTGGTTACAGTGCCACAGGATGTGGGGTGTGATAGACAAGGGCCCAAAGGCTATGGAAGCCCCAAGGAGAGCGCGTCTGATGGACTGGAGTGTCAGAGAAGGAGAAGGCTTCCTGGAGGAGGTGGATCTAAGCCTTGAAAGATGAACAAGACTTTGAAGGCAGAGGAGGCAAAGGGTGGCAAAGAACCTGACGTGTTCAGGGCATGGTGAGAGAGTCAGTGTGTTTGGAGGAAGGCGAGCATGTAGAACGTGGAGGGTGGTGGCACTGGAGAGAGATGGGGACCCAATGGGGACAGCTTTGAATGCCACACTAGATGTTTGACTTACTCTTTTGGACAAAATCAATGGGAAGTCATTACGCTCAGGAAGAATGGAGGGGTGCGTGTGTGTGTGTGCGTGCGTGTGTGTGTGGTGACAGAGGGGACCAGAAGGGAAACAGCCTGGAGGTTGAAGGAACAGGTAGGAGATGATACAGTCTAGGGGAGATCAGTGAAGCAGCAGCAAGAGGAAGAGAGAAGAGAGGATTGCAAGACTCGCTCAGGCAGAGGTGACAAGGCTTGGGGGAAGCTCAACGCAGGAGATAGTGTACCCTCATGTTTAAGCACATGGTCCTTCTGCTTTGGTTTACTCTTAGCCTCATTGTTTACTCGCTGTGTGGCCATGGGCAAGTTGTCTCACCTCTTAGAGCCTTGGTATTTTCATTTATCAAATAGGGATACTAAGAGTAGCTACCTCCGAGAGATGCTGAAAATCATATATGTAAAGCACTCAGAGTGGTATTTCATCCATTCAGCAAATACTTATTGAGCATCTATTATGTGCCTGGCACTACTCTACGGGCAGTGGATACAGCAGTAAATAAACTAAAACAAAATCCTGGCCCTCACGAGGATTACACCTTGGAGGGTTAGGAGACACATTAAACAAGATAAATAAGCAAGATATACATTATGTCAGATGGTGATGAGTGCTAAGGAAAAAAACAAAGAAAGGAAGCTGGAAAGTGTTGGAAGGTTGCAATTTTAGGAATGAGTGAGTGGTCTTGAAGATGGAACCATCACAGATGGTATGTGAAGTTCAAGGCATGGGAGTGGAAATGCAGGCTGAGCTGGGAAGAAAGCAAAGGTTGCTGACATGCGGGATCGAGGGGCAAATGCCCAAGGTGTTGATGCACTGTTCCCAAGGATGCTCAAGTCACGTGAGATGATGGCAGGGCTTGGGGAACAGAGGAAGTCATGAGCCAAGCACCAAGTGTTGACTAAAGGAGTATGATTGAGACCTTAGAGAAGGCAAGCCACAAGGATGGGATAACCAAAAGGCATCAGCCCCCCAAGGAGAAGGGTTTTGACAGGAGGACAGAAGAGTGACAGCCTTGGAGCAGCAACTGGAACCAAGGACACAGAGAGTCTCAGGAGAGGCACAGGATCTGGGGGAGTTTGCTGGCCATGCAGGGGCAGCTGTAGAGGACACAGGGGGAGGTTTGGAGAGGTGGGCAGTGGCCAGGAGCTGACTCAGGGGCACAGAATTACAGAGCTTCCCCCGTGGGTTGACGGCCTGTTACAAGATGGATGGCACCTATGGTGGCCAGGGAGGGTGGGTTTGGGCCATGGTACATAAAAACTGGAATGGGAACCCGACAGATTGAACCTCCGTAGCTTCTCTGTGGAGCCGCCCCTGACCTCATGGCCAGAGGATATCTCTCCCTCAGCAGAACCCATGCAAAACCCAGAAACGACCAGCCTGGCATTGTGATGACATATGGATCCATGCATTCATTCAACAAATATGTTTCACCCCTTTCTGTGAGGGCAAGCACAGTTCAAGGTACTTAGGATGTATCAATGAGAAAAACAGGCCCCAATCTCCGCCCTTGTGGAAGGAAGCAGATGAAAAGCGATAAATGCAATAAATGTTTTCTACATAAGACATTGGAGAGACATGCTACGGAAAAAAATCCAAACAGAGCAGGATGAGGGATCTGAAGGAAAGGAGGAGAGGGGTGCAATTTTAAAGCAGGTTTTCAGGGCCCTTCCTGAGAAGGTGCCACCTGAGCAGATGTGAAGGGGTGAGGGATTGAGCCACGAGCACGTGCATGTCTAGAGGCTGGAGTGAATCAATTAAGGGGGTGGTCAGAAGGGAAACCAGCAGGGGCTCAGATCAATGGGGGCTTGAGGGATGTAGGGGCCATCAGGGAGTTTGAGCCATGGAGTCACACAACTAGATCCTTATCTTCAAAGGACGACTCTGACTGCTCCACTGGGAATAGACTGTAAGGGACAATGTGGCTGCTGCAGTGGGGATGACAAGAAGAGGCCAGATCATGAACTTCTACCTTTATTTACTGGCTGTCTCTTCCATTAGTATCTCTACTCATGCCTGCCTGTTCCCATTGCATCCCCAGCACCTGGTGTCCTTCAGTGTCCTTGGGAGGCTGCTGGCACTCATTCATTCATTTCACTTTAGAAATATTTATTGAGCACCTATTATGTGCCAGGCATAAATATGAATAATGTCCTGCCCAGAAGGACAGCAACTATTTGGGATTTATCATCTCTAGGCCACCACAAAAGTATTGGTATTTAACAGGCACACCAGGAACCTCCTCTAAGCCATATAGAACTCTTAGCATCCAGGTTTGACCCAACGTTTCATCAGGAAAACACAGTCCAGAGCCTCAAATCATTCCAATCTTTCTGTGTGCCTCTTAGAGAATATGAGAGGGGATCCAATTTATAACTTCGGGCATCCCCTCTTAAAAATCCTTTTTTCTTGCCCCCTCCAGTCCTCCCTTCCTTGTTCTTTAAGGCCCTCCCTCCCTCTTCTCCCCTGGCCCCTTCTGCCAGCTCCACTCAATCCCTTTCTGGTTTCTCTCACCTCACCAGCTCTTTTCCAGATGTAGCATCCCAAAAGTCAAGGAACTGGGCAAAGACATGTTGTGTGGAACACTGAGGAAGGAGGTGGGGAAGGTAAACATAGTGTTGACCCTCACACACTTGACAAGCCCCACTCACACCAGATACCATTCCTAAGACTAAGCCCTGGCTTCCCACACTCTGACCCAGAAATGCCATGGCCTCGTCCCTGTCCCTGGGTGTTCCCTGTGGCCTGCACCCACCTGAGGCCCAGGTTGGGACAGAGCTGGAAGGGAAGACACTCAGTATAATCTACTCTGGTCCTCATGGTCCCCATCTCTTATGGGGATGGCCCCGGGCCCCTCCAAGGAGAAAGTCCTACACGAATATCCATTTACCTGTGTGCCCTTGAGGCACCCCAAACCCACATCCAAAGCCAGCACACTCCCTTGAGGCCTCACTGTCCTCATCTGCAGAAGAATAATACCTTAGAAGGTTTTATGAGGATTAAATGAGATAATGTATGTGCCTGGCACATTTTCAATGTTTAATAAATTCCAGCTGTCATTGCTATGACCTTTCCTCACTCCCACATTTCCTCTGCTGCTAGATTATAAACTTCTCGCCATTTGGGCTGTGTCTCATCTTTGTATAGCCAGTGGCTAATTCAGGGCCTGGAATACAGTAGGTGCTTGTCAATGCTGGATGAACTGATAAAAAATTTGCATTAACCAGGCCCCCACAGGATTTAAAGTTTATTCTTTCCAAGGGGTTCTGACATTCTTTTTTTTTTTTTGTAATATAGATTTTGGGTTTTTATTTGCGTGCGTGTGTGTGTGTGTGTGTGTGTGTGTGTGTGTGTATGCATATTTTTTTAAAATAATTCCAACTTTTATTTTAGATTTAGGGGGTACATATACAGTTTTGTTACATGGATATATTGCATGATGGTGAGTTTTGTGGTATGACTGATCCCGTCACCCAGGTAGTTAGCACAGTACCCAACAGTTAGTTTTTCAACCCTTTCCCCACTCCTTCCCTCCCCGACCAGTAGTCCCGAGTGTCTATTATTGCCATCTTTATGTCCATGAGTAAACAATGTTAAGCTCCCACTTAGAAGTGAGAACATGGGGTTTTTGGTTTTCTGTTCCTGCATTATTTGCTTAGGCTAATGGCCTCCAGCTGCATCCATGTTGCTGCAAAGGACATGGTTTTGTTCTTTTTTTATGGCTGCATGGCATTCCTAAAGGGTCAATGCTGAGGGAGTCTGCCATCTGTTATCAGATGTCCCTCATCTAAGCACCGCTCCCTGGGCCATGGACAGTGTGGGTAGACTGGGTTGGATAAGATGCCTTCGGCAGAATCTCACTGCAATGTGGACTGGAGCTGAGGTCTGGGATAGCTGCATGTCTGGATGCTGGCTCCCTAAGGCTTCGTTCCCCAATCAGCATTCCAGACAGGAGCAAACCAGGATGCGGGGAGGGCGGGTGGGGAGAGCAAACATTAGGAGGTGGATACGTGGCTCTGTCAGGAAATGAAGGCCGCCATCTTGTCCTGCACTGTCACCCCTGCCTCTCACCCCCTTGAAGTTGCCAGGTTTTGCTCTGGCCACCAGGAGAGAGATCCCCTGAGAGAAGGCCACTTGGGGAGACAGCAGCTCCCTCCCGGCTCTTTATCTGCCTGCTGCTGTCAGTCAGCCCAACAGGAGATAAGCCCAGAGCTGTCTGGGCCTGAGCCCAGAGGGAGAACATAATTAAAAAGCCACTGCTGGCCTGGCGGGGCGCCGGGCTGTGGGGGAGCACCTGAGGATCTCAGCTGGGGACATGGAGAGGACTCAGGGGGAAACAGTCCCTTCTTTGAGAAAGAGCAGGGTACTCAGCACTCATTGAACAGCCTTGCAAATAAAGGGCAGCAGGCTACCAGCCCAGGGAAGCTTTGCCTGGCACCTACCCCGCAGACAGGAAAAACAGAGGGAATCTGACCTCAAACTTCTATCCCACACCCTTCATTTGACTTTGCTTCCCATTCCCACCCCACTTCTTCAAGGCTTGTGATTACTTGGGCAGGGGTCTTAGGAGGCCCTAGATCATTGAGACATGGTCCTGAGAAGTGCTATGGAGGCCTTCATGCTGCAAGGATGAAAGCCATGCATTCTCTTATTCATTCAATCAACACAAAGGGGGTTGTGAAGCCAAAGTCCAATCAAGGTGAAGCCAAAGTCGATGTGGCCCATGCCCACGTATGCAGGTAGCGCCTATGCTCAAATGGGAAACAGAGAGTAACAGACATCGCTCAGAAACAGAACGCAGCAAAACAAATGGATAGAGATACTCTTGGGGAGAAAAACTCAGCTCTGTGGGGGGATGACAGAGGATGCTGGGCACACTGGTCTGGCCTCCCTGCAGGGGGGACCCAAGTTGACCATGAAGGATGAGTAGGGGGTTACTAGTTTAAAAATGGGCATGGGGTGGGCCTTCCAGGTGGAGCAGCAAGCACAGGGATGGAAGGAACAGGACACGTGTCCGGAGTGGAAACTGCTGAGACCCACAGGGTGTGTTTGGGGACCACGGTGATGCTGGGCTGGAGAGGCCAGCAGGGGCCCAACCCCATAGAGCCCCAGGCCACCTTAAGTTTTGGTTCTCTGTCCAAGGAGCAAGGGAGCCCATTGGTGGGTAGAAGAGGGTAGCAGAGACCCGTCCAGTTTATGTGTCCAGAATGTTTGTTCTGGCCAGTGGGTGGAAGATGGATTCTTGGGCAAGAGTAGATTCAAAAGGCAGATCAGGAGCTGCAGTCCAGGTGGAGGTGGTGGTGGCCTGGGACAGGGTGCTGGTGGCCATGAAGGGAGGATGTGGATGGATACAAGGGCTTTTCCAGAGAACGGGTCTTGGCGATGGATTGGCTGTGTGTGTGTGTTGCGGGTGGGGGGTGGGGGGTGGTGAGACGGAGGTGCAGGAATGACTCCCAGGTTTTAGCCTCTACACCTGGAAGAATGTAGCTCCCCTTACTTTGATGACTACTGGGGTTGGCCTTCACCTACCAAGTGTTCACTGCAGTGGGCAGCCTCACTGAAGTCAGAGAAGGAGGGACGTGGTGAGCTATTCCAATGGCCTCATTCTGCAGAGGCAGCATCTGAGGCTTAGGGATTACTGGACACACAGAGGATGGGGTCAGAGCCTGAGCCCCTCGACTCCCCTCCCTACATGGTCTGTTGGGGAGAATTCCAGGCTGAACCTGAGGCTTCCTGGGCTCTAGGCCTGACTATGCGCCAACGCTTTGAGTGAATCCCAACAGGTCACATGCTTTCAAGCCTCAGTTTCTCTACCTGTAAAATGAAAGGAAGAGAATGGCCACTTCTCCTCTTCTCAGGGGAGATTGGTAGTTATCCTGCGGTCACTTCCTTCCCAGGAACTGGGAAGTTCTTGGGGAAAATGAAAACAATGATGTTCTGACTGCTTGGGGGTGTCTGAAATGGGAAAACTAGGTTGAGGGGACCTGGGGGAGCCTCTTCCCACTTCCTGCCCTTCCTGTGTCTCGCAGGTTCTGAAGGCTGAGTAGCCAGCGGGATGCCTGGCTTGCTGAATTGGATCACGGGGGCAGCCCTGCCCCTCACCGCATCTGATGTCACCTCCTGTGTCAGTGGTTATGCCCTGGGCCTAACTGCCTCCCTCACCTATGGCAACCTGGAAGCCCAGCCCTTCCAGGGTAAGGACACCTGCTGGGGCCTCCCCGGGACCACCCCCTCCTCCACATTGAATCCCTGTCTTGACATTTACTCGCTGACTGACCCTTAGGCAAGTCATGCCACCCCTCCAAGTCTGTTTCCTCATCTGTAAAATGGTGAGACTATTTCTGCTTTGCAGGCCTCAAAGCTAATAGCAAGGAGGGTCAGGATTTGAGCTGAGGAGGTTTGGATTCAGCCCCAGCCAAATGTCCCCGCACTTTTCTTTTTCTTTGAGACAGGGTCTCATTCTGTTGCCCAGACTTGAATGCAGTGGTGTGATCACGGTTCACTGCAGCCCCCACCTCCCAGGCCCAAGAGATCCTCCCACTTCAGCCTCCCAAGTAGCTGGGACTACAGGCATGTGCCACCACACCCAACTAATTTCTGCACTTTTTGTAGAGACGGGGTTTTGCCATGTTGCCCAGTCTGGTCTCGAACTCCTGAGCTCAAGCAATCCACCCACCTCGGCCTCCCAAAGGCCTGGGATTACAAGCATGAGCCACAGCGCCAAACGGTCCCCACACTTTTACAGTCCGCAAGGCACACTGTCCACAGGTCAGTCCCACACTTTCTCCAGGGAGCCTCACAAGAGGAGAGGCATCAAGACTCAGTCAAAGCCAGGAGCCTCCACTCCTAGCCATGGTTCTTGCTCCTATGACCCTGGGGAAGCTGCCGCCCCCCTCAAAATCACGATGCTCCACTCTGCTGTCCAGATGCCCTGGGTTGTGGCGGAGCAGATGAGGTAATACAGAAGGCAGGACTTTGTGGACTGAGAAACCATCTGTGAATATGAACCACGGTCAGGGGTGTGGAGTCACACTGGCCTGCCAGAGTCATTTGTAAATCAAACTCCTCTCCTTCCACTTCAAGATGGGAATTGTGGGAAGGCTAGGAGGGCACCAGCCAGGATTCCCTTCCTATCCGCAGTGATGGGGCCTCGTAACCACCAAACTTCATGTCTTTGGTCACCAACTTTTGGTGACCAAACCTCAGCCCCACCTGAGGTTCCGAAACCCCTGCAGGGCTGCCCTGAGGACCAACACTACCCAAAGGGAGCTGCAGGGAAACTTTCTTCCCCTTAGAAATCTCCTGGGCAGGGCAAATGGCCCTGTTTCTGTGTTCAAGGAAACCTAGAGAGGGCGACTTAAGTTAGGATCCACCTGCGGACTCACGGGGCTAAATAACCAAATAACTTCCAACAGCCCTTTGGCTTTCCACGTGCAGAAGGAACAAGTGCCCTCCATTTTACAGATGAGGAAACTGAGGCCCAGAGGGAGCGGAGGTCGGGGTTTGTGAGGGGCTCACCCTGGACCCAGCATTGTGCTGTTCCGATATTAAAAGGGTAGATAAAATAAGACCTTAACACTGTAAATGTGATCCCCAGCTGCCAGCATTACTCAGAAGCTGCTTAGAATTGCAGGATGTCTGGCCCCACCCCAGAGCTACTGAATCTGAATCTGCATTTTAACAAAACCCGAGGTCATTCGTGAGCTTCTCAAGTTTGAGAAGCACTAAGATATAATAATGTGTGGCACGTGGTTTAATAAATGATGCCTATTTTTTCAATTCTCACTACAACCCTGAGAGTTAGGCTTCATTATCCCCATCTTACAGGTGGTACTGGGAGGCCTGGAGAAGCTAAGTGTCTTATCCAAGGTCACCTGGCTAGGAAACATGACGGGGCCTGGATTGGAACCCTAGTCTTCCTCTAAAGCCCCAATCTTCCATGCCACAGGTGGCAAACTTGTGGCCCATGGACAAAACTGACCACATAGATGTGCTTTATGAGGCCCACACAAGTCCTACAAAAACCCACGTTTTCACTCTCTTGGAAAATCCGAAGTTCTGGCCACACCAGGCTCACACACCTGCAAAATAAGAGCTGGCCCTGCCGCTGCACTTACCCACCTGGGAGGTCCCAGTCTGGCTCTCTGCCGAGGCCTCTCGGCATCCACTAAGTGACAGTGGGCACCGCCCAACTAGCAGGCCAAGGGTTCAGCTTCCTTCCAGGCAAGGGGTGTGCAGGGTGGGCCTGGGGCACCCCACAATGCCGGGCCCTGTTCCTACAGGCCTCTTCGTGTACCCCCTGGATGAGTGCACCACGGTGATCGGCTTTGAAGCAGTCATTGCCGACCGTGTCGTGACAGTACAGATCAAGGACAAAGCCAAGCTGGAGAGCGGCCACTTCGATTACTCCCATGTTCGATCCCCAACAGTCACAGGTAAGACCAGAAAGGCTGCAGCGGGACTGGGGTTTGGTCAGCCAGAGGCTGCCTGGGCTGGAGCCTCAGGCCAACTGCAAGGATAGCAGTGGGATATGAGGGAGAAAGAGCACTGAACTAGTCAGGAATCCTGGACGGAATCCTGTGCCACCTTGGGCCAATAATTAACTTCTCTGAACCGCAGCTTCACTGTCTGTAAGACAGAGGTAATTGACTTTCTGTTGTCACCTCAAAAGTGTGAGGATCAAAGGAAGGGAGGCAACAAAAGGATTTTAAAGGTCTCTCTAGAGAACAGAATAACATATCTTTTAAGTTCAGAGGCTGTGGGACAAGTCACACCAGGATTTGACTCCCTTTCCTGTTGCTCACAAATGGTGAGAGCTTAGAGAAAAAATTTACCCCCTCTGTAAAATGGAATAAATAGCTGTCCTCACCCGATGCTCAACCAGGATAATGCATGCAGAGGACTCACATCACAGTAAATACTCAAAACGTGACTACTAATGCCTGCTACTGAAGAAACTGAGGCTCAGAGAGGGAGAGCAACTGGCTCAAGGTCAGTAAAAGACAGCTGTTAGTGCCTTTTAGGCAGCACGTCACACAGCATGTTAGTGGAAGAGCCAGGGCTACAGCATAGACCAGGTATAATAGAATGTAAGAGATTCTTATTATTGGGTCTACTATCAAGGTGAAGTTTGTTCACGTGGTTATTAAAATGTTCAATGAGCACTCATCCTGAGTAAGGTGCAAAGTTGTCCCTGAGTTGTTATGATTTATCACAGTCTGAAAGGCTAGTTAGGATCTGTCTAGGAGTAACCATGATGGGAGCAGGGGGTGGAAAGTGGCTGTGTCAAGAGAGGTTGTGATGATGTTAGAGGAGAAGACCAGCCCAGATCAGGGACCAGGGAGGTGTTCATGGAGGGGTTGGACGGGTGGGTAGACTGGCTAACTAGGGATGAAGGAATGGGTGTTTTGATAAAAGGAAAAGCATGAGGAAAAGTATGGATCCCCAAGGTGGAGGATGCTTTGATTTGGTTCTTGGGGTGGGAAGTAGAGTTTGGAGGATGAAGATGTGACCCTCTGTTGGGCGTTTTGTGAGTCCAAGTTTTCCACTCCCAGCAAGGTAGAGTGGAAAGTTCACAGGCCTAGAGTCAGACGCATGGGGGTTCAGATCCTGGTTCAATGGGTTGCTTATTCACAAGTCACACCCTCAAGCTGAGCCTTGATTTTCCCATCAGCAAAATGGGGCCACTCACACTTACCACAAGAGCAATCTTAGAGGGGATCAGAGATAATCTATGTACAGCCCCTGACGCCAGCCTGGCACTTAGGGAACATTCTGCAAGAGGGGGTTTCCATCGCCCCTCATTCCTGCACACCGGGAAAGGTGACCTTGGATGAGGATTTGGAGCGGATCCTGTTCGTGGCCAACCTGGGGACCATTGCCCCCATGGAGAATGTCGCCATCTTCATCAGCACCTCCTCGGAGCTCCCGACACTGCCCAGCGGGGCTGTGAGGGTCCTTCTGCCTGCTGTCTGTGCCCCAACTGTGCCCCAGTTCTGCACCAAGAGCACTGGCACCTCCAACCAACAGGCCCAGGGGTAAGGAAGCCATGCCCAGACCAATCAGAGTCCCAGGTGGGCAGCAGAGAGTGCGTCGGATGACATTAGTAGGGGATGGGGTGGGGGGAGACAGGGAGGAGATGGGGAGGCTCTGCTGTACGTTTGCCACCCTCTGAGCCATTTGCTTCTCCCCTGCTCACTTTTAGAGCACTTAAACGTATCCCTGAAATGCCCCTGTAACGGTACTGGCCAGAAGTTATGAAATTTGGACAGCTTGGAATCAGCATTTCCAAGCTGTCCAAATTTCGTAACTTTACTCAAGAGGTACTTTCTGAGCACCTAAGATGTGCCGGACACTGGGTTGGTTGTTAGGGATAGAGAAGGAGAAAAGCCAACATGTTTCCTGACATTTTGGAACTTGGTAGAAGACCATTATCTAACGAATAACACAACTAGTTATGTGACTAATTATGTACTGGAATGTGTTATTGACTGAAAAGTACAAGGAAGAAGAAGTTCATTGGGCTAAGAGTACAAAAGAGGGACCCAACCTGGGGGGCCAGGGGCCGGGCCAGGCTCCTCCAAGGAGTGGTGTTTCAGCTGAGAACTGAACGATGCGGAGGATGTAGTCACAGAGAGGAGCGTTCCTGTGGGCGACAGCAGCAGGGACAAAAGCCCTGGGGTAGCAAGGACAGGGCCCTGGAGAGGAACAGAAGCACAGGTGGCACGCGATGAGGCTGCAGAGGCATTGGACGCCCTTCGGCCCTGGCTAAGACTGTGTTTCTCCCAAAACCAACAAGGAGCCATTAAGAAGGTTTCCATAGGATGGGGAGGGGAACATGACAAGCCCAGTACTTGGACAGTTTCTCTGTCCTCCCCTGGTGGTATAGGAGGGAAAAGGAGGTGGGTCACAGTCTAAGGCACTTACAACTGAGATCATTTTCTATGAAAATAAGTGCTGTGGGGGATGGAAGGGGACAGAGTGGGACGAGTGCTATTTTGGCTCCAATGGACAAGAACTAGGCATAATTTGTGGCCTGACCTGGATGAAGGGGGCAAGCCATGGACATAGTCTAGAGGGAATATTTTGTGCAGGGAGTCACAAGTGCAAAGGCCCTGAGGCAGCAGCAGGTGCCATGTGTCACGGCAGCAGCAGAAAGGCTAGTGTGGCTATCACAGAGTGAGAGAGGAAAGGAGAGAGGTCAGATGGGTGGTGACGAGGGGGATCATGCAGGGCCTTGAAGGACGACACTTGGCACAACAGAGAAGCTGGTGGCATAAGCCAGTCTCAGACCAAAGAGAGCCAGCCTGTGTGTTGTCTTTGGAAGTGTTGCCAGTGATGATGAGCCTTGTGCATTTGAAAGGCAGGGCCTAGCTATGACATCGGGACCTCAGTGGATCAGGGAACAAGAGGCTCAGGTGGCCCTGATGCCACTGAGTGAGTCCTAATACGCTTATTCCTGCACATTCCAGCAGGCAGAGTTAAGAGTGACACTCTTGGAAAAGACTGCCTCAAACCCCTGTGAATCTCAGAGGAGCTCAGAGAGAGTGACACAAGACAAAATTCAAAAACCAGATGATGCCAAGTGTTAGTGAGGAGAGGGGGATGCTTGTTCACTGCTAATGGAATTGGGAATGGGGACATCCACCCTGGAAAGCAATCTGGCAATCCTTGGTGTGGCCTTTCACCCAGGGATCATGGAGAAATTCTTTCACAAGTCCAAAGGGAACACAGACAGGGATATTCATGGTGGCGCTATTTGTGGATGTAGGGAGGCTGAGCTGGGAACAACAAGTACAATGTAATGGATGCCCCCAAGTGACATCAAGTTAGCAGCAAGGACTTGGGTTTGCAGCCACCTGGGTAGAGTTTCAAGACAAAACATTGTGCCAAAAAAAGTAAGAGATTGAAGGAGACTCATAATATACGGCAATCTTGTCAGCTTAAAGCACAATCACACCCAAATGCTGCCACGTATTTTACAAGGATGTGCGCCTAAGGAAGGACATAGATTAAAGACCTTAGGGGGTGTGCCTGTGGAGACAGAGCAGGATGGGAGATGGGGTGTAGATTGCAAAGAAAGAGGGTCCCGAAACATGAGCATTCAGCAGGTGACAGACACTTGGCTAAGCAGTTGCTCCTGGAGTCCTCAAAGCAACTGCAAAGTATTGTCCCCATTTAAAGGACAGGAAAACAAACACTTAGAGGAGAAATGACTCACAGGGCTTGCAGCTCACAGAGACAGAGAATAGATTCCGGACATGGTGTGACGCAGTACAATCTCTTTCTCCATGGAGCCAGACAGACCTAGGCTAGGAGATCTGGGCCAAGACTCTGCCAAATCTTAATCGTGGGAATGGAGGCTGAGATGGGCAGATCACGAGATCAGGAGATCGAGACCATCCTGGCTAACATGGGGAAACTCCATCTCTACTAAAAACAACAAAAAAAATGAGCCGTGCATAGTGGCGGGCGCCTGTAGTCCCAGCCACTCAGGAGGCTGAGGCAGGAGAATGGCGTGAACCCAGGAGGCAGAGCTTGCAGTGAGCCGAGATAGCAGCACTGCACTCCAGCCTGGGTGACTGAGCGAGACTCCATCTCAAAAAAAAAAAAAAAAAAAAAATAGTGGGAACTTGGGCCAGTCACCTCACCACAGTGAGCTTCAGATTCCCACACGGAAAGTGGAGATCCTGACATCTCCTCCCAGAGCTGCGGGGAGAACGATGTGAGCTACCCCTCGGGAGCACCGTGCCTGCTGCCCGGCCCAGCGTGGGTGCTCCTTGGAGGTGGCTGTGCCTTACATCAGAATCCAGGCTCTCCCTGGGGTCAGGTTGAGTGGGAGAGTATGGGTCTGGGGGCCCCCTTGGTGGGCTGGGCTGCCTGGAACTCATCGTCCTCTCCTTGTCTTCTCGCGCTGGGCCCCTGCTTCCACCCTGTCTGGTCTCCTTTCCTTCTCCTGGCCCTTTTCCAGCAAAGACAGGCCCTTTTCCAGCAAAGACAGTGCCTGGAATAAGTTGTGCCTGGCAACTCTCCTGAACACCGACGTGTCCAACCCCATGGAGTATGAGTTCAACTTCCAGCTGGAGATCCGTGGGCCATGTCTGCTCGCAGGTGAGAGGGAGGCGTCCAGACGGGATGGGAGGGCTTCAGGCCAAAAGCCAAAGGCTGCCAGGGATGGGACGGGGGTGGGAAGGGAAGCCAACTGGCCCAGATGGCAGACCAACTAAAGTACACAAAGCCTGTGGACCCCCATTTCCCATGGCCCCAACAAGCAGCCCAAAGATAAGTCCCTTCCCGGGATGGATTTCAAGGCAACCAACTTTCACCCCAGTGGCTTCCTGGGAAGAATGTCCGTGGGGAATTGTGGCCCTTGGTCCTCTCCTAGAGGCCACAGCTGTAAAGCTGCTTCCTGGTTCTCACTTTGTCTGCATGTCAGAAGCACCCAGAGACACCCAAACATCCTGCATCCTAGATCCCAACCCCCAGAGATTCTGGGGTGTGTTCCAGGTATGGAAACATTTAAAAGCTCCCCAGGAGGTTCTAACATGTAATCAGGATTAAGAACCATTGCTCTGAAGGTTCTCCCGACAACCACTCAGAGCCTTAAAAGGACACTAGGATATGGTTTCTTGTCAGTGCGTGCTCTCCTAGAGCAACACTGCGTTCCAGTGTGAGGTGCATTGATGGAGCACCCATCAAAAAAGCGCCCTCCAACGGAGCGCTGGGAGCCATCTGCTTGGCAGCATGCTGGGGGCTGTGCGTGCCCTATAAGAATGCAACTGCTCCGACCCCCACTAGAACCTGAGTTCAGAGCAGGAAGAGCCATCAGACACCATCTATCTAAGCCTGCATTTTACAGGTGGGGAAATTGAGGCAGCCTGGCCATGGTCACACTGCAGGTCAGGAGCCCCTAATGGGGCTGGTATGTCACTCATCTCTGGCCTGGATATTGGTGTGCCCCAGCGAACTCCTCTCTCTCCTGACCTCATGAGCCTATATCCCCCTTGCCTTTCTATGCCACTCAGGGGTAGAGAGTCCCACACATGAGATTCGTGCCGACGCCGCCCCATCTGCCAGCTCAGCCAAGAGCATCATCATCACCTTGGCCAACAAGCACACCTTTGACCGGCCTGTGGAGATCCTTATCCACCCCAGCGGTATGGTGCCCCACAAACGGGCCCCTGGGCTGCCTGTGGGAGAGAGGAGGTGCTGATCCTGTGGGGACAGAACACGTGGCCCCCTGCCCAGCAGCTAGCTAGCCAGGGAAAGGGTTGGGGGGGGTGTGCCAAGGAGAGGAGACCCACTACTTGTCTTCCGGGAAAGTTGGCTCTAGCTGGTGGAATCGAGTGTCTCCTGCCCTGATTCAAGCTCCAGAGGCCTAGGGTCTCATCCACCCGTCGGGACACTTTACTCCCAGGCCAACTGAACAGAGGATCTTTGAAACCCAAAGCTCAGTGAGACCCTGGAAATTCTGTAGCCTCAAGGAGAAGTTCTTGTCTGCTCAAGAATTCACAGAATGTCAGGACCTAAACACATCAGAGAGTCATTTAACCCCATCTTACTACCGTTTTACAGATGGCTCAACTGAGGCCCAGAGAGGGGCAGTGAGTCACCCATGGCCACTAGGCTCCCCTGCCTCCCAGCTAAGGAGTCTTCCGAAGCCCTACACTGCTTCAGGCAGCCAGGGCTTCCACCCCGCTTCCAACGGGGAGTCCCACCCCTGTGAGAATATTGCACCTAAACCAAAGCCCCCAGCATCCTTCTCCGACGATACCTGGCCAAGTGCTGAAAGTCAATCTCATGTCTGCAGAGCCCCATATGCCCCATGTCCTGATAGAGAAAGGGGACATGACGCTGGGAGAGTTTGACCAGCACTTGAAGGGAAGAACAGATTTCATTAAAGGGATGAAGAAGAACAGCAGTGCAGAGCGGAAGGTGAGGACAACCGAGGTGGGGAGTGGATAGTGGCAGAGTTGGGGTGGCACTGAGGCCTGGTCTCCACTGAACAGTGAGGTGGGGAGGTAACCTGCCTGAGGTCATCTAGCAAGCTGGAGGCAGACACAAGGCAAGAAGCGTTTCCTTCCGTGGGCCCCGGGGCACTGCAGGGCACTTTCAGATGCCCCATCATCCCGGCTCTATTCCTGCCTCCTGCCAAATCACCTTTCTCCAGGACCTAGCAGGTGCCTAAGCCAGGAAAATTTATATACGGTGGCAGAAATGGCCTTGGCCTCCTCCAGGCCTCTGCATCCCCAGGGGGGCCCAGGACCCTTCAGCTCCTTACCTCCTGGACCTCCCTTACCTACCAGCTGAGTAGCCTCTTGCTCTTCCTCCCTCTGAGGCCCTTGCTTGCTATGACATAAAGGACAAAGGCAGAGTGGGGAAAGCGTGAGAAAGATCCTCTCCTTTTGCTGTCCCTCACCCCATGAAGCTGCAGGACAAGGAGGCCTGGCCAGGGGGCAGGAATGGGAAAGGGAACATTGGAGGCTGAGCGTCAGCCACAAGTCACACCGCGTGCTCTGCCTCCCGCTCATGGTCCTGCACACTGAGCCAGGTCCTGAATGCCAAGATAGGTTTCAGAATGATGGCTCATCTCTTTCCATTAGCCCCCTTTTTAGATGAGAAAACTGAGATGTAGCACCCAAAGATCACCAGGAAGCTGGAGGAAGGGAAAGACTGTGATCGCAGAAGTTAGATTTGGTGACCAGGAGGCTAAGGGATGAGAATGGATTCTGTGGGGGCAGTTGAGCTGGATTTCACACCACCACCCATGCTCTGCCCGCCTAGCTGGCACAGGGCAGTGGCAAGGTGGGGAAGGGGACAGAGACCCCTCTGGAAGCACATGCCCCCAGAGGTGCCCCTCAGCCAGATGAGTCAGTTGGGAGAAGAAGCTGGAGCCGGGGGTTCTCAGAGTAGGGGGTGGCAGTGCCAGAGGTCCCACTGAGCTCTGAGAACTGCTGCCTGTGGGCCAGTGGGGCCCAATGGGCCTCCCAGGCCTGGGGCTGGCTGCCCTGCCTGCCAAGCCTTAAATAATTAGCTCGGGGATGGCAGAAGCAAATGAGAATTAACTTGCCACCTTGGGTTGGTTATGCAAATAGCCTGTTTTCTCACAAACTCCAGGGATGACAGCGATCAACCCACAGCTGCTAAGAAATGATGAGTTTATTGTAATTGGATAATGGCAGCTTCAGGAGACATTAGAGAATCCTGAGCCAGGGCACCCACCCAGTCCCTCTGAGAGGCAGATAAGGTTTCTGGAGGTGGCCTCTCTCACTGGCAGATGTGGCTGCTGCTGCCTAGGGCTCTGTCATCAAAAGAGCCAGTCTGGGCTGTGGCCTCTGGTGGAGGGGCTTCACGTGGGAGACAGACAGTGAGATCCCTTGTCAGGGAGAAGAGTGGGTTGTGGGTATCCACAGGGTGAACATCAATCAGGAAGAGTGGGTGGGACAAGCTGTCAGAAACCCTGGTTTAGCAAGGAGAGGGTAGATCACATAAAAGGGCACACCACGCACGAGAGACAGAGATGCCAAGAGTAACAGAGGCAAAAAAAAAAAAAACACGAAAAGATGCACACACAAGTCAGTGGCAGACAAAAAGGCCCACACAGATTAATTCCCTCACTTATTTATTCAACAAATAAATCTTAAGGGGGCAATACTGAGAATGACACAGTCTTTATCTTCATGGAGCTTATATTCTGGGATGGAAAGACAGAGGAAAAAAAGCAAATCAGGCCGAGCGCAGTGGCTTACCCCCGTAATCGCAGCACTCTGGGAGGCCGAGGCAGGCAGACCACAAGGTCAGGAGATCAAGACCGTCCTGGCCAACATAGTGAAACCCCATCTCTACTAAAAATACAAAAATTAGCTGGGCGTGGTGGCGCATGCCTGTCATCCCAGCTACTCGGGAGGCTGAGGCAGGAGAATTGCTTGAACCAGGGAGTTGGAGGTTGCAGTAAGCCGAGATAGTGCCACTGCACTCCAGCCTGGTGGCAGAGCGAGACTCTGTCTCAAAAGATAAAAATAAAAGAGCAAATCAATGAGCCAGATCTGTTTGGAGAGGACTGATATGATCATGAGTAGTAGGCGCTGGGTGTTCTTTAGCCGGGCGTCAGCAAAAGCCTGTCTGAGGATGAGATCTAGCAGAAGACCAAGAGCCCAACGTGGGAGGAATGGATGGAGAGGGCACAAGGGATGAAAGAGCAGGAAGCAGAACAATGGTGACCTGCTTGGAAAACAGGAAGAAGGTCAGTGTGGCTGAAATGTAGGGAGCAGAGTGGGTAGAGAGGATGTGGACAGGAAGGCAGGGGTCAGGCCACAGGGGGCTTCCTAAACCATGGTTCAGAGTATTCAGTGAGGGCACTGCTTGAGCAAGAGAATGACAAGAACAGTCGCTCTGGCTGCTCTCCTCAGAATGGACCACAGGGAGAGAAAAGTTGGAGAAAGAGTGCAGGAGACTATTGCAAAGGTCTAGAGATAGAGACAGTCCTCTCCTGAACATGGGCAGTAGCAGTGGAGTCAGAGAGACGTGGACGCATTCTGGCTGCATGTTAGCAACAGGACTGGCAATGCTTTGCTGCAGGATGGAATGTGTGGAGTGAGGAAGAGAGGGGAACCGAGGACAACTGTTAGGCGTTTGGTTTGAACAACTGGGTGGGTGGTGATGTCATCTATTGAGATGGGGAAGGAACCCAAATAGACAGAAACTGAGAAACAGACACAGAGACACGTGTACACACAGAGACAGCCAGAAAAGGAGACAGAGAGAGAAAGTCGGGGTGGAAAGTGAAAGCAGCATGAGAACAAAGGAAATGAGATTCTGTGTGAAGGGGAGGGGGGGCAGCAAGGGGAAGGGTCCTGGCAGGGCCAGCTAGGAGGCCACATAAAAGGATAAACACCAAGGTGCTGTCCTTCCCTTAATCTTTACTGATCCATCTCTGGACTAGGCCCTATGTTAAATTCTGGAGATGTAAAAGAAGCTAAGAGATGACCTGCCTTCAAGTATAATAGCAAACAAGTTGACAGGAGGCAGAGATCGGAGCAAAAAACTATTCAGTATGAGAAGTGCCTGGGCCTCCAGGACCAACAACAGCAGCACCAGCAATGGCAATGATGGCTGCTGTTTAGAGACCATTGCTGTCTGCCAGGCAACCAGTTTCACAAGTACACTGAACCCATGCAACAACTCAGTGAGGTATGTCTTCTTGTCCTCATTTCACGGATGAGGAAACTAAGTAATTAAGTCCACCTGGAAATTGGGGAAGCCTTTCCAAACCGGTAGAATTTGAAGAGTGAGTAGGAATTTAATAATGGTAGAGAATTGGTAAACCAGGGAAGCCTGGTTCACAGCCAAGACGACCCAGAGAGCAGTTTACACACTGAGTGTAAAATCGAGAGGCCATTACTCGATCAACGGGCTTCTCGCGTCTGTGCTGACTCAGTTCATCCTCACAACCACCCTGAGAAGCGGACATTATTTGCCCCATTTTACAAATGGGTAAATAGAGGAGGGACTCGCCCCCATATCACACAGTCGGATGGTGACAGAGCTGGGATTCAAACCCAAGTCTTTCTGTCTGCAAAGTCCATGCTTGCTGTTGCAACCCATGAAGGTCTAGCAAACAGAGGAGCTGCGCACAGTCAGTCCGGAAGTCTTCCATGCAGAGCCTGAGCAGGATGTGGGTGCACGGTGAGTGATGGGGACCAGCATGAGTCCCCAGGAGTACCTCTTGACCCCCTGATTGCCCAATCAGAGTGTTCTTTTCTCTTCCAGACAGAAATCATTCGAAAACGCCTCCACAAAGACATTCCCCACCACTCTGTCATCATGCTCAACTTCTGTCCCGACCTCCAGTCAGTCCAGCCATGCCTGAGAAAGGCCCACGGGGAGTTCATCTTCCTCATTGACAGGAACAGCAGCATGAGCGGGATCAGCATGCACCGAGTCAAGGTACCTGCTGAGAGGACCCCTACTCTGGGCCCAGGGCTCCAGGGGAAATCAGCTGTGGGCCCCCAATCCAGCTTTCTCAGCACTTTCTGTTCCAAGAAACAACTTTTAAAAATCAGTTTAAACAGAGTCACCCAAACTCCATTTGCGTCCCCATAAAAACATGAAGCGGTGTGAGCAGAGGCTGAGCTGGCATCCATTTATAAGGGATGAAGTCGTCCATAGCTGTCCTTTGCATTCTACAAACTTTAGCTAAAACACCCCAGTAGGTACTGAGTGGAGCATGGTACAGAGAAGAGAGGAAGGGAAGTAACATTTGCTGAGGGTCTGCTATGTGTTGGATATGGTGCTAGCCACTTAATGCGAAGCTTGATGTCTAATCCAGACAATAATCTCATGCGTTTGATCCTATTTTTGCCATTTTCCATATAGGAAAGCTGATCTTGAGAGTTTCAGTCACCTGCCCAAGGTCACGTGGCCACTGTGGTCTAAAATTAAACCCATGTCTACCTGACTGTTCCCACCACCTGACATCAGAGCTTCAGTGGACATGGCCCCTGCCATCAAGGAATGTGTAGAATTTGGTAGAAAAGACTTGGTTTCTCTTTTTTTCAAATGCCTAATAGGTGCCAAGCCTTGCCCTTGGCCATCTGGAAAAACAGCAGAATGTAAACACATTTGCTGTCCTCAAGGAGCTGACAGTCAAGAGAGAGGCACAGGCCTGCTAGCCAATCAGAATACATGGGAACTTGGTCTCCCTGTTAAGGAGAGCTCCTCAGGAGGGTGGAAGCAATGGTGATAGAATCCTCCCCCCAACAATCCAGATGCATTTCACCTGCCCCCTGCCCCACCCCCAGGAGATTACTGGTCTCCATTGTGGCATTATCCAACATTCCCTTATATTTTTTATTGTGCAGATGTCTGTCTCTCTGGAGTTATGAACTCATTTAGGAAAAGGGTCATCTATCCTCTCACCTCTCTTTTTCCATGGGGCCTAGCTCTGTGTTTATGCATAAAAAACCTTCCATCTCTTTATTGATCTGGGTAAAGGATAACTGAGTTCAGGAGAACAAGGAAGGAGGGGGCAAAAACAGAGTGGGGATCTGCCATCACCTGAAATTTCATATTTCCCCCTAGTTTGTTCCCAGAGCAAGCTCTTGTTTCCAGGGCAGCAAGCTCAGCAAGGAGAGGAGGGTTGGGTGGGATCTGGGATGCCGGGTATCTCCGCAGGTTTGTTACAGTTGTTTTGAAGTATGTCAGAGGAGTCATACACGGGACCCAAGTTCCTGTTTGAGGTCTCATGACACGGGGGTGTAGGGCTGATTGGCATCTTCTTCTCCAATCTGCCCACCATCAAAGGCAAACATTGGAATGAGAAGCTGTCCTCGGTGCTGGAGTGCTGAAGCACGCTCAAGGCCTCTTTGGCCATCTGTATCCCATTCCGCATCTTTATCACTTCATAAGATGTCTCAGTTACCCTAGAGCATCACAGAAGCATAAACCTAAAACATGCCCTAGGGAGCATTTAATCCATTTTCCCTCCACTTTCCAGGTAAAGAAACTGAGTTGCCAAGAGGCTAAGTGCTTTTCCCAGCATCGCAGGGCTAGTGAGAGAGCCTGGGCCTTCTATACCTTGCTTCAGAGCTCATTTTCCTTACATTGCTTATGGAGAATTATGCATACTCTTCCACTAAAAAATTCTCTTCTCTGATGATGTCATCTCTGCTGCATGGCATCATATGCCAAAAGCAACACCTGGGTTCCAGGGTCAATTCTGCCACTGACTTGCTCTGTGGCTGTGGACAAGTTGATTCTCAACTCTGGGCTTCATTCATGCTTTCTGTAGAGTGAGAAGGATTAATTTAGGCAGAGTGAACGTATGTCACATGTCCCTTGGCTCCCCTCTCCCAAGCCCAGGTAGACATCAATTCAATAATTGGTCATGACTTTTTTTTTTCCTGCTGAGCCTGGACTCAGTCTATATCCTTCTCATCCCAGTGTTCCAGGCAGTTACTACCGGTTAAATGGAATTAGTTCATAAATGGAAATCCACTTCCTGGACTGAAAGCCTGTCCAATCTTTGCATTCCGGAATTCTCTGACAATAACTTTCTCTGGCTCTCCTTTCAGTCCTCTTTCTCCTTGGAATCTCTCCTGCCCTTCTCCAGTTCAGCTCACTGAGCTCAAGGTCATGCCTTCACAAATGGCTTTGCATTGGTGCCATCCATTCTGCTAAACATGACCCTTTTAGAGAAAGGCACAGAAATTACTCAGGCTACACACCCCTTTCCCCACTGACAATGAGGCCACTGGAAGGTTACTTGGGTCCTTCATTGTGACCCATCGGGTTGAAGTTTTAGGAAAATCTAGGCTCAGGGAGGAGGGAGAAAATAGAAATCCAAACAGCTTATGCCAAAGGGGAAAGTCCGGCCAATTTAATTTCCTGCAGCTGGTCTCATTCTTCAGCTGCCACTTGCTGCCAAAAACATGGCTTTAAAAATTCTAATAGGTGTGAGCAGAGACAATCTGTATGGATCAGCAGAATCTCCTCCTAGCAGGAATATGCATTAGTGACTAATGAAAAAATAAGCAGACATTGACTTCTTTTGTAGAGAAACCAAATGTATTGACGCAAGCAATGAAGAGAGATTGAGAGAATGTTAATGTTAATGTTTGCAGGGTGGGGGATGGGATTGGGGTGTGAGTATGTGGAGCCTGGAAATCTGTGTGGTGTAAAGGGTGCCAGAATCCTCTTGCAGCTGTTTTCTTCTAGATCATGAAGGATGACGGCTTCCCTGAAGCCATGCTGAGATCCCTGGGGTACTATCAGTAAACAAGATGGGGGACATGGAGGGGAGGGGGAGACAGACCTTCATTCCTCTGCCAAGGCAGAGCCAACAGGAATAAAAATCTCAGAGCTGTGGGTTTTTTGTTTTGTTTTGTTTTGTTTTTGGAGATGAGTCTTGCTCTGTTGCCCAGGCTGGAGTGCAGTGGTGTGATCTTGGCTCACTGCAGCCTCCGCCTCCCGGGTTCAAGTGATTCTCCTGCTTTAGCCTCCTGAGTAGCTGGGATTACAGGCGCGTACCACCACGCCTGGCTAATTTTTGTGTTTTTAGTAGAGATGGGTCAGGCTGGTCTTGAACTCCTGACCTCATGATCTGCCTGCCTCCACCTCCCAAAGTGCTTGGATTACAAGCATGAGTTACCATGCCCAGCCACAGCTGTGTTTTTAAAGCCTCTGTCATTAGTCTTAGGTTTTGCAATCCATTGCAATTCCTTAGCTCTCCTGAGCCTCAGTTTCCTTATCTGTAAAACAGGGTTATTAATATTAATATAGATCTCATTGGGTTGATAATCACAACCATTTACTGAATGTTTACTATGCACCTGGCTGAGGCTCAGAGGGGTGACATAACTTAGAATGTTTAGTACATAGTAATTGCTTGATATTTATCATTGCATTGTATCATAACCATCATCACCATCATCACCATCATGATCATCGGCATCATCAATTTTGCTTCTACCATCACCTCCACCTCCCTCATTGTCACTATTTTTTTTCAATCTACCTTTATCAAGGTCTCCTGGTGGGGCATAGTTACACGGGTTATGTTTAGTGTCCATAGACTTTGGAGGCAAAGTGACATGGCTTTGAGTCCTGACTCCATTATTTACCCTCTGGATGCTCACCAACATGTTACTTCCCCTCTCTGTGCCTCAATCTTCTCTTCTATAAAATGGGGAGAATAGCGTACCTGCTTCGAAGGGTTATGGTGAAGATCAGTGAAGTGAAGCATGTAAAGTACATCCTATGTACCTGACAAATATGAGCTGAAGGGACTGCCCCTGAGGATGTGTCCTTAGTGATGGTTAGGTTGAATCTGAAGCAGAAGGTCCCACAGGAGGGCCAGAAGCCATTCCATCAACAGTGTGACCTGGACCAGGCCACTTTCCTCTCTTAGACATCAATTCTGCTTTGGCAGCAGGGAGAGGGTGCTCCCTGCTCTCCCCACCTCTCAGGATCAGGAAGAGATTAAATGGAACTGGAAAGCCATAATAGAAAGGCTTTAAGAAATCAGACCTGCTACATGGATAAGTTTGATGATGATGATGATGATGATGATGGTGATGATGATGGTGGTGGTGGTGGTGGTGGTGGTGGCTTTGGTCCAGCCTCTGGTCAGTGTCAGCAAATTTCTTGCGGTGAGGGAAAAGGAGTTGCTGGGTGCAGACAGAGGAGGGTAAAGGCCCGTTTGGAGGCTGCTCCTGTGCTGGGAAAGGGAATATTGGAGTGTGGTGGCTGAGTGACAAGAACTCCTTCCTGAATCCTGAAAACCCCTTTCTCTCCTGCCAGGATGCCATGTTGGTGGCCCTTAAGAGCCTCATGCCAGCCTGCCTCTTCAATATCATTGGGTTTGGATCCACATTTAAGAGCCTTTTTCCTTCCAGCCAGACCTACAGTGAGGTAATGAGGGGGCAAGGCTGGGACCAGGAGGGTGGTGCATAGTGGGGAGCAGAGGAAAGGAGGGAAAGGGGAAAAAATAGTTAAAACCCTTGTGCTCGCCTCAGAAGCTGCCTACCCACAGAGAACCCAGATCACACCCGGGGGCAGAGAACTAAGGAGAAGCTATCTCTGTTTGGACATTTTTCTGACATCTCAGCCTTCTGACATCCCCCCTCTTTAGAATCACAATATTTTGGGCAAAGTGTGTGTGTGTACAGAGATGAGGTACAGAAAGTGGGTAGAGAGAGGACATAGCCCAGGCCTGCCACTCACTGAAGCCGCCGTTTCACAAGGATGATGGACGCATGCAAGGTTGAGCTAAGGAAGCAGATGATAAGGAGTAGGGGAGTGAATAGGTGGATGAGTGGGCGTGGCAGTGGGCTAAGAATGGAACTCACAAGGCTCAAGATACTGTGTGAAACAAGAAGGCTGTGGCCCCAGCAGCATGTTCAAAATTGGAGCATCCTACCCAGATCTAAGAAGAGGAAGAGAGGGAGGGAGGAAGGAAGGAAAGGAGGGAGGAAGGACAGACAAATGGGACACTTTTCAACTAAAAATAATGTTATGAGTTTTTAAAATACAAGAATAATATATATTGCATGCGCTTGTAATCTCAGCTACTCAGGAGGTTGAGATGGGAGGGTCGCTTGAGCCTAGGAGCTTTGAGTCCAGCCTGAGCAGCACGGTGAGACCTCATTTCTACAATGACAACAACAAAAGAATAATATGTATTGATCATTCCACAATTTTTAAATGTAGATATCAAAAACAAAAATTTTTTAAAAATCTCCTATGATTATGTCAGTCAGGAAAAAAGGAAGAAAAGATACTGGTAAGAGCTTAGTATAAATCCTTCCAGCCCTTGTTCTATGCATTTACACACATTTTCCATAAAGATAGGATTAGGCCTTCCATACTGTTCTGTAACCTACTTTTCTAACGCAGCAGTCTATCATGAATGTATTTCCATGCCAGTAAGTATTAATCTGTAATGTAACTGTAATGGCTTCCTAGTATTTCACTACACAGATAGATTGGGACTTATTTAACAAAACCCCTGCAGTCAAGCATTAAAGTTCTTCCCATTTTATTTAGTCATCTTTGTATCACAGATTTTGCATGCATCTTTAATTAATCCCTTAGGATTAATTCCTAGCCTTGCTGGCTCAAAAGCTACACATACATCTTAAGACTTTTGATACATGCCATTACTGCTTTTTTTTTCTTTTTTCTTTTCCTTTTTTTTTTTTTTTTTTTTTTGAGTTGGAATCTCTCTTTCTCTGTCACCCAGGCTAGAGTGCAGTGTCGCCATCTTGATCATGGCTCACTGCAACCTCTGCCTCTCAGGTTCAAGCAATTCTCCTGCCTCAGCCTCCTAAGTAGCTAGGATTACAGGCATGCACCACCACACCTAGCTAATTTTTGTATTTTTAATAGAGACAGGGTTTCACCATTTTGGCCAGGCTGGTCTCGAATTCCTGACCTCGAGTGATCCACCCGCCTTGACTTCCCAAACATGCTGTTACTTCTAAGTCGCATCCAAGAGTGGATGTTGAAATAGCATCCCCTTGAGCCAGGAGGAGGAGGTCACTGTGTCCAGTGGCAATCTACTCTTGCTGCAAATGACATCCATCCTTGGCCAGTTGGGACCCACACAGTTGGTCCAGAGCAAGGAAATCTGAAGCCTGGATTAGAGAAATGATTTTCTCAAAATGTCATAGGGGGCTGGTGCCAGAGTCAGTCTCTGGACTCAGATCTTAAGATTCCTAGTCCAGTGTTCTTTCCATCACACCACCCACCTCCCTCATTAGAAAAAGAAACCTCATGTATGCTAAGGAATCAGGGGTTTAATGTGCTCCAGGAGTGCTTCTATTTTTAAAGGAGAACCCAGAAAGGACAACTGGTTGGTGTTTCAGACATTGGTAGTGGATGCTGTTGAGCAGGATGACACCAAATGAGTGGCCACCCATTCTTCCAGTAAGTGTGGGCAGAGATGAAATTGGGAGCATGGGTCAACTCTGGTGAGGCTAAAAGAAGATCTAGGGAAACAAAGACCTCTTCCTTAGGTGGCCTAGAGTCTCTGTGCCATACGGTGACCCTAGGGACTGTCTGCTTCTCTGCAGGAGAGCTTGGCCATGGCTTGTGATGACATCCAGAGAATGAAGGCCGACATGGGTGGGACCAACATCCTTTCCCCTCTCAAGTGGGTCATCAGGCAGCCAGTGCACCGAGGCCACCCGCGGCTCCTCTTCCTGATCACAGATGGCGCTGTCAACAACACGGGGAAGGTGCTGGAGCTGGTGCGAAATCACGCCTTCTCCACCAGGTCAGCCTTGGCTTAGGGTCTAGGCTCGGTGACTCCAGGCTGCCGGGGCTGGGGCACCAGAGCCCAAGGGCAATGTGGAAAATGCCAGAGGTAGAGGACAGGACCCACAATTCCCACAGGGCTTTGCTTCCAAGATAGTGTGGGCTGATTTCAAAGTTCATCTTTTTCCCTCTCAAGTTCTGAATGGGTAAGCTACCCATACCTCTATGCACGACTCACAAGAGAAGCCCAGGGAGAGGTCCCACAGCCAAGGGATAGGCTGCTCCTGCTCTGTGCTGGGTGGGAATCGATGGACTGTCTGTGGGTGAATTGATGGGTGTGTATGTGGGTACCCCCTGATGGCCCCTCTTCCTTCTCCCTCTGCCTCTATCTAAAGATAGGGCCAGTTCTGAGATCCTGCTAGGCCATGCTCTGTCCCTTTCTGCATCAGGAGGCAAAGATGCAGAGAGGATAGGACGTAGCAGCCTCTCTTCTCCCCTTCCTCCAGGTGCTATAGCTTTGGAATTGGACCCAACGTCTGCCACAGACTGGTGAAAGGGCTGGCATCTGTGTCCAAGGGCAGTGCTGAGTTCCTGATGGAGGGGGAGCGGCTGCAATCCAAGGTAGGCAGCAGAACCCACGCAGTCCCTTCTGGTGCTGGAACCCCAGAGGCCCAGACCAGTCATATGGCAACTCAGTGGTGGAGCTGGGATGACACCCCAAATCTGAGCTCTTCACTAGGCCACACTGCATCCCAATGAGAACCAGAGACTTGCAAGCCACAGAGCAGGCAACTCTTGAAGCAATGCCAGGACACTAGATCCCCTGGTCTCCAGCCACTGGGCACACACTCCATCCACTGCTGGACAGGATGAGGCTCCTGAAAAAGCTACCACCTATATGGATTGGAGTTGTGTTTGAGGTCCATATCTGGACACATTCCTGATGATGACAAATGGTGGCTCAGAAGAATCTAAAGAACCCAGAAATAAAGGAGGCTATAGTCTTCTTTCCATGTCCTGCACATTTGACACAAATAATCTAACCCTTAGAAAATCCCCTTGTCAGTCCAGTAAACAAAGACAGGGCTGGGATTAAGAGTGAAGATGTTTATTGGGGATAGTGTCTATGAAAGGTGGAAGAGGAGGAAGCAGGAAGAAAAACTCTTCAGGCCAAGAGGCCAATCCAACAGCTGTGAAAGGAAAATGGGAGCAGAATTGGGCAAGAGAGCCTCAGACTGTGATGCCCTGGCAAGGTCTCAGCCGTCCAGCGGGGAGCTCTGGAGCAAAGGTTGCCCATCAAAGTCTGCGATGTGCTGAAATGACCAGGCTCTAGTATCCCTGCCATGCTGAATCGTTGACTTGGGGCTTCCAGGGAGAGATATGGTCTTGGCTCAAAAGCTGGGGTGCTGCATCTGGAAGCTGTCACGTAACTGCATTTCTTGCAGCAAGAAGGCATGGTCTTTCTTGAAGAGAGATCTGAAAGCTCACCTCTATACTTGCCACAACCCCCAAGTCATTTTCTCCAGGTTTGCAGTACAGAACATCCAAGGAAATCAGTCTAGGTCATGACCACAGCTGTCATTTACTAAACACCTACCATGTGGCAAACACTTCAAATTCAGTATTGCAAATAATCCTTCAACTACACCCTCCTACTTTAACAGAAGGGAAAACTGAGGCCCAGAGAGGTAAATGAATTTGCTCAAGATCATTATCCAGTCCGTGGTTTGAAGCAAACCTGTGTGCCCTTGGGCTAGTCACAGCCCTACTTTGAGCCTCAGATTTTCTCATTTATAAAATGCTAAACTGGCCAGGTGTGCAGTGGCTCACGCCTGTAATCCCAGTACTTTGGGAGGCCTAGGCAGGTGGATCACTTGAGGCCAAGAGTTTGAGACCAGCCTGGCCAATTTGGTGACTCTCCATGTCTACTAAAAATACAAAAATTAGCTGGGCATGATGGCAGGTGCCTGTAATCCCAGCTACTCAGGAGGCTGAGGCAGGAGAATCACTTGAACCCAAGAGATGGAGGTTGCACTGAGCCGAGATCATGCCACTGCACTCCAGCCTGGGTGACAGAGCCAGACTCTGTCTCTAAAATAAAATAAAATAAAACAAAATAAAATAAAATAAAAATGCTAAGCTTAGAAAAGATGACAGCGAAGATGCTCTCCAACTCTGACATTCTATGAGTCTAAGAAGCTCAGAAGTGTGCTCACTGCTAGGCAAGTCACCCCAAGGCCTGCTCTCCCCTTTTCCCTGCTCCCACTCCCCACTAAGCTGATACTTACATGATCTTCTGTATACATCTCTTCTCACACATCCCCCAATCTGCATTCTGACCCTGCCCTACAGATGGTCAAATCCTTGAAGAAGGCTATGGCCCCAGTCCTGAGCGATGTGACTGTGGAGTGGATCTTCCCTGAGACCACTGAGGTCCTGGTCTCACCCATCAGTGCCAGCTCCCTCTTTCCTGGAGAACGGCTGGTAGGGTATGGCATTGTATGTGATGCTTCTTTGCACATCTCCAATCCCAGATCTGTAAGTATCCTAGAAACTCCAGGAGTTCGTGGGGGCCCAGAACCCATGCCCACAAATCATCTTCAGCTGGAAAGACTCTTTGTGACAGCTAGAAACTAATTGGATTTGGGTTTACAGCTGTGGGTTTACAGTTTTCCCAGTTGTGGGTTTACACTTGCCAGGCCACAGGCATTCAATCACAGTGGCATGGCTAAGGTAGACGCCACCATCTCAAAAATGTGGTTCTTAAAATCCCCTGCAGTAGAACCACTTGAAGAACTTGTTTAAAATGCAGAGCTTTGGGAGGCCGAGGCAGGAAGATCACTTGAGTTCAGGAACTTGAGATCAACCTGGCCAACAGGGTGAAACCCCATTCTCTACTAAAAATATAACAAAATCAGCCAGACATGGTAGCAGGCACCTGTAATCCCAGCTACTCAGGAGGCTGAGGCACAAGAATCACTTGAACTCGGGAGGTGGAGTTTGCCGTGAGCCAAGATCGTGCCATTGCACTCCAGCCTGGGCGACAGAGCGAGACTCCATCTCAAAAGAAAAAAAAAATGCATAGCCCTGGCTTCCACCCAGGTCTGTTGAATAAGCATCCCCTAGGATAAAGCCCAGGAAACTGCATTTTACATAATTTCCCCTAAGTGATATGGTGCACACTTTAGTTCAAGAACAAATGCACTCAGATTTCCTTCTCCACACACTCTAGTAAGCTCATATCTCCTTAGATTAGTTTGTGTTTTACTTCTTTACATGGATGATTCCCTTGTCTGCGGTGGCAGAAGTGGTATGAAAGCCAAGAACTTCTGAAAGGGAGGTGAAATTCATGCTAAAATGTGAGAGATTGCCAAAGAAGCTGTTTCCTCACCTATCTTTCCTCTTTCGTCAGTCTGTCCACTCTCCCTAAAGGATTTCTCATCTTGTTTTGTTTTTCAAAAAAGAAGTCACAAACTCAATGCCTACAGAAATTGGGCAGGTGTGGAATGAATGAAATGGACTTGGTGTAAAAATAAAAGAGGCCAATTCTGTGATGGATAGCAGTTACCACTGAGCTCACAGTTGGAAAGGCAATAAGGAGTGGTGAGGAATATGGCAAACTGCATGGCACACGCTCTGTCTAAACTGGGCAGCCCCTACGCAGCCCTAACAAAGTGTCATCATGCAGAAATGTGAGGCCTGTGTTAAATGTGTGTCTCATTTTTCAGGAGAAATTGGAACTTTATGTGAAAGCTCCAGATTTTTTAATGCTATGAAATGTTTTCAGAACTGTGATCAGGTTAATGGTTAATGTGTTATGGAAAATGGAGTGTTCAGCCGCAGGGAGAAAATGCTAAACAAAATGCTGGCCAAGTCCTTGCACAGTCTGGGCTTCCTGGGAGGTCTAGAAGGCACCAGTTCATCAACAGACCCTCCCACTAGAAGGAACTGGATGCAGTCATCACATCCATTCTCCTTTGCTTACTCAATACTGGCAACGTTTGCCCTGCTACTGGTAGGGATAAAGAGGACCTTCACATATTGGTGGTGTAAATATAACTTGCCACAGCACTCCTGGGAAGCAACCTAGAAATAACTAATAAAATTAGAGATAGGCCGGGCACGGTGGCTCACGCCTGTAATCCCAGCACTTTGAGAGGCCGAGGCAGGTGGATCACCTGAGGTCAGGAGTTCGAGACCAGCCTGGCCAACATGGTGAAACCCCATCTCTACTGAAAATACAAAAATTAGCCAGATGTGGCATCGGGCACCTGTAACCCCAGCTACTCGGGAGGCTGAGACATGAGAATCGCTTGAACCCGGGAGGCAGAGGTTGCAGTGAGCCAAGATTGCGCCACTGCACTCCAGCCTGGGGGATAGGGTGAGACTCTGTCTCAAAAAAAAAAAAAAAAAAAAAAATTAGAGATACGTAAACCTTTCAACCCAGAAATCCTACTCCTAGGAGTCTAGCCCATAAAAATAAAAGTGATGTAATGGATTTATGTCCAAGCATTTATTGTAGCATTTTTTACGGTAACAAAAATAAATGGCCACAAACTGAATGCTTAACAACAAGGGGTGGTAAAATATTGTGCAGTCAAATGCTAAAAAGAATGGTTGAGGCCAGGCGTGGTGGCTCACACCTGTAATCTCAGCACTTTGGGAGGCCGAGGTAGGAGCCTGGCTTGAGGCCGGGAGTTTAAGACCAGCCTGGGCAACCTAGTGAGAACACTTCTCTACAAAATATAAAAAATAAAAAATTAGCCAGATGTGGTGGCATATGCTTGTAGTCCCAACTACTCTGGAAGCTGAGGCAGGAGGATTGCTCAAGCCCAGGTTGGAGGCTGCAGTGAGCTAATGGTGCCACCGCACCAGCCTATGTGCAGTATGGAGACCCTCTCTCTAAACAAACAGAAAAATTATAGCTGAAATGCAGAATTTCCAAAATGTTTTAAGTGCGAAATTCAAGATACTGGCAAGTGTGAGCAGTATGGCAAAGTTTTTATAAAACAAAAAATGACCCCCAAAACCTGATGTGTTATTTATATATAGAGGTGACCCTTGAACAATGTGGAGGTCAGGGATACCGACCCCCCATGCAGTCAAAATTTCACATATGACATTTGACTCTCTAAAAACTTAACTACTAATAGCCTACTGTTGACTGGAGGCTTTACTGATAACATAAACCGTCAATTAACACGTATTTTGTGGGTTATATGTATTATATGCTGTATTCTTACAATAAAGTATGCTAGAGAAAATAAAATGTTTTTGAGAAAATCATAAGGAAGAGAAAATACATTTACTATTCATTAAGTGGAAGTAGATCGTCATAAAGGTCTCCGTCGTCATTGTCTTGACATTGAGTGGTGGAGGTGGAGGGGTTGGTCTTGCTGTCTCAGAGGTGACAGAAGGGAATAAGTGGAGGAGGTGGAAGGAGAGGCAAGAGAAGCCGACACTCAGTGTAACTTTTGTTGAAAAAAATCCGCATATAAATGGACCAACGCAGTTAAAACTTGTGTTGATCAAGGGTGAACTGTATGTTCATATCAGAGAGAATGGAATGGAAGGAACAGATGGTTTATTTTGTTAATTTCGGTTACCTATCTGGAGACAGGAGTGGCATTTAGACTTACACTAAAAAAAAATTTAATGAAGTCAATAATTAAAAACATAAACAACCTAAGTGTTATGAAAAGATAATTCCATTCAGCATCTCTTGAACAGAAGTTTGTCTCAATTCCCTAAGCAAACACAAAGCTTTCCTATTGAGCTGTTTCTTCAGAGATGAAAACCCCACCACCTCTGCTCGCACCCCTTGCTCCCTGCAGAAGTCCTTCCTGACACCTAGCCTCACTCCTAGGCCTCTTTTCTGTTTCTCCCTCCAGGACAAGAGGCGCCGGTACAGCATGCTGCACTCTCAGGAGTCTGGCAGCTCTGTCTTCTACCACTCTCAGGACGAGGGACCCGGACCGGAAGGTGGAGACTGTGCCAAGAACTCGGGGGCACCCTTCATCCTAGGGCCGGCCAAAAATGCCCGGCTAGTCAGCGGAGAATCCACCACAAAGCACGGTTGGTCTGAGGCTCTAATGATTGCTGCCTTACATTGAGCACTTACTATGTGCTAAGCACTTGGTAAAAACCACCTCATTGACTAGTTAGCAGCTGCAGAGGTGGTTACTGTTATACCCAGTTTACAGATGAGGAAATTGAGACTTGGAGAATTTGAGCAACTTGGCTAAGCTCATAGAGCAACAGGTAGAGTACAGACAAACAGTCTGGATCTATCTGACTCCAAAGCCTTGTTATGGTGTTAGTTTCCATTCAAAGGGTACTTATCGATTCCTTACTAAGGTTAGGGGCTGAGAGCAACGTGGGAAGCAAAGACGACTCAGACATGTCTCCTGCCCTTCTGGAGCTTTCCACATAGTGAGAGATACATCTGGCACTAACTCTGATAGAAAGCAGAGTGATAGGGTGCCAGGGACCCCTAGAAAATTAACAAACTCTGGGAATCCCAGGAGAAATGAGCACATCTGCTAGAGGATATCCGCAAAGACTTCACAAGGGGACTGCTTCTTAGAGGTGGGAAGGGAGAGGACATTCCAGGCAGCGGAAACTGCCTGAGCAGCAATGTGGAGAGTGTGACACTTAGAACGCACGCACACAACTGGCTTCTGATCTAGTGTGTTTGACCCACTTTGTACCTTTTATTTTATTTTTTTATTTTTGAGGCAGAGTCTCGCTCTGTCACCCAGGCTGGAGTGCAGTGGCACGATCTCGGTTCGCTACAACCTCCACCTTCTGGATTCAAGCAATTCTCATGCCTCAGCCTCCCGAATAGCTGGGACTACAGGCACATACCACTATGCCTGGCTAATTTTTGTATTTTTTGTAGAGACAGGGTTTCGCCATGTTGTCCAGGCTGGTCTGGAACTCCTGGCCTCAAATGATCCGCCCACCTTGGCTTCCCACAGAGCTGGGATTACAGGCGTGAGCCACCACACCCAGCCACATTGTACCTTTTAAAAGAAGCAGCAGGGAGAGTAGCTGGGAAGCTAGACTAGGGCCAGATCCGGAGAGGCTTTGGGTGCCAGGGGAGGCACCTGCACATATTTCAGTAGGCAAGGGGTGGAGAACGTGAGACGCTTCCAAACAGGAAAGGAGGATAGAAGCCCCACTCTTTCCCTGCTGTCCCACTCTGATGGTTCCCCATCATTATCCCTGTCCAGATCTGAACCTCTCTCAGCGACGGAGGGCATACAGCACCAACCAGATCACCAATCACAAGCCCCTCCCAAGAACCACCACAGCAAGTGACCCCATGCCAGCTGCCAAGAGCTACCCACTGCGGAAAGCCAGGCTGCAGGACCTCACTAACCAGACCAGTCTGGATGTCCAGCGGTGGCAGATTGATTTGCAGGTACCCAAGCAGAACAGGTTAGGGAGGAGCTGGGGAAGGCGACAGGCAGGGGAGAGCTGTGTCCTCTGCTTCAACCACGGGATGGGGCCATCCACAACTTACACTGCCAAGTGAGTCATTCCCTCTTTCCTTCCCTAGGCCTTCATCTGCCTTACCTCCGAGGACACCTCCCAAATCAGGACACCCGCCAGTCAATAAGCTCACTCATTCCCAGCACACACACTGCCAAGTTGGCAAGGAACATTGGCATGTGCTCTTTCATTTGACTTTATAGCACCCCTGGGGGAGGAGAGAGTTTAGGGGCCCACCTTGGCTCAGTACAGATGTGGAAATTGAGAACCAGAGAGGTAGGGCACTTATCCAAGGTCACACAGCCAGTCAGAGGATTGCAACCTGTCTGACCTTTGAAGGACCCCCTGCCTTCAAAGCCTTTTATTCCTCCTCATTAGATTGACCTCCTACAAATTCCAGGGGATATACATTTACCCAGGGCAGAGAGGTTTTTTTGTTTATTTGTTTGTTTGTTTGTTGAGACAGAGTCTCACTCTGTTGCCCAGACTGGAGTGCTGTGGTGCCATCTCAGCTCACTGCAACCTCCACCTCCTGGGTTCAAGCAATTCTCATGCCTCAGCCTCCCAAGTAGCTGGGATTACAGGCATGTGCCACCACACGTGGCTAATTTTTGTATTTTATTTATTTATTTATTTATTTATTTATTGAGATGGAGTTTCGCTCTTGTTGCCCAGGCTGGAGTGCAATGGCGCAATCTCGGCTCACTGCAACCTCTGCCTCCTGGGTTCAAGCGATTCTCCTGCCTCAGCCTCCTGAGTAGCTGAGATTACAGGCACATACCGCTATGCCCGGCTAATTTTTGTATTTTTAGTAGAGACGGGGTTTCACCATGTTGGCCAGGCTGGTCTCGAACTCCTGGCCTCGGGTGATCCACCTGCCTCGGCCTCACAAAGTACTGGGATTACAGGTGTGGGCCACCATGCCTGGCCTGATTTTTGTATTTTTAGTAGGGACAGGGTTGTGCCGTGTTGCCCAGGCTGGTCTTGAACTCCTGGGCTCAAGTGATCTGCCTGCCTTGGCCTCCCAAAGGTCTGGGATTACAGAAGTGAGCCACCGTGCCTGCCAGCAGAGAGAATTTGAGAGTTAGAGAGCCACAGCTAGGCCAGGGTTTCTCAGCCTCAGCACCATGGACATGATAATTTTATATTTGGGGGCAATTCTGTGCACTGTAGAATGTTTGGCAGCATCCCTTGGCCTCTGCTCACTGGAGGCCAGGAACAACGCCATCCCCAATCATGACAACCAAAAATGTCTGCAGAAACTGCCAAATGTTCCCTGGGGAGCTAAATCACCTGGTTGAGCACATTGTCCTAAACCAAATTGTGATTTAATCCATTTTATTAAGAATGGGCTTGGCCGGGAGCAGTGGCTCATGCCTGTAATCTCGGCAATTTAGGAGGCCAAGGCAGGCAGATCGCTTGAGCCCAGGAGTTCCAGACCAGCCTGGGCAACATGGCAAAATCCTGTCTCTACAAAAAATACAAAAATTAGCCAGGCATGGTGGCACATGCCTGTAATTCTAGCTACTCGGGAGGCTGAGGCAGGAGGATCACTTGAGCCCAGGAGGGAGAGGTTGCAGTGAGCTGGGATGATGCCACTGCACTCCAGCCTGGGAGACAGAGAGAGATCCTCTCTCAAGCAACACATAAAACAAACAAACAAAAGAACGGGCTTTATGTAGATTTGTCCTCGTAAGGCTGTGGTTCCACAAAAGCAGCCTTTTCACTCTCCCTATATGCCCCCTCCCACTTCCAACCACCACCCCCATCCCCCCCTGCCTCCACTTACACATAAGCCCACCCTCTAAGGGTAGGGACACTGCCATCTTATCCCTGGGGGCCCTTCTCTGTGCTTATTGAGGGACCACTTGATGCAATCAGAAGGCAACTGGCCCTGCAGTCTGGCTGACTCTGCTCCTCAAACGTGTCATTCCACTCTCTGAGCACCAGCTGCCTCATCTACAAAATGGGGAGAATAGCTTAGGCACATGATTGAGCTGCCATCCATCAAAAGATATTTATTGAAAGCCAACTCTAAGTGGAGGACTTTTCCAGGCATTGGCTGATAAAAGATGCAGTGCCTGGCCCAGCACCTGGCACCCAGCGGGCATCCTTGGCTGGCAGCTCTATTTGGTGAGAGCTCTGGACAGGCTGGTTCCCCTTTACTTCTTTCCTGTGCGCTCCCTAGCTCTTCAGACCCATCTCTGCTCATCTCTCGCCCCCTCCAGCCTGGCTTCCTCCCCAACCTGATTCCCCCTTATGCATACACACGCAACACACTTATATGTGCAAACACACACACACACACACTCTGTGCACCCTCTGGCTGGATGAAGGGCTGGATCTTAGACTCATCTGTTGCCATGGAAACCTTACCAGCTTCAGTTGCTCTCTGTGACCCAGTGTGGTGTTGATGGCTGGGGGAATCCTAGTGTTTGACTGGGCAAGGAGCAGAGGGTAGGGATCCCTTGGGACTTAGCAGCCTTGGCTGGGGTCATTCTGGGAGTGACCAGTCCCCTCCTTCTCCCACATCCTTGTACCACTCCTAGGACCTCTGGCTTAGAAAGACAGAAAGGCAGCCCCCATTTAATGGGGAGGCACAGTCCCCCTCCTAATAAATACTTGATAGGGATGGAAAAGCCCCCATGGTTAACTGTTGGCCTAAAAAATTGTTACACCTGGTAAGTGCCTTTTCGCCCTCATCCCTTCCCCCTACCAGGGGATGTATATGGTCCCAGAGGCTTAAAATTCATTTCTAATTAATTTAATATTCTTCAATTACAAAAGCAATACATACTCATTGTTGCAATAAAAACCCTCAAACAATTCAGTCAGGTATAAAGTACAAATAAAAGGCCCCCTGCCCTATTCCGGGACCCACTTGGTTTTGAGTGTTTCCTTCTAGAAATATTAATACTACACACACAAACACATACATACGCAATACACATATGTATTTTTAATAATCACATATACAAACTGCTCTCCAACTTTTCTAATGTGTTTTTAATTCACTTTTTAAATAAATAACTGTGCACTGTATTTATTTAAAAGTGAATTTAATTACCCTTTTTGGTGAACAGTTCTATGAGATTTGACAAATGTATATGGTCATGTAATCATTGCCACAACGAGGATACAGGACAATCACAATTGACTTTTTTAAAATAAGTTTTATCTTGGACATCTTTTCACTTTGGCATGAAGAAAGCTACTGCTTTATTTTCAATGTTGTGTGATGTTCCATTGCATGGGATATACCAGAACTTATTTGTCAACCCCTACTGATGCCAACCCCGACTGATCTGGATAGTTTCCAGATTTTTACATTTCCAAACAATACTGCAACAAATATACAGTACTTGCACATCGATATTTGCACTCTTGTGTATTTCCACAAGATTGAATTCCTGAAAGAGGAATTACCAGACCAAAGGGGCTTGTGCATTTTAATTGATAGCACACTGCTAGATTGTTCTCCCACAGCTGTGTACCCATTTTCATTAGCACTGACAGTCCATGAGAGACTCTGTCTTTCCATTGACCACAGGGGTGCCATCAAACGTTTAAATATTTGCCAATCTGCAAGATGGAAAAAAATTATAAACTTGTTTTAATTTACATTGTTCAAATTTTTCATGAGGCTGAGAATTTTTTCATGGGTTTATTGGGTACTTTTGCTATAAATGGCCTGCAAATGCCCTTAACGCATTATTCTATTAAGTTTGTCTTTTACCCCCAGTGATTTATAAAAGCTTCTTGAAAATGATCTTTGTCATGACTATTGCAAATGTATTTCTCCATTTATCCCTTGCCTTTTGATGTCTGTTTGTACCAGCACAAGAATAGATAGATTAAATCAACAAAACAGAACAGAAAGTCCATAAATAAAACCAAATGTGCATGAAAGCTTTGTTGGGATAGAGGTAGGAAACTGATTAAACTGCAGGGATTCAAATGGAAAAACTGCATTCAATAAATTGTGAGATTCTTACCATTTGGAAAATCAAGAAAAATCTGATTCCTTTCTCCTTACTCCAAAATAAATTTCATATAAATCAAAGACTTAAACACACAAACAAACAAAAATGAAATCCCAAGAATTCTAGAATATTTTTTGAGTGAGAAAGACCTTTTAAGTATGACATATGGGAAGACATAAGGAAAAAAGGTTGATAATTTTAACCATACACACAAAAAATTTAAACTTTATGGCAAAAAACAAAGTGGGTTTAGAATTATCCATGGTGTATGATTTTCCATGGCTTTCCATGGTTTGGAGTTTCTCCATGGTTTGGGATTATGATTGTTGATTCCTCTCATGGATAATGGAGACCGGGTCATGCGTTCTTGAGTACTGGAGGGGCAGTGCCCAGGAGGAGCTGCTGTGCCCCAGGAAAGAGCTGGTGGGGTGGGGGTGGGGGAGCAGAAGGAAGGAGGGTCCAGCCACCAGGAGCTCTTCCTCCTCCTTCTCCTCCTCTTCCTCCTCCTCGTCCTCCGCCTCTTTCTCTTTCTCCTCTTCCATCCCTAGCCTTTGCTGAACAGTGGTCAGGACCTGAACCAGGGCCCCAAACTCCGTGGCCCAGGGGCCCGAAGGCCCTCTCTGCTGCCCCAAGTCTGCCAGCCCTTCCTGCCCTGGGGCCAGGAGACCCAGGCCTGGAGCCCTGTGAGAGAGCGGACTTCTGATAGCCGAAGCCCCGGAGATCTGGGTAAGTGACCACAGGGTCCAGGACCTGAATGGGGACAGGGAGGAATCCTTGGCTGTGGTTCAACTTCAGATGACAGGCCCAGAGGGCAGATGCCTGGGTCTGTCCCCTTGGGGTCTGCTGCGGCTCACCCCTCTCTGAGGACCTCACCAATCCCACGCTTCCCAGTCACCCTGGTTCTTGAGTGGCCTCTGAGGCTGCAGCTCCATTCTCTGTGCCCCTGTCCCACCCCATCCTATCTGGCCCCCTCAGGCACTGGCTTCCTGGGAGGCGGATCTGTCCTCCCTTGGGGACAAGCCCATGCCCCCACAGCTGTCCTAGGAAAGCAGTTGGAGTTGCCTGTTCCCTGGGGAGATGGAGTGGGTTGTACTTGCTTAGAAGTGTCTGCTCCCTGGGGAGGAATGATGTCCCCTGGGAGATGGCCGTCTGTCCCCAGGTCAGCGCTTGGCCAACTTGCCCCTCTGCCCGCAGAGCCGTCCCACCACCCCTCTGCCTTCGAGACAGAGACGTCCTCGTACTGGGAGCCCTCAGCCGAGTCCCAGGAGCGAACCAGTCCCAGCAGGCCCGCCACCCCGGGCCCGGTGCTGGGCAAGGCCCTGGTCAAAGGCCTGCACGACAGCCAACGCCTGCAGTGGGAGGTGAGCTTCGAGCTGGGGCCCCCTGGACCGAAGCAGGGCGGCGCGCAGGATGCCGACCTATGGAGCGAGACCTTCCACCACCTGGCGGCCCGCGCCATCATCCGCGACTTCGAGCAGCTGGCGGAGCGCGAGGGCGAGATCGAGCAGGGTGAGCGCCGCGGACCTGCGACCCTCCCGCGGACGGCCTCCGGAGGACCGCCCCCCTCCACAGCCGCTCCCGCTTCCCCACCCGTGCACGGTGATCCTCCCAGTCCCGCGTGGGCCGCCCACCTGCTTCCCAGGTCCTGCCCCACCCCCTCCTCACAGCCCCGCCCAATTCCCCGCCCACTCTCCCTATGACCCGCCCACCTCCTTCCCTGCTCCGGGCCCCACTCTCGCCCCATCCCGTCGTTACAGCCGTGCCTAGTGCTCTGCACACCCCGCCCCCCGCCATGGCCCACCCACCCCGCCACTCCCCGCCATAGCCCGTCCCCACCTCCATGGTCAGCCCACCTCCTTCCCTGACCCGGCCCCCACCCTGTGCCTGTCCACTTCCCCCAGGACCCGCCCTGCTCTCCCCCGTCGGCCTCCAGGACCCGCCCCCTCCTCACAGCCCCGCCCACTGCCCGCCCACTCGCCTCTCCGGCCTCCAGGCTCCGCCCCCTCCCCATTCTGCTCAGTGCCTGGGCTCATTCCCTACCCCCGCTCCAGGATCAGCCCTTCATCTCTGGCTTCAGTCCCCTTCATCTCTGGCTTCAGCCCCCTTCATCTCCCCACAGCCCCGCCACGGCTCACTGTTACCCCACTCCACCTCACACCGCAGCCTGCAGGTGCCTCCCCTCATTCCCAATCGCTCTTACCCTCACACCCACCCACCCACCAACAAAAGCACAGCCCAGGGCTCCATTCCATTCCCGCCAAGATCCACCCTCTTCCCCCTGCCTCTGAGTAAGTGGTCCTCTCCCCCAGCCCTGGGCTCTTCCACCCCCATCCAGTGACCCGTCCTCTTCTCTCCCACCTCATTTCTCTCTCCTATGGGCGCCCCATTTCCCAGTGCTTCTCCCCTGCAGTGGCCCCTGTAGGGCTCCAGAGACAGAACAATGGCGACAGCCCACACCTTCCTCCAAGTCCCCCAGTCCAGGGGCTCCACGCACTCATTCATCACTCCATTATTTACTGTGGATCTGCTGGGGGCCAGGCTCCCACTGGGCCCAGTAAACGCAGCTGAACAGCCCAGTGAAAAAGCAATCTCCATCCCTTCCTTACCCATGAGTGCTTGACAAACTAGCGGGGAAGCCAGCATTAATCAAATCATTACACAAATAATTAATTGAGTGCATTTGTCCTAAGTGCTATTAAGAAAAAAGACAGGGATCCAAGAGATTGTATAACAGGGACGGTGGGGGAGCTAATTTAGTCCAGGAATTGGGGCAGACTTAACTGAGAAAGTGACTGGTGGGATCTTGATGGAACACACTTGGAGAATATAAATATAAATAGAGAACGGTTATATCATTTCTTTGTCGTGGGTTTTGCTTTATTTCTATAATAATATTATTTTGTTTATATTTTACTTGTATTTTTGTATTGTACGTGTTTCTTTTTTCTTCCCATGAGCTCCTCACCTTACAGTTTACGAAGCACTTTTCTACCCTTTCTCTCCTTGGCTCCTCACACAGCCTTCTGGAGGCTGCAAGCCATGGAGACTGCTCACCTGTTCAAAGGAAAGGGATTGGGCTTTGGGGTCAGACCATCCTGAGTCCTGATCTCAGAGCCGTTCCTAACTTGCTACGTGACCCTGAGCTCACCACTCTCCTCTGATTTGCAATGTCCTCAGCAGTTAAATGGGTCAGATCAGTGGTCCCCACCCACCAGCCAGGGGACCTATGAAGCTTTACGTCAACGTTCCCATTAGACATCTGCAAAATTAAAGTACAAAATACAGACAACATAGTGGGTTGGGTGTTTTTAAAAATAAAACTACAGTTATTTAAAGGAAGTAGCTGTCTTTTATTCTGAGACAATGTCTTACATTTTTACATTAAAATATCCTTTATTTTGTGAAGTGATGACGTGAAATGACGGTGTTTTTTTAAAAAATGTCTTTAGTTAGCAAGTTGGCAAGCCCTTGATTTTAAAGGTTTATTTAATCCCAAAGACGGCGACCACTTAGGTAGAGCCCCCTTTTTAGCTTCTAAAGCTTCTGTGTCAGGGAAGACTTTCTGAGTCCAAACAGTGACCCCAGTTTCTCCCTCCACAGGGTCCAACCGCCGCTACCAAGTGAGCGCCTTGCACACCAGCAAGGCCTGCAACATCATTAGCAAATACACAGCCTTCGTGCCTGTGGACGTGAGCAAGAGCCAGTACCTGCCCACCGTGGTGGAGTACCCCAACTCTGGTAAGGCAGGCGAGCGGCGGGTCACTCCTGGGGGCCAAGCAGCCCCTGTGGACTAGGGGACGGGGCTGAGATACGAAGGACCACAGACCAGAAGGGAGGGGGTGAGACAGGGCCTAGAAGCAGAAAGGCCCCCAGCGGACGATTTGGCTGCTGAGGGGTGGGAGCCCCTGGGGCCTCATCCCACTGCTCTGCAGAGGCTGTTAAATCACCCCACTTCCTTTTCTCCACCAGATGAAAATGATTTTATTGTATTTCTTCAACTGGGACAATATGTGCTCATTATAGAAAATTCTTTTGGGGGATACAGGGCCTGCCACCAGCCTGTTAATTTTGTTGTTTTTTAGTAGAGCGGGTTCATCAGGTTCCAATCTCTTTCCTGTGTTCGGTGCTGGGATTACAAGCGTGAGCCACCGCGCCCTGCCATTCATTATAGAAAATTCTAAACTATAGAAAGATATAAAATGTAAAAAATAACTGAGACCAGCAGTCATCCAGGAGTGTATATTAGTCACCCGCTTGGTGTGACCATCCTTCCAGACTTCTCTCTATGGATATCAACATGTAGAGAAATCAAAAGACAGATCATTTTACATGAATTGGATTATCCTAATATATGCTATATTTTATAAAATATGGGCGTGGAAAGCATCACTCCATGAAATGAATCTATATCATTTTAATAACATATTCCCCTGCAGGGAGCTGTCATCCTCAGAATAGCCAATTAGTGTTCCAAAGCACTTTGTATATATTTTCAATCTTTTAATCCTCAAAACAGCTGTACAAAGTAGATGCTATTATTATCCCCATTTTATAGATGGAAAACAGAGGCAGAAGGAGCTAAGTTACTTTCCTGAGGTCACACAGCTGTGATGGGCTGGAGCCAGGCTTTACATTTATTGCCCTGGCTCTGGATTATGCATTTTCTTCCACTCCTTTCTACTGTCTCTGAAAATTTATTGCAACTTTTTAAAACCTATTTATACCTTTAGTTTATTCCCCATTTGGTTATTGTAAATTATACTGCGAAGAACATCTTTGTGCATCTGTCTGGTTATCTCCTCAGGGTTAATTAATTCTTAGAAGTAGGATTGCAGTGTCAAGGGGATGCCCATTTAAAATTGTGATGTATGTTACCAAACTGCCCCCTTACCATCCCACAGGTTATTTAAATGTCCATCCTCTCCAACACTGAATATTGTTTATCTTTCTAAACTCTGCCAGTCTGATAGGTGAGAAGAAAATCTCTCTTTTGTCATTTTTTAATTGTGAGATGCTTTTCATGTTTATGAACTATTTGTGCTTTTTTTTGTTTCAAATTACGTTTTCCTGTCCTTTATAGTCACCCTTCCCCTGCTTTTTATTAGCAGACCTCCAGAAAGAATTGTGTTTGGAAATAAAATATGCCCTTCCTAATTCCACCTGTCCCCCTTTTCTTATCTGTGGTAGCAGAATGATCAGCCCTCCTCAACTGCTGTCATTTCAGGCAATGGAGTGGCCATTTAATCAGGCTGTTCGCTTATTCATGTTGCAAGGACGACCATCCCTCCCACCCGTCTCTGACCAGCCTGCTAGCATCTGTAGCCAAAGCTTAGGAAGTTAGGGACCTGGCCCATATCTTAACCAAAGTCCCAAAGCCCCCTAAGATCTGGATCAGCACTTCCCCAAGTGTGTTCCAAGAAGCTAGAACTCTAGTCTCATGTCCTATGAATAGTCATCCAGCATAAAAATAGAAAATACCAGATTAGGAAATACATTTAAGAACCACTGGATTAGATAAAGTTCAAAAGCTTTCTTTACTGCAGAACTTCTCAGAGGCTGGAGTATGTTAATATACATCAAAAGGCTCAGAGAATGGGCTACAGTATGCAGCTTCTCCAAAACTTGTTTCCCAACACAACTCTAATTTTTAAGGAAAAACTTACAGACTAGTGCTCTCTGCGAGTGGGGTTCCCTAAAGCATACTTTAGGGTGCTGTAACTTCTTTCTTCTTTTTTTTTTTCTTTGAGAGAGTCTTGCTCTGTTGCTCGGGTTAGAGTGCAGTGGCACAATCACAGCTCACTGCAGTCTCTAACTGTTGGGCTCAAGTGATCCTCTCACCTCAGCCTTCCAAGTAGCTGGGACTACAGGCACGCACTACCACACCCAGCTAATTTTTTAATTTTTTTTTTTTTTTTTTGTAGAGATAGGGTCTCTCTATGTTAGCCAGGCTGGTCTTGAACTCCTGAGCTCAAGTGATCCTCCCATCTCAGCCTCCTGAAGTGCTAACATTACAGACATGAACCACCCTGCCCAGCCCAGGGTGCTGTAACTTCATCTCTTTTCCATCCACCCCCTCTTGGTGATGCCCTGGGATTTCAGGGGCCTGCCCTGTGGGAGGGGTACTTGGGACATGGATCTCTGAGACAGTAAACAAAGAGAAGAACAGAGTGTTCCTGAGAAAACTGGCCTTTTAACTTCCTGGAAAGCATTGTGGCTTCTTGAACATTCTCTCAGCAATAGTATCTACCCAGCAAGCTAGATATTATTATCCCCGTTTTCTAGATAAGGAGACTATGGCTCAGTGGGGTCTGCACCCATCCAACTGGAAATAGATGCGGCTGGGGCTCGAACCTGGGTCTTTCTGACTCTAAAGCTTATGGTCTTACCCTGTACAACACCTTTCTGCCTTTGGATAACTGAAAGATTGAAGCCAGAATCATTCCTGCCAGCCCTGGGGGAGAGGCAAAGGACTGGCACATTTGTACCCAACCACCCGCTTCCCCTTGTCTTCTGTGAAGGAGCTGCCCTGCGTCTGCTCAGCTCTCGGGCCCTGGCCCAGCAGTGGAGGGGCACCTCTTCTGGCTTTGGACGGCCGCAGACCATGCTTGGAGAAGATTCGGCACCAGGAAATGGTAAATTTCAGGCCCTAAGTAAGAGCCACCCTGGGCACTTTCAGAAGCCTGGGCCCCTGAGGTTACCGCGTCCTCATGTCCGAGGCCCTAGGACCTCTCTCTGAGTCTGCACTGTGGGCTGAGGCAGGCCCAAGGCAAAGCCAGGCCTCCAAGGCTCTCTGAAGCCTGAGAGGGACAGAGAGGCTCGATATGGCCGGAGCACACCACCACTGACACAGCTCTCTCTTTGCCAGGGAGCGGCACCACCTCCCTACCGGCACCTCTCCCCTTCTGAGGTCTGCTGACCCTGGTGCTGTTCCCTGCCTCCAGCCTCTGAGTCCTCCCAGGCACCAAATGCCAGGAAACCTAATAAACAAGGGAAAAAGTGAAGAGCGAAGAGGCAGTCCCATCTGTTTGGGTCCCACCATCTGTTTCTTTCAGGATTCCCAACAGCCTCCTTTGAGCCTTCACCTGGTTTCATTGTGCCTGCAGCTTGGCTCCTTGAAGAGCTAGGATTTGACCTTTTTGTGACCTTGCACTAGTTCCCAGGATGGCTTTAACCCTCTGTGTCCTGCATGGATGTGTGTCTTTCTGTCTCTCTGAAGACAGCCTAACTGCTGCACTCGTCCTAACCCCTTTCTAGGTACCCTCACGTGCACAGGGAGGATCTCCTGCCTTTTGCTTTGCAGGAGGAAGACATCAGAGATCCCACCTGGCCACTAGCCCAGCCACCCAGACCATAAGGATTTTTTTATTCCAGGTCCTAGAAAGTGCTCACAGACATTGATGGGTTTTAAAACAAAAACAAAAACAGAACACAGTGTGAGGGGGTGGAAACCTAGAGGAGCTCTTCAGAATCAAAATGTTCTCTCAACTTTCTTGGTCCCATTGGCCTCCAAAACCCAGGAGAACCAGCTCCCCCACTGAGCCAAGCTGAACTTCCAGTCTTCAGGAAATTGCTGGTCTATACCTTCCTTTCTCCAAAGCTTAGCTTTTAGTGGCCCACGGCTTCCATCAAAATCACAAATCTTTTATTTTATTTTATTTTATTTATTTATTTAGATGGAGTCTCACTCTGTCACCCAGGCTAGAGTGCAGTGGCACGATCTTGGCTCACTGCAACCTCCACCTCCTGGGTTCAAGCGATTCTCCTGCCTCAGCCTCCTGAGTAGCTGAGAGTACAGGCACCCGCCACCACACCCCGCTAGTTTTATATTTTTAGTAGAGTTGGGGTTTCACCATATTGGCCAGGCTGGTCGCGAACTCCTGAACTCAAATGGTTCACCACCTCTGCCTCCCAAAATGCTGGGATCACAGGCATAAGCCACCACGCCTGGCTACAAATCCCTCCCTTGAAATTGTTCTCTGATTCATGCCCACGTTCCTGACTTTTTTTTTTTTTTTTTGAGACAGGGTCTGTAGTCCAGGTCTTTACTAAGCACTTAGCAATAGACTAAGCACTATCTGTGTATTATCTCATTTCATCTTTACAACACTATGAGATAGATAATATTATCCCCAATTTGCAATCAAAATTTGTAAAGTAATTTTGCCAAGTCCCCTCAGCTGGTCAGTGGTGGTGGCGGTGGTGGTGGTGGCGGGGGTCAGGATTTGAACTCAGGCCTGTCTAACCTTATGGTGGGGCAACGGTTATATCTGTGAAAGATGAAGGCCCATCCAAGCAGCGGTGGAAACCCTAGCCTTGTTCCCCAACCCACCTGCAGACACCGTGAATTAGACCATCACTCTCCTGGGGGGATGGGAGGTGAGGAAGGGAGGGGAGAGGTCCAGCCTCACTGGCTCCTCTGTCCTAGACATGGAGGCAAGTCCCACTGCTCTCTTCAGCGAGCCCATGTCCCCCAGCCGCGAGAAGCACGGTGCTTCTGAAGGTGAGTGGGCAGGTGGTGCCGCCTGTTCATTAAGATAGTGACAGGGATTGGTCCTGGGGTCAGGAGAGTGTCTTAGCACCGACAAAGTCCTCAGGGCTTCACGGAGTCCTCAAAGCAGCCCTCTGCACAGGGAATAGGATTATCCCCAATTGAAAGATGAGGAACAGGTGCAAAGAGGTGAAGTGACTTGCCCAAGGTCACAGAGCACGCTGGTGACAGAGCTGGGCCTGGATCAGGCCTCCCAGTTCCCCGCTGAGGGACCATTTTTGCCACTCCGCTCTGCCTAGAGTCCTCTAGCAACGTGCCAAGGAGGTCAACTCAGTGTCCCCATTTAGGAATGAGCAGGGCTGAGTGAAGCTGTCACTGCCCCCACAAGTAACTTTCCAGAAGATCCCAGGGGCTGCCGGCCAAGGAATCTTAGAGGCCAGCTTTTTGCAGGCAGACATAATCGCATCCCACCCCACACCAACTGGAGCAGAAGGAGCTCCGCAGCCTAACAGTTAGCTCGAGTCCCTAGGAGCTTAGCTAAGCCCCTGCCCCTCTCTGGGCCTCTGTTCCCCCAGTTGGTCAGTGAGCAGTTGGACAGGGTCATCTTCAGGTCTCAACTCGGTCGTTCTGTGGCTCTCCAGGTCCCCTGCACAGCCCGGCCACAAACACTCTTTCTTCCATGAAGGCCTCGGAGAATCTCTTTGGATCCAGGTAGGCGGGATTTCCAATAAAGGTCCACTCTCCTGCCACCATTTTCCTGGGGTGGTCCCTGGGGCTTTCCCTGACTTGGAAGGCCGAAGGCAGGTTCAGCCTGACATTTAGGCAGGTGTCGTAAAGAAGGCACTCCTGCCCAGAGCCATCACTGTCTCCCAGGCCTCACCCTACCTCAAATCCCCCACTTTACTTCATCTCCCACACTTCCAAAACCTCTTTCCAAATGCAAGTATGCATGGGAGGGCTGACATAAAACTCTTCTGACCACTGGACTGGACAAGGATATGATAGTAAAAGAGGGTCACGATCCAGGTGTAGTAGCTCACACCTGTAACCCCAGCACTTTGGGAGGCCGAGGCAGGAGGATCACTTGAGGCCAGGAGATCAAGACCAGCCTGGGCAACACAGTGAGACCTTGTCTCTACAAAAAAATTTAAAAATAGGCCAGGCGTGGTGGCTCACTCCTGTAATCCCAGCACTTTGGGAGGCTAAGATGGGTGGATCATAAGGTCAGGAGTTTGAGACCAGCCTGACCAACATGGTGAAACCCTGTCTCTACTAAAAATGCAAAAATTAGCCAGGCGTGGTCACACGTGCCTGTAGTCCCAGCCACTAGGGAGGCTGAGGCAGGAGAAACACTTGGACCCGGGAGGCAGAGGTTGCAGTGAACCGAGATTGCTCCACTGCACTCCAGCCTGGGCAACAGAGCAAGACTCCATCCCAAAAAAAATAAAAAATAAAAAATTAGCCAGAAGTGGGTGTGTGCCTATAGTCCAGGAGACTGAGGTGGGAGGATCGCTTGAGCCCAGGAGGTCGAGGCTGCAGTAAGCTACAATTGTGTCACTCCAGCCTAGGTGACAGAGTGAGATTCTGTCTCAGAAACAAAACAAAACAAAACAAAACAAAACAAAAAAAGAGGGTCATCAGGAGAACACTAACCGCTTCCTAGTCCCAGCTGCTGCGAACTGATTGAGTGACTTGGAGCAGTTGCTTCAAGCCCATGTTTCCAGGCTTCCGCTTCCTTAGCTGGCAGATAAGGAGGCTGGAGGGAGCCATCTGTTGCATCCCTTCTGACCCTGACTCTCAGAGGCTTCTGGGTGGGCATTGGAGGTTGGGATGCCCAGGGCCACCTGACTTCACCTGCACAGGCTAAATCTCAACAAGTCCAGGCTACTGACGCGAGCAGCCAAGGGCTTCCTGAGCAAGCCACTGATCAAAGCTATGGAGTCGACCTCTGGGAACCAGAACTTCGACTACGTACCGCTGGTGAGTGCCCTGACCCCAGGTGTCAGTCTCCCTTCACTCCACTCAGCAGCAGGGCCTTCCTGTGATCCCCCTGCCCACCTCTCCACTTCCTCAAAGAGAAGAAGGCTTTGGTCTTAGAACTCAGATCCCCTGAGTTTTGAGGTTTCCTAGAGCTTCCCACCCAAGTAGTTAGCAGGGCAGAGGGAGTTTGCATGAATCTCCCCTTCCCAGAGGCCTAGAGATATTGCTGGAAGCCAGCACCAGCATCATGAAAATTCTTTGCAACCTGCTATCTTTGCCTTAAAAATTCGTGGGCATTTTGCATTCTACTCCACGCATCTATGTGTATCTGTTTTTCAGTACATAAAAATAAGCTTTGAAGTGACTCACAAGTGAGTAAAATTAACATCCCAGGGACATGGACTGTGTTTAGCAACTGGGTCTGCAGACACCCCAGCATGCTGTGGCAGGGTGAGAGGCTCAGGTCTGGAGTGGGCTTCTCTGAATTAAGGAGCAAGGGAGACTGGCCCTGCCACATCTGGGGCCCCTCAGGGCTTGGGAAACAGAGGATGCTGGAAGGAGGAGCACAGTTTGAGCATCACTGCATACCTCTTCTGTCCCTGCATATCCAAGTGCATAATATTCTGAATTTCCAAATATCCAGGACAACTGAGCACTAGGCATGTTTTCACTCAACAAGTATTTATTGAGTCAGGCCCAGTGCTAGACCCTGGAGAGACAACGTTGAATTCGACAAACGTAGTTTCTGCACTCATGGTGCTAAGTGTCTAATAGGATTTGGACGAGGAACCAGGCAATTCTAACCCTTGGGAGTAGCAATGAGAGAGGTCTGGTTTGGTTGGGGCGTACAGGGGGTGGACATCTAGCCCGGGCTTGAGATGGGGGGAGCAGACCCAAGCATGACTTCTTGGAGAAGGTCAAGGCTAAGCCAAGACTTGCAGGATGAGGAGATGTGGCCAAAGGCTTCCAGAGGAGAGACAGAGCTTGGCAGCTGGGGAATGGAGTTGGAGAGGGTAAGAGTCAAGGACAAATCAGGGTTAGGCGGTGCAGAGCTTTATTGATCATATTTTGGATTTAGTCTATGAGACACTGAAGTCATTGAACTGAGCCTCCAAAAAGTGTGTGATCTATGCCTCGTAGAGATCCCTCCGTATGTAAGACAGATGGATTGGGGGTGGGGAGAGGGGAGGAAAAAGGAGGCAGGAATAACACGAGGAAGCACGTGATGGATTGCAGAGTGATTTAGAAAGTATACCTGTTGAGACTCGGAAACTGATGGTTACACAGGGAGAAAGAGGAAGGTGAGCTGCTAGAGTTCACTGCATGGCAGGGGACATTCCCAGTGGCTGAGGTGGGCCCACCCACCTAGGACAAGAGGCAAATATGGAGTGAAGATGTTGACTTGGGCTTGGAGAATGATCTGTTTGAAGTGTCTGCAGGATAAAGGATAGAGATGCTCAATTGACCTGGGTATCCTGAAAATCCCCCAGGCAGGCAGGGTTGGGTGGGCAACATGGATCCAGACTTTTGCATGGGCTGGGGCTCCCTGGGCTAAAACATTTGAGGCCCACTGAAGGGCTTCCTGCACACACAGGTGTCTCTGCAGCTGGCCTCCGGAGCCTTCCTGCTCAACCAAGCCTTCTGTGAGGCCACGCACATCCCCATGGAGAAGCTCAAGTGGACGTCCCCCTTCACCTGCCACCGGGTGTCCCTCACCACCCGCCTGTCTGAGTCCAAGACCCCGAGTCCCCAGCTGTGCACCAGCTCCCCGCCTAGGCACCCCTCCTGTGACAGCTTCTCCCTGGAGCCTCTGGCCAAGGGCAAGCTGGGCCTGGAGCCGAGGGCGGTGGTGGAGCACACTGGGAAGCTGTGGGCCACGGTGGTGGGGCTGGCATGGCTGGAGCACAGTTCGGCCTCCTACTTCACTGAGTGGGAGTTGGTGGCTGCCAAGGCCAACTCATGGCTGGAGCAGCAGGAAGTGCCCGAGGGCCGCACGCAGGGCACACTCAAGGCCGCTGCCCGCCAGCTGTTTGTGCTTCTGCGGCACTGGGATGAGAATCTCGAGTTCAATATGCTCTGCTATAACCCGAATTATGTGTAGTTGGGTGAGGGGGAGGCTGGGCAGAGGGAAGGGCAGGGAGGACAGGGATGGGCAGGGCCATGTTGGCCTGGTTTCGGGGAGCTTTTGGAGCTGTAACCAATATATCAGTTACTAGAAAGAGCCCTGGACTGGCAGCCAGGAGGCCTGAGTTCAATCCCAACTTTGCTACCATCCAGCCATGCAACTTTAGGCCAGTCCCTGCCCCTGTCTGGGCCTCTGTTTCCTCATCTATAAACTAAGAGGGCAAGATGAGGGAGGTGGAGTGGATCTCAGATGGTTCAGTGGTTCCTTTCTGCCCATTCAGGCAGTCCCGGGCCGACTGCTGCTGGGGCTGGGGAGGGAAGACACAGTGGAAGCCTGAGCCCTCTCTGGAGGTAGACGACGTGGGCACAGAGTGCACACAGCAATGCCCACTCAAATAAAAGGGCGGATGAGAGAACCCAGTGACCGCAAGTAACCAGGCCTACAGGCTTGCATAGGCACATAGAGACTAGCAAGTCTGGTGCTTGTAGGACAGGCTCTTGTCTCCATGGTAACAGCCTAGGACCCCTCCTAAATCCCACTTAAAAGCCAGTTGGAGAAGCATCCTTCTCAACGCTTTACAAAAGAGTCGCTCGGGGGCCTTTTGTTTTGGAAGCTTCCTTAATACATACTAGTACTGCCTTGCAGATCATTAGTGGCTCCCTCACTAAGAAGAGGTGGTGGCAGGACCAGGAGAGACACCTTGTGAGTTGACGTGTTAGATTTAAGCGACAGTCTGTGCAAAAATAGTCCTAAAAGAACAGGCGTGGTCACGGAAGTCAATGAAGACACCAGACAACATCTTACTGAATTTACACACTTTGAGGAATTGGGTAAAGCGAACTGCATTACTTGTACTGAGGCACGAGGGAGCCACCACCAAGTAGGTTGCACCATGGGATCAGAGGGCCCTCTCGAGCCACGCCACGCTGTGGGAGAGAGGCACCATTTTGCAACAGAGAACATGCTTGGCTGCAGTGCCTTTGGGGATGGCAGCTCTGGCCAGGGCAGGCCTGATTTGTCTGGTGAAATAAACGAATTGACACTTCAGGCAGGACCCCCTGGGGCCTCCCACCCTCAAGCCCACTGTGTGATGCCTACATGGGGAATGGAGTGCTGTGGCCTCAGATACCCTAATGGCTGGCATTGAGCTGCCCAGTCTCCTCTGCCCCACTGACTCCCCTGGAGGTGGGTCTAGACCTCACCAAGGAACCCCACCAGCTTGGGACTTCAGCCCTAGAAGCCCCCTCCTTCAAGGTCTTAATCTCTCCTCATCAAATTCCTGTCCCAACCTTAGAGTGAAGCTCCACAGACTTCCCTCGTGGGAAGGCCTTGAGAGCTTAGCTCATCAAACCAACACGTGGAGTACTGTGGGCTCTGGCGCAAGCCCCGGCCTCAGGAAGACTTGAGGGGTGTGCAGCCTCCAGCAGGGGCTGGAGTCAGGGAGGAGGCTCAAGCAGAACGCCCACTGGGCACAAGGGGAGAAAATGCAGCCCCAACATGATATGGTTGCCCTGCCCCTCACCCCCTACCCCTCCATCTATGCCACAAGTCTCCCACGAGGGATTCTCACAGCCCTTTTGAATACTTAAGATAAAATCCCATTGCTGCCTCGTGGACCGGCTCTGCTTCAGACTTACCCTCTGGGGAGGAACGCAGGCAGGCAGGCCTGGACACTGTGGCCATCACAACCCCAGGTGGGGCAGGATGCCAATCTGGGGTGTTGGCTCAAAGTCAGTGCCACCAAGGCGGGTAGGGGCTTTGGGTTGTCTTGCTCCAGGCTTCCAGGAGATGTGAGCAGAGCTTTGTCATCTCCCTGCACGCTCCCCATCCCCTGCCAAAATCACTTCTTTAGCTATGCAGGCAGCAGCCTCAGCTTCAGGGTTAGGGTGGCCAGGGGTGGCATCTACTTCCTGCGCCACAAGTAATGGGAAAAAAATGCCACGTTTTGAGTCAGAACACCCAGACTCAGGTCTCAGCCTAGTACTAGTTTGGGCAAGTGGTTTCTCCTCCTAGGTGCCCTGGATCTGGGGCTTTCTCCTGCTCTGACAATCCCAGACTCTCTGCCTCTGAGATGTTTCCCTCTTCGTGAACATGAATTTGCTCGAGTTCTCTGTGTGACCTTGAACAAGTGGCGTGTGTGTACTGGGCCTCTTTCCTCCTCTACATAACCAGGCTGAACTGGGCTGTCCAGCACCTCCCCCCCCTACCAGATGAGTCTGATTCTGGGTCTCCAGGCCTCACCGTGGACAATGGCCAGGCTCAAGGTGAACCGGTCTCTGCCAGCTTAGAACTAGTGCTACGAGATGCCCAACAGGAGCAACCAAGAAATCCAGCAAGGTGGTGGGCACGCTACCCACTTCTCTAGGAATGTTCCTCAGACTCTGCTCCCGCACCAGCCACTGGAGCTCTGCAACATGTTTGAGGCCCAAGAAAACTGCTGATCTCTGCAACCCTGGCTCCCCTGCCCAGCCCCAAAGGTGCAGAAGAACAAATCTTCATTGGTTGCAAATAACCCAAGAGCTATGGGGGCAGGTCTGGACAAGAGACATTTTTAAAGAACTTCAGTGGTATTGAGATGACATGCAGCCTCAAAAACGTGCTACCAGGACTGCCGGGCAGAGGACCTAGGGGACTCGCTTTAAGGAAAAGATAAGAAGCTTCGGTAATTAGTACATGCATTGAAACTAACAGAGTTCTAAAGGTTCTCAAGCAGGGAACACATTGCCCCTGCAATCTCATTTACTTTGGGTTACTCTGGTTTAACTTGTTAAACCAGCCCTTGCTTTCTAGGTCACACAAAGGAATATTTATGCCGTGCACTGTCTGAAGAAAGGGCTGATGCCACTGTGTGACAAAGCCCAGCCTCCAGGCTGCCCTCAGTGGGAAAAACACTAAGCTGAGAGTTGAGGGATCCAAGCATGGGTCCCAACTCCACCACCAGTGTGCTGTGTGACTTCTGGCAAATTACTTGCTTTCTCTGAACCCCTGCTTCATCTTTTGTGGAGTGACGGGGGTTCACAAGATCAGCATTTCCAACCCTGTTCCTCACTCAGTTGAGACGTGAATAAGCAACCTATGAGAAACTGTGCTATGGGCAAAGATGTTGAGGAGGCAGTAGGAAGTCAAACTTCTTTAGGTCAGGACAACCTGACCCGTTAATATGTTACTGTGCGTTGTCAGGCTCTGAGCAGGTGACCCAGCAGCAGCTCTTCTCTGGTTACTAGGTTGGAAAATGCTGGTCTAGATCTCCCTTAGGGCTCCTGGGGCACTGGCATTCAGAAAGCCTTTACTGGGTGCCTACTGTATGCCAGGCATGGCATACTGGGGTACCAAAGTGAATATACGAGGTGCCGTCCCTGTCCTTTTTGGAGCTTGGCAAGGAGCATTTGAAGAGTCTCTGTTTCATGAATCATTTTCCCACTCCCTGGTTCTCTAGGTGGGTTTGTCTTCACTGGCCCTAGAATGGTCCTGCCATCTGTGGGTGTGGCCTCGTATTAGCACTACCTAGGTACCCTTTGCGCTAACGGCCAGCCCCCTGAGCTTTCAGACACTCATTTATGGTATGGGTCCAGATGACCACAATAGCGCATGGTACTGCACAGCCAGAGGGGAGTTTGTGCTGGGGTCCTCCTTGTCCAGGTGGAGCGGGAATGTCCCTGCAACAGATTACCCGAGGGCCCAACCTCCCGCCACACACAGATGCAGAACCCTGTCTCTGAGGCCCCTCAGCTCGAGACCGACTCCAGATGCCAGGATAACTGGGCCCCATCCTTTGGCAGACTTACACTGGACTTGTCCATAAGCAGCCTCGGTTTCCAGCCAGCACCCATGTTTCCCCAGCCAGTCCCCTCTCTGTGGGCAAAATGAATGGCATCCCCTGGCCTTCACTGACCTGAGCTGCCACTCACTGCCACTTGCTGTGGCTGATGAATGGACTAGCTGCTTCTAAGACTAGATTCTGGTGGGCTTTCACCTGCTCTTCAGAGACATGAAAAGCAAGGGTTCCTCCTTCTCCCTTCCAGCTGGTTCACCAGGAACAGCTGTCAGAAAAGGTTTCTGGAAGTTTCCTCTAGATCCTGACTTGCCCTCTGTTAATCCCTACCCTTATTTGAGGGCCATGCTACTGTTCCCCCTCTCTCTTCCTTGGCAGGGACTCCCCATGACAGGGAAGGAGGAAAGGGGTCTCCCCCATCTGTGTACAGTCTGCCCCCCACCCTGCGATTGCCTGCCCCATTGACCTGCCTGGCTGGATCCTGTGTGACACCCCAGCACCTATCATTCAGGGGTCCAAATGCCCAAAGGCACGTCTCTCTATGTGCCCATTATAACATCTCTAAGTGGTTCCTAGATTCAAATGCATTCCATACTTTTAGTGCCCTGGGAAAGGAGAGGGAAGGGTACTGTCACCCCAGGAATGGGGCACGTGCTTATTGCCTTGGCACCTGGAAGATTTTGTTCTCACCAATCTAGCAGAGACTAGAGAAGTCAACAGAAAAAAGATGGACACATTCTTCAGCTGTAACATAGCATGCTCTGCAAAGCCAGTGTAAAAATAACCGGGGCAGGGGTGTGTGTGGCATTTTGCAGCTGGGTAATCTGATCTGCAGAGATCTGTCCAAGGTCAGGGGCTTGGCAGCAGCTCCTGGCCACGCCTACAGCTCCCAACCGTGGACCTCTCTGCCCCGTGTGTCCAGCCCTGCTCCCAGCCCGTTGACTTTAGCCTCTCAACAGCACTGCCTCCCTGGGTTACCCAGTGAGGTGGGATTTTTCTCCTGTTCATGCTGCAAATCTCCTTGGCTCAGGGCCAGCCGTCTTGAGCTTACAGCTGCGTCCCAACGCAAAGCGCCTCATCTCAATGCCGCTGACTGTGGTGACACATGTGGTATAGTTTCACTATCTGCCCAGGTGGCTTTGGCTCAAGTGGCATGGCTGGTGCTTGTCCCCGTCAGAGCCTCAAGTGCCTACAACATGCTACCTGTGCCCTCGCCTGCTCATCTGTAATGTCCCCACAGTGCCTGTGACACTTTCTTCTTCTTGGGATATGCATCACCTGCTTGCCTGGTAGCCAATTACATAGACGTCATGGAAGCTCTGGATGTCAGCCGTCTAATGTCCACTAATACTCAGCAAATCCTACCCTGGGGCTGTGTGTGTGTATTCTCAAAGAAATGGCTTCTTTGTATATGGTGGCTACTGTTTTCTAGGCTTGGAGCTGATAAAAATTGTTGAACCTGATAATATGACAAAGTTATACTTGTGTCTGATCTTTTGTTCTCAAAGCCAAGGATACCTCGCTTTCAAACTAGCAGTTCGGTGATCTGTTTGCCTCACTTCATGTGTCACATCTATCTTCGTTCAGGTTCCCCATAAGGTAACTAATTTTCGCGGTGTGCCAGGGACTGAGGAAGGTTACCAGGATGTGAGACTTTCAGTTTTAAAACTGGCACAGTTCCAGTCAACCTGGAACAAGTTGGTCACAGCAGTTCCTCCAAAAGCGGAGCCTGAGACAAGGATTCAGTGCAAATAGTTTATTTGGGTGATTCCAGAAAATACCCTTAAGGAAATGTGGAAGTGAAATAGGAACACAAAGAACAGCAATAAAGGGAAGATTACCAAGGAGGTTACTGCTACAGGTGTGGACCCTCACCCCACTAGTAACTCTGGGAGTCAGAGTAGATGCACACCCCAAAGCTCACAGTGAAGGAACGGGATGCGTGTACACCAGCTCCACTCAGCCCTTGGGGAGGCCCACTCTGGAGGATTCATTCCTTGGTGCTTCTGGTCTAGCACAGGTGCACCAGCTGAGCAGGCTCCTGCAGCCCGCAAGAAAGCCTTCAGGCAAAGAAAGGTAGGCACTGGTGCTAATAAAAGGAGAACATGATGCAGTGTCTACCATGCATTTTCTTCAGCCCTGGCACCTCCCCTGCACAAATGATTGAGACATGCATACAGTATCTTTGCAGATTTTAAAGTTCCAGATATGCTATCTACTATTCCAAGACCTCTGTATTAATAAATGACCAGGATGTATCATTATAGAATAGAGACAGTCTAAATTACAAAGGGTAACCCATATTTTTTTAGTACATTTGGTTTGAAATTAGGAAGATGAACCATGAAACTGATTTTTTTGGTTTTTGTAAAAAGAAAGAGATGCAGGTGCTGGCAGATGGGAGTCAGGCCCAAGTGCACTGACCTGAAACACGCCAAGGGGCTGCAGCAAGGCACTGACGGCACCTACAGCAGTGTCTCTCCTGAGCTGCTTGCCACCTTTCAGATTTCTCCCAGAGGCAATTCGTGATCACAAAATATATTTATTTGAAAATCATTACCAGCCACCACCTTGTCTTGGAACCCACACAGACTGACCCCAACATCAAACATAAGGCTCATTTAGAAATCCTTTAGCAACTTGCCTTGATTCCTCAAAATCCATCATCCCTTTTCAGATTTGAGGGAGGACAGTGGACTATAATAGGAATTCCCAACAAGCCAGAAACATTGCAGCGGTGTGCTAAGGGCTCCTAATGGGAAAAATTGGAGGAGCCTCCAGGCTGAAGCTGACATGGTAAACAGAGACCCTGTTCACATGCATGGCCTTTCTAGGTGATGTTCAACTGGATAATGGGCTGTCACTGTGATAGACAAGCCCTCTCCCTGGCCCTCACCATGGCTCTAGGCTGCTGGGGGGACCTGACTTCCCCTTTGTAGTACCTCACTGACTTCTATGAGCCTGGCACTGCCTCTCCCTTTGTAAGACACATGCTTCTTTGTTCTTTTCCTCCACTGTGCATCCTGTAAAGGCCAGTTGTGTGTGTGTGTGTGTGTGTGTGTGTGTGTGTGTCCTGCTGGGATGGCAATTAGGATCTCCCAGTCCCTCACGGGTGAAGAACACATTGAGGAAAGCAGGTTCTCGGGGCTGTTGGGTTCAAGAACTCTGTAGGAGACGAAGTCAGCCTGACAGGTCAGGATTCTGGGTCTCCTGGGTCCTCCATCCCACAGTACCCAACTCCCTCCAAGGCACTGCTTGCCCCCCGCCCCGGGAAACCTGAGCTCCCCTGGGCTCAATTAATCCGTATCCTGGTCTGAAACGGAGAGAAAATGCCAAGTCGAGTCCAGCCTAGCTCTGCCAAGCTCTTTTGTTCTGCCATCAGGCAGCAGTTGCCCTCATTCCCATCTGAGCATCACCTAGAATCTCCCAATTATGAATTCATCCTAGAAGCATCCAGACCATCCATGCACCAAGTCCAGCAACCCCAGATCCGGGGCCTGGGAGAAGGAAGGCACATGTCCTCTGTGATAAGTGAGACAAGGGTAGTGTGGGACGGCATCTGCTGGGAGGGGCTCCTCTCCTAGCCTGGGGGAAGGAGGGGCCCTGGATACCCAGGATGCTGGCCATGCCCAGTTCTTGAGCCCTCAGTAAGATCTCAGGGAAAGTTGTTTAAAACGGCTTCCTCAGCCATCCCGAACTGAACTAACCACCCCCTACGCTACTCCCAAGCTCCAAGATCCTCCAGGTTGCACATATGGGTCCTCCCGGGTGCTGACCCAGGCTCCATCTATGCTTCATTCCTGGCTTCAGAATCTGGGGCTCCCCCTGAGTAGGAAACCAGGGATCCTCTGTAGGAATTGCCTTCGCCCTCCAAGCCAGCTGTTCTGATACCGTTCAGCAGAGGGCGCTGTGGGCGTGCACTGCCTTCCAGGCCCGGGCCAGCTCCTGCCAAAGACATCTGTGCAAAGAGGAGCAGCAGGGATGAAGGAAGCCTTCAGAAGCTATTCCTGTCCCCTGTCAACAGTCTTTCTTCTCTGCTAAAAATGTGACACTAGCTCACCTGGGGCTGGAAAGGAGAAGGTGACCTCTTGGTCCTTCCCTGCTTGGCCCACTCCTCCTCTCCACCTATTGGTACCCTCTCCTCCTCCAAACTCCATGGGAAGCCACTCTCAGGAACACTTCCCAGAGCTTCTCTCAGCAGCAGCCTCACAGGGGACACTTTCTTATTACACGTATGTGTGTCCTGTCTCCCTCATCGGATTGGGAGCTCCAATCATGCTTGGAAGTTAGGTGAAAGGCACTTAGAAGAGACCTCCTGACAAAGCAACACAGGATAGAGACCAGATTCTCAGGCTTCCCCAGACAAGTCATTCAAGTCCTTGCATGTTCACTCTGCCTATGAGGGACATTTCCCAGGGGCACACTCCACTCCTGTCATCCTTCAAAGTTCAATGCAGAGCTCATCTCCTCCAGGAAGTCTTCCCTGACTGGCACCCCCAGGGCAGACTGGACCTCTCCAACCTCTGCTCCCACAATGCTTTGTGCATACTCTAGGTAATGCCTGCTAGGAGCACTTCTCAATGGCATTTCAGGGCTGTGTGGCCATGTGTCTCTCCCATCAAACTATGAGCAACTTGAGAGAAGAGACCTGGCCTCAGTCATCTCTAGGCCCTCTGCAAGGTATGGAACATCCTAGCTGCTCAGTAAATGTATGCTCAAGTGCAAGGTTAAAGTCTGACCCAATCATTCCATCTTTAGTGAAAATCATCAAAAGTTATAATTAGGGAGTCTTAAATGTCAGACAGGAGTCCGAGGTCTTTCCATTGATTCATCTCATTTGCTCCTCACAACTCTACAGATTACCATGCTGGTGTTATGAATTAAGGACACTGAAGTTCGGATACATCAACTAATTTACCCAAGGTCACCCAGCTAGAAACCAGTGGGGCAGGATTCAAACCCAGGTCTGCCCCACTCTGGAGTCAAGTCTCTTAAAGGCATTCATGCGTTCATTCATTCATTCCACCTGTGAATTCACTCCGCAGCTACTGAGTGCCAGGTGCTAGCAGGCTAGGCTAACACAGCCAAGTAAGGGGACGACGGGAGAATCTGTTACTGAGCTTTTCATTTTCTCCCAAGTTAATGGAAGAACTACTCTTCCCTGCTCAACTGCTGGGACTGCAAGTTCCCTCTCCTCCCTCTCCTCTTGCCCACCAAGTCTCTCTTGCCACACCATCTACAGAAGGCAAATGGAGCCCAGCTCTTCCTGTCCCTCCCCAAGGAGGCAGCTGGGAACCAGGAGGCTCAAGACACAGAAGGAAAATCAATGACACATCTTCCTGACTTCCCCCAGCTCATCACACACTGCTCATTGGGCCAGCAGGAAAAGCAGCAGACGGGCTCTGGCCTGGGGGACCCAGGTCCCAGCTGCTCCTACTGTGGGCAGTCCCAAGACGTCAGACCTGGAAAGGGTGCTTAGAAACCTCCACTCACCCCCGCCCCCATTTTATGGATGGAGATACTGAGGCCCTGGGAGGGATAGGCCCTGGGCCAGAATCACTCAGGTCCCCAAACACCTGCCTTCACTGGGCCTGAAGCTCTCACATTAGAGCTACTCTAAGGTAATGCTATGATTTGAATATCTGTCCACTTCGAAACACATGTTGAAATTTAATCCCCAATGTGGTAGTATTGAGGGGTAAGACCTTGAGGAGGTGATTGGATCACGAGCGCTCTGCCTTCATGAATGGATTAATCCATTAAGGGGTTATCATAGGAGGGGAACTAGTGACTTTATAAGAAGAGGAAGAGGGCCGGCTGCAGTGGCTCACGCCTGTAATCCCAACACTTTGGGAGGCCAAGGCAGGTGGATCACCTGAGGTCAGGAGTTTGTGACCAGCCTGGTCAACATGGTGAAATCCCATCTCTACTAAAAATACAAGAAATTAACCAGGCAGGCATGGTGACAGACGCCTGTAATCCCAGCTACTTGGGAGGCTGAGGCAGGAGAATCACTTAAACCCAGGAGGCAGAGGTTGCAGTGAGCCGAGATCATGCCACTACAGTCCAACCTGGGCAACAAGAGCAAAACTCCATCTAAAAAAAAAAAAAAAGGGGGGGACAAGACTTGAGCTAGCACATTTGCCATCTGCACACTCAGCCTCCTCACCATGTGATGCCCTGCACCACCTCAGGACACCAGAGTCCCCACCAGCAAGAAGGCTCTCCCCAGATGTACCCCCTTGACCTTGGATTTCCCAGCCTCCATAACTGTAAGAAATAAATTCCTTTTCTTTATAAATTACCTAGCTTCAGTTATTCTGTTATAAGCAACAGAAAATGGACTAATACAGGTAATGTCTTCAAAAGAACCACCGTGAAAACGTATGTTACACTTAGAGGTGAGGGCTAGAGATAAGTGATGGCAGAGGGGCCATGCACACAAGCTAGATACTTAGGATGGTGGAGGTGGGGCCCTAGGGCAGCAGGGAACCCTAGATGGAAGGGTAGCAAGATCTGGAAACGGGCTGGAAGAACAGGTGGGGCCCGCAGAAGACAAATCCTGCTGCCCTCCCCAGTTGGTAGTAAAACCCAGATCCCTGGATGCTGCAATAAGATGGGGGGAAGGGCTGTCCACAGCTCCCAATAATCATTCAGCAAAGGCACAGCTCACTACAGGTGCACAGACTATGTGCCCCTAGGCAAGTGCCTTCACCTCTCTGGGCCTCAGTTTCCCTGTCTGTTAAAAGAGGGAGGTGAACTGGATAACTCCTAAGGTTCCCTCCAGCTCTGAGGCTGTACATTAAATACCTTGCTTCCAGACCTGAGAGCATTCAAGGATGACAGGGTGAAGGAGACTGCCTCCATCCCACCCTTGCTTGCTGTGAAGTTGTGTCTGCTTTCCTGGAGACGTGGACTCTTCCTCAGGCCAAAAAGCCCAGCTTTCAGGTGGCAGAGTCCAGCATGGGTGCACCTGGTCCAGGGATGGAGAAACGAGCTCCAGGAACCCAAACAGCCACCTTGAGCCTCCAATAACCACCAACCAGGCAGAACACCCGGATTCAGTGTCAGAAGGCCCCACAGCCACCAGGACAACATCCCTCCAGGCTTAGGGACAGGAAGAAATTACAACCACCAGCAATCAGAGGTTTGGCCTCGGGTAGCGAAACATGCATGAGCTTCTGGGCTGACCTCCCTGGCCAGGCAGCATCTGCCTCTCACTAGCTGGGCAAGTGACTTTACCTCTCAGTGCCTTCGTTTGCCCATCTGGAAAATCCCCATTCCTACCTCACTTATGTTCACGCAAAGAAATGTGCTTGGCCCAGTGTGGCTCAGCAGAGGGTCCCAGGAGGTCCCTGCACAGCTGGCTTTGAATCCGCCTTTATTGAGTGGGATGGGAGGGGCAGGGCACAGTTCCCTGGATTTTATTAAGCTGTGATTCCCAGCCCAGAGAACTTTCAGGGTCACACCAGCAAGGCCTAGGAGTTAGCAGACAGTACCCACAGTACCAGTAATAAAATTAAATGAATCAGTGTTCTCAAGTTAGCCGCTCTCCTAATCACAACGGCTGCCTAGAGTGGGGCAGTGCTAATGCATGGGGCATGGGTGGTCCCGGCAACATGGGTGAGGGGTGAGGGCCTCCACCAGGCAGGAGGCAGAAGCCAGAGTGGCAGGATCCCGCTCCCTTCTGGGTCTTTCCAGCCTCCAGCTGGCTTCTGGCTTTGCTGGGCTATATTTTATGTCCCTCTTCATCTGCTTCTCTGTCCCAATAGGTCGCCCACTCCTGGCTTTGTCCCATCTCTCCACGCTCCTCCAGGGTCTCTCAGTCTGTTTTCCCCTTCCCCTCACCCCTCCTTCCTCCAACGAGCACCCTCCCCAACCCCTGCGCGCGCGCTCCTCCAAACCCCGCAAAGCCACAGCTGTCCTTAACCCACAGTCCTGCCAATTAAACCGCTCCCTCCGGCTCTGGCTGCGGCTGCTGACGTCGGAAGATCCAGGCGAGGCGAGGCCGCCGCCTACGCGGGTGGGGCTGGGAGAGGCGACGGCCCCCTCCCCGGGCCCCGCGGCCGTCGGTCAGTCAGCCGGCGGCAACACGAGCCCGTACTAGACCCAAGCGCCGCCCGTCGGTCCCCACTCCCGACGGGCCTCGCATTCCTGGTCCCCCACCTTCTGCCAAGACCCTGCCCACGCTTCCCGCACCAGCCTTAGGTCCCGAGGTCCCCAACTTTGGCGAAGATCCCGCCTGGGCTCCCCGCATCTTCCCTTGGTCCCAAGGTCCCCAACTTGGCGCCAAGACCCCGCCTGGGCTCCCAGCACCGCCCCTCGCGCTCAGGGTCTCCAGCCCCACGCCAAGTCAGCAAATGCACCCCAGGCTCTGCCTCTCGCGCTGCAGCTCCGCGACCCCCACTCCGAGTTCCTTGCGTCCCAGCATCCCCAGTGCGCTCCCAGCACCCTCCGCGCCCCGACCGCGCACGCCCCGCCCTCCCGGCAGCCTCCGCGCTCTGGGTCCTCGGTTTCCCCGCTCCAAGCGTCGCTGGCTCTGCCTCCACGAAGGCGTCGCAGTGGGAACCGGGAAGGGGCACATTAAGAGCAATTAGCCTGCTCACACTTGGCAGCGATACCTTAATAAATAATAGTCTGAAAGTCATGTAAATAAATATTAGAGCGCATTACGCGGGCAGGAGGCGCGGCACGGGGCCCGCGAGCTGGTGGCGAGACACCGCCGCCGCTGGGGATTGGCACGTGCAGGCGGGGGCCCGAGATCCCCGCGCCCCGGCGGCCTGCGACCCGCTGCCAGGGGCCCGGCAGGCAAGGGTGGAGGGAGAGGCCCGGGGAAGGAGCCCCAGGGAGACAGAGAAAGCCACAGAAAGAAATAGGGAGAGGGGAGGGGGGAAAGAGAGAAGGAGGGAGTTGGGGAAGAGAGACAGAGAGATGGAGGGTGTGAGGATGCAGCAGGGAAGTGGAAGAGGCAGAATTTGGTCCTCTAAGGCTCTAGGAGATTCCTCCCTGCTCCTGGCCAGGCTTCTTTTCCTTGGCCGGTCTCTCCTTCTCCTCTGCCTCTCTGACTGCCCCTTCCCAGTCTCCTTTGCTGGTCTCCCTACATCTCCCCAATCTCACCGCTGGAGGCGCAGGGCTCAGACCTTGAATCTCGTGGCTCCTAGCCTCATTCATTCACTCGATGAGCACAGCCCGCCTAGATGCTTCCCAGTCATCCGCCTGTCAGGGGCTCCCCACCTGCAGACCTCCGGCCAGATCCGTCTTCTCTGACCCACAGGCTGACAGCTCCCTTGGACGTTGGACCTCAACGGGCCAGACACTGAACGCCTGCCCTCCCCTCTAGAACCTGTTTCACCCATACTGTGCCCCAGTTCAGGAAACAGCTCTAGCTTTCCACCTGTGGAGGCCAAAAACCTTCATGCCATTCTTGACACCTCTCTCTGACACCTCATATATAGCCCCTCCGAGAGTTCTGCCGTGTCCACCTCGAACATGTTTCCAGATTCCTCCCACTGCCACCTGCTCTGCGCTGCCGCTTAGCCCAAGCCTCCACCCTCTCTCACTGGGACTGTGGCTACAGCTCCTCCTCCCTGGGCTCCTGCCCCCTTAACCCTCACCATCACTGTGGACAGAGTGGAGGCTATAAAAGTACAAGTCACCCGAGTGGCTGGGACTACAGGCACGTGCCACCACGCCTGGCTAATTTTCTGTATTTTTAGTAGAGACGTGGTTTCACCATCTTAGCCAGGATGATCTCGAGCTCCTGACCTCGTGATCTGGCCGCCTCAGCCTCTCAAAGTCCTGGGATTACAGGAGTGAGCCACTGCGTCTGGCAGAGGCAGGAGAATCGCTTGAACCCGGGAGGCAGAGGTTGCAGTGAGCCGAGATCCCACCACTGCACTCCAGCCTGGGTGACAAAGCAAGACTCCGATTCAAAAAAAAAAAGAAAAGAAAGAAAGAGAAAGAAAGAAAGAAAGAAGAAAGAAAGAGAAAGAAGGAAAGAAAGAAAAGAAAGAAAGGAAGAAAGAAAGAAAGAGCTCACCTCTCTGCTCAAAACTTTGCTTCAGAGGAAAAGCCAAAGTTTTTTAACTGCCCCACCAGGCTCTACCATTTGCCCTCCACCCCTTCCTGGCAGGTCCGACCTCCTCACCCACCACTCTCCCCCTCACTTCTCTGATCCAGCCACCAGAGCACCCTCCCTGCTCCTCAAATGCGCCAGACCTGCTCCCAACTTTGGGTTTTGGCACCAGCTGGCCCCTCTTCCTGGAACGTTCCCCAGATGTCATCCTAGTTTAGCCCATTTCCTCCCAAGTCTTTGTTCAAATGCCCCATTCTCCCTTTGGCCATCCTATTAAAACTGAATTTCTCCTCCAGCCCAAGAAAACCTCCTCCTTGACATTCTGCTTTCTATTCCTTCATAGAACTCAACCCTTTCTAATACCCTACATCACTTACTGATTTTGTTCATTCTCTCTGTCTCCCAAATAGACAGTAAGCTCCATGAAAGCACGGATTTTTGCCACTTTTTCCCTTCATTGTTGTATCCCCAGTACTAGAAATAGTGCCAGGAACATAAAAGAGATTCAGTAAATATTTGTAAGAAGAAAAGAGGGTGGATAGGAGGCTGGAGGGAAGGAAGGGGGAAAGGAGGACAGAAAGAGAGCCCGGAAGGAGGGAATGGTTTGGGCAAAGGCAGGGCAGCCTGGGCAAGCATCACCAGGAAGGGAGTACTTGGAAGGACCCTGCCAGCTTGGAGCTTGGGGTGGCCCCAGGGCTGGCATTTGTGAGCGACTCCTTCACCAGTTGGTGCCCAGGCTGAAGGGGCACCAGGTTGGGGATCTCAGATGTAGCAGCCCCACCCCAGCCAACACCCCCACCCCCAAACCCATGGCAGGGAGCACCAGCTCCACCTCAGGCCCCAGCTGGGTGTTGGACACCAGTGCTGAGGGCGGCCCTGCATGGGTAGGCCCCTGGTAACAGCCACAGTAATTACTGGTTGTATGCGATTAGGGGATAATTATGCTTAATAAGTCCAAAAGTAATTACCACGCAGGCTGCTTGCTGCTTTGGAAAACAGGGGCCCCCAGTGAGCGGGAGCCAGATAATTGAGAAGGGGGAGAGTGGGCATTATGGGCATCGGGGTGCTGGGCCATTTCTCTGGCAGATGCCCAAATCCTCCCTGCCTCACCCCCACCAGGGGCTTGCTCACCTCCAGTGATGAGGAGCTCACTGTTGCGCAGGCAGTTCCTTGCATCATTGGAAGTCTGCGTATACAATTTTGCATACAATTTAGGCTATTGCTATTCCTGACAATAGTGTAACCTCTTCACTTTCTTACTAACATCTTAGCATGTGAATAAACACAGACCTAAAGTATTATTCATAAAAGAAGCAAAGTGTTTCCTCGTAGGTATCACCACGGATTGTCTTATTGACTCACCACAACACCGACGTAGTGTTTCTCATTACTGTCACTGCACAGTGAAGAAACTGAGGCTCTTGGGGCCCAAGCTCACAACAGTGGAGGATAGCGAGTCAAAACTCACATTGCAGTCTGCCTGATGCTGAAATCCATGTCCCTAACTCTTTAGCTATACTGTTACTCCTTGGGGGCCCCACAGAACCAATCCAATCCACTTTTCCAGAAACGAATCCATGTCTCCTTGAATCTTTCTTTCTTTAGACAGAAGCCAGTGGCTGGACACATTGCACCCTGCCAAGGAGGCCTTGTGGTGCGATGAAAAGGGTGCTCTGGTCCTGCTGCCAACTAACCTTATGGCCTTGGGCAAAGTCGCTTGACCCCTTTGGGCCTCCATCTTCCTGTCTGTGCAAAGAGGGCAGGGGCACCCCAGCTTTGCTCCCTCAGGCCAACCCTAAGACCCAAGCAGCCCCAGGCCCATGCTGGCCAAGGGCCCCCATGCTAGAGGCTGGGGGAAACTCAGGGACCTTTTCCACGCCTGGAATGGTTTCCTTTCTTTCTCACTGGGCTGCCCTTTGGAGTTACCTCGGGAAGAGGCCTGAGAAAGAGCAGCAATCGACACTCTGATCTGGACATATGACACTGCCCTTCCATGGCCTCAAACATCTGCCTTCAACTTCATTCTTAGAACTCAATTTCTACTCCACCATAGGAGTGGAAGTTTGCAGGACTCCAAGAATATCACAATAAAATGTAAATGCTTTTCTAAAGTTTGCCATCGTCACTTGGATAGAGATCCATTTGTATGATTGTAATAAGCTACGATGGTTTATAGGATGACACTTTATATCAATTTTCTTACTTGATCTCTACCTCAACCCTGTTGAGGCAAGCGTAGTGCTGTCTGTATTTTACACATTAGGCAACAGAGGCCCAGTAACTGGGAAAGAAAAAAAAAAAAAAAACTTGTCCAAAGTCAGATGGCTAGCAAAAAGCAGAACCAGGATTTGAACCCAGGTCCAGTTCCAAATCCTGTGCTTGTAACCGTGACTCTATACTTCCTTCTGGCCTCAGAGCTACCTGCTCTAGCATCCGGGACATCAGATAAGAGGATGAGACAGGATGCAATGGTAGAATCCACCCTCCTCCCCAGTATTAGAGCCCAGGGGCCTCGTCACAGGCTAATGAAGCTCTCTGGCCCCATCTTGCTGGCATCTTTCTTGGCAGGATGCCCAATGCAACTGTTTCTCCACCAAGGAGGATTTTCCTGAGGATCCCAGGGGAAAAGAGAAGTGCTGAAAGAACAAATACCACAGCAGAAGCTTCTCATCTCTGCCTGGAGCAGTGCAACATGGAGACAGAGAACACGCGAACATAATTAAGACCATTCCAACTCCGTAAACCACAAGACCTGCAGGCCAAAAGAAGGAATGGAGAGGGAATAGCCTCACTTAGCTCCTGTGGACTCGAGAGGACCACAAATATGGATTCACTAGGAATATGTATCCTAAAGCCCCCAGAGTAGAAAAAACATTGCTACTGCCATAAAAATAATAGAACTGTCAACAGGCCATAACATCTGCCCCATTAATAGGAAAAATATATCATGGACTTTTCTTTCCTGCAAGAGTATCAAAATTACAATTTTTTTCAGAAAATCACAAAATAATATCACTGACAAACAATGATCCATGAGAGAGGTGGGCCAGGGTTGGGTTACATAAATGCTCCCCAAGGTAGTGGGGTCCCAAATCACCCCCTCCCCCGGAGATTTTCAAACATTGGAAGGCAGGTGCCCACCCCAGGGGATTCTGATCCAACAGGTAAGATGCAAGACCTTGAAATCACAGAATTAAGTGGAACCCTCCCCTCCACTCCCACAGGAGATTCTGCAGCAGCCCTTCCAGCCAGTGCTGGGGTTGGAGACCACTGCCCAGGTGCCCAGCCATGTTTCAGCACCAGGGACAGGGCACACAAGTCATCTCTCAAAAGGATTATACTTGGTCACTCTGCCTATGGGGGGAGCTTTTTAAAAAAAAAATGCCTTAGCTCTTTTACTTTTTTGGGGGGGGGGGTGAGTGGGAAACTGAGGGCATCTCGCCTCCTCCCTCTCTCTGATTGGGAGAAAAGCATGTGCTCTGGGGTGAGCACTGCAGCCCAGGTCCTGAAAGGCATGAAAAGCCAACCAGGGAGGGAGCAGATGAGGAGGGACCGTCCCTCAGCAGCAACAACGCAAAGACCTCCTGCCTTTATTTCATAATGAGGAAGAGGAGGGAGATGGAAAGGTCTAGGCTTGGAAATCCTGTGTAATAATCTTGAGTCTCACCCTAACTTGCTGTGTGGCCTTGGGCAAGCCTTTTCTCCTCTTGGGGACTGCCCACACACTTCCTGGGCCCTGTGGCTGGGGAGGGTAAAGCTGGTATTGGACCCTAGGTCATCCTGATGACTCAGATAATGCTTTCTCGCTCTGTCTCACTCAACATGGTCTCCAGACAGTGAGTAATCCCAAATCAGCAGTTCTCAAACTGTGATCCACTCAAAAAGTGAGAGTGTCCTCAGAGACAGGTGTTTTGTGCATAAAAGAAGAGATTGGGAGTACTATAGTAAAAATAAGTTTAAGGATTACTAAGGTAAACAGAGTCATACAGGTCTTTTGCTGTAGGACTTCTGGACCCTCTAATGTGCTATTGTGTTATTTTCAAGATGGCAGCCAAGAAGTATTCAGTGTTTTTCAAACTTCCTTTCATGCAATGCTTCTAGGAATCACTAACACTTACAGAGCACTTATTAAGAGCCAGGCACTGTCCTAAGATCTTTCCATTTTAAGGCAATTAATCTTCACAACAACTTATGAAGCAGGTATTATTATTATTACCATTTGCAGAGAGGGAAACTGTGGCACAGAAGGACTTAAGCCCTTGCTCAAGGTCACATAACTATCGTGCTGCAGAGCAAGGATTTAAACCCAGGCAGATGGGCTTGAGTCTGTGCTTTTAACCATATCACGGAACCACCTCTCCCAACTTGAAGGCTTGGAGTTTATTAAGTCACAGTTTGGGAAATGCTACTGTACATGCGTGTCTACTTAGCTTTGGAAATTTTTAACAATAGATCTTAAAACTTTTTCTTTGATTTTGGCTGATGTTTAGATACCCTGAGCAAATAGTGGCAGGCCCAGATGATGGCTGGGAGGCCGGGGGGGGCCCAGTGTGGTTTGTTTTATTTATTTGTTTGTTTATTTATTTATACTTGAGATTGGCTTTTCTGTACGTAAGGCAAAGGAGCTACATTTCTTTTTATTGCTATGCAGTAATTTGCATATTTCTGGAGTACATGTGATATTTTGATGCATGCATACAATATGCAGTGATCAGATCAGTGTAACTGGGATGCATTTCTAATGCCCTGGTTGGGGACAGGAGAAAGGAGGGAAGAGGGCATAGCTATAGGAAGGAGGGAAGAAGAGAGGAGGTAAAAGAGAAAACAAGAGGGACAGAGAAGGAAGAATGAGGGCAAGAGAGGAAGAAGAAAAGGCCCAGAGGATGAAGAGAGGTGAGAGACTGGGCTAGGGAGAAGGAAAGTAGAGAAAGAGAAAAGACAAGAGAACAGGAAAAGGGCCGAGGAAAGAGGGAAGTGAAGACCTCCCCAGCCTCAGCTTCGGTACTCTGGGGACTTCTCTCCTGTACCCTGTTCTCTGCTCTCCCAGCCAAGAGCAGCTGCAAGGAGAGGAGGTGAGGTGTCCCCTGTCAGGGCAGTGGCTCTGCAGGCTCCTGGGGGGACAGGTTTGGGGGTTGGTCCTGCCTGTGAGCCCAGGACTGTGTCTTGAGAGTCCTTCCCATCGCCTGCATCCCATTCTGGCCCAGCCTCCTCTCCAGGCACTTTCTGTGCTGTTTCCCCAGAACAAATCAGCACCTGTCACCAGCCACCAGGAGCCTCCGCTCTCTTATTCTCCCCCTGTAACTTCAAAAAGGCTTGACACGGTTTCTCTGCAGCGGTTCCTCCCCTCTTAGGTGGCTCAGTCTGCTCCGGGACTCAGCTGTGCCTCTCATCTTCCAGTCTTAAAAAAAAAAAAAAAAAAAGTGAAACATGGATCCTGCTTCTCTTTGCACTGGGAACATCAGCACCAAATTGGAGCATTGTTGGTGACAGTCCATGCTCTGGGCCCAGCCCTGGGGCTTCCTTGAGGGCATCAGGGTGATGTCATCGCACTGGCATGAGCTCAGTGGACTCCAGCCCCATTCCAGTCAGCACCCCCATCCCAGCCTCAGAACCCTCATAGCCCAAGCCCTCACTCCCAGCACCTCTAGCAGGAAATTTGGAGCCAGCGTTGCCATGGCAACCATGATACCAGCAATTGTTCTTCATTATGCTTGGGGATAGAATTATATGACCTGGAATAAAAAAAAAAAAAATGCAAGGTATCTAACACAGTGGAGGGAGCCATGGAGCCAGGGAGCCTCCATCTGCTGTTAGCAAAGTTACTCTCAGGCAGATTAAACAAGTTACCTGTCCTTACTGAGACTCAGTCACTGCACCTGTCAAATGGTACACCTGTGTGCATATGAGAAGAGTTGAATAAGATTATCCCCAAGCTCTCTGAATCCGCGAATGCCTCCAGGAACCCAGTAGCAAGGTGAATGTATGAAGGGCCCTTCAACACACACCCACAGTGCTTATTAGAGGGTAAAGAAACAGTCAGAAGGTCAAAAAGGTATCATCAAAAGTTCTGATGTCAGTCTAACTTAGGCCGGTTAGTCCAAAGGAAGGTAGCCTCCCTCAATGAGCTGATCTCTCTTAGAAAAAGAAGTACCCTTCTTGGGGGTGACTGCCAGGATTCCTTGGTCCTCTTCCAATCCATCCACTCCCCAAAGCAGCCCTGCCTTTGATCCAATCGTTTCCCTTCCAGAAATCTCCTGAATGCTCAGGCCTGAAACATAGAAAAAGCTTGAACACAAAGAAACACATAGCAGTCTTGTTTATAACAGTGAAACTCTGGAATCCATCCAAATGTCCAGGTATAGGAGAATGGATAAGGAAATTAGGGCACGTATCCCCAACCAGAATACTATGACAGCCAGTAAAAACTATACTTGCCAAAAGTTGTATTCTCCTAGGACCGTGCTTCTGCTCTAATGTTAAGTAGGAATAACAAGAAGCCACACGGTGCCTGCTGTGGTTTTTTTTAAGGGCATAGGGGAAAAAATGCTGGGTTTGGGGTAAATTCTCTTTTCTTCTTTGAACTCTACTTCCCTACATTTCTACAGCTAGCATGTATTATTATATTCTAGAACAATTAGTAAGCCGTTTCTAAAGGGTAGGCCTTGACAGGAAGGCAACAGGGCTTAGCTGCTCTTGGTTCAGATCGGGACTCTGACACTCTACAGCCACGGGCTTCAAGGTTTCCGACCTCTCCAAGCTGTGGTTTCCTCACATGGAGCTGACAGTGACACCTATGCCAGAAGGCTGCTGTGAGGATGGAATAAAACAAGGCCCCTGGAGCCCGAGTACATGGGAGAGACCTGGCACATAGTAGGTGCACAGAAAAAGCGGCTATTAGCTGGGTTCTCAGTGGCTGTCTTCTCAGACTGCAGCTGGCTGGGCTCCGGCAGCCTTTCTGAATCTTGGCCTCTGCCTCCCAGCCTGCAGAGTGTCGACTCTCCCGTGCTCTCTCAGCCCTGTCTCCAGTCCCATCTGGAAAGCCTACCCGCTCCCCTACCAGCCCAAGCCCATCCCCAGATACCAGCCTTCCTGGATCATGCTCAAGGAATTGCCCACCAGGTTGTTCCAGAATGCCAAGTGGAACTGGGGCTCCCCTAGCTCCGGCACAGGCTGAACCACCTCCCAGCCCCTTCCAGCATCCTTAGGGTCTGCCCCACCACATTCAAACCAAGGGTTCTCTCATCCCAACTGCTCAAAAAGAAATTCTCTAGCTCCAGGGGCTGTGCCCTTTTCGAAGCCTGTGCTACATTTCCTGGACCCTCTGGGGAAGACACAGCTGTGACCTTAGGAGAGAGGCCGCCAGGGCTGAGTCAGCCTCTGCAGCGGAGCCTGCGGGACAGGAGCGTCTTTCGATGAATCAGCCCCACCATGCCTGGTGACAGACGTGCTTTACCTCTGATCATTCCACCATTTTGGCACCTAACAAGCAGGGAGAGGCGGAGCAGAGCAGGCAAGAGAACAATGAATATTTTGTGGGAGCCGGAGGCAATTGAGGACCTCTGCGGAGTGACAGGCAGACAGAAGCAGGCAGGACGGGGGGTAAGTAAGATTCATAGCTGGGACTTGAGACACCAGCGTGGCGGGAAGGACCCTAGGAGGACCCACTTCCTTCTCTGCCTTTTCTCTCTCATTTCTTTTCTTTTTCTCTTCTGTTTTCTCCCCCTCGCTTGCTTTCTTCTCTTTTTCCTTCATTTTGTTTTTTTCCTTCCTCCATGCTTTCTTCTTTCCTTTCTCTACTCATTAATTCATTTCTATCTTTGAGTGCTTTTTTCACCTATGTATTCAACTGATATTACTGCTGCTGAGTCCTGGGCTGCGGACATGGGACGAAAACGACACAACCCTGGTCCACACACACTGACCATTACAGACCTCACCACTCTAACAGTATGGAGGCTCAGCGAACCCAGAATAGACCAATGCTCTGAGGGTGTCTGGGAAGGCTTCCTGGAGGAGGTGCCTGCCATGTAGAAGGAAGAGACCTTGGCCCAGCAGGCAAGGCAGGGTGAGCGTCCAGGCAGAGAACAGTGTGTGCAAAGCATGGCAGAGGAACTGGGCAGGAGTGGCTAGAGGTGAAAGTGTGGCCAGATGGCAAGGGGCTGATATGCCGCTTGTTGACTTAACTCTGAACCAAGCACTTTGATAAGCATCTCCGTTTTACAGATAGGGAAACTGAGGCTTGGAGAGTAATGTGACTCGCCTAACATCACCCAGCCAGTAAGCTGCATAGCTGGGACTTGAATCCAGACCAAGACGGCTCTAATAGCCATGATCTTGCCCCTTGACCACGATAAAGCTCAGCTCAGGGGGTTGGAGAGGTGTAGAACACTGCCGACAGACCGGTGACCAGCGAAGCAGACTTTTGCAGTCTTCGGACACATGAGGCACTTCTCTGCTACCCACAGAGGCAAGGGGCACCTGTCCCGTGGGTAGGAGGCTAAGCAGCACGCTGTGCCACTGGGGAAATCTGTGGCTTGTGCTGGGCCTGCCTGGGAAATGAGCCTGAATGATTTGAAGGACAGCACTCTCTCCTGAAATCCCTGTGTATTGTTCCGACTGGGCACCTCTAGGAGCCAGCTGCTGGAGGTCGTGTGTGAACCACACAGCAGCCACTTGCTCCCAGCCCTGCCCTGGGTCTCTGAGAATCACAGAGTTGCAGGCAGTGTGCCCCAGGAACGAGCCTAGAGGCATTACCACCACAGGCCTGAGGGTGGCAGTGCTGAGTGACTTCACCCGCAGCCATCACATCCTCATCTCCAAAGCACAAAGATTACCCCCAGCTCCTCGTGGCTGGTGTCTCCTCTTTGCTCCACAAGAGGTTGGCGCACCCTGGGGGAGAAGGTTTTGGAGGCAGAGCCTTGAGTCCAGGTCCCAGCTGTGTGACCTCACCTCTGGGAACCTCAGTTTCCTTGTGTGTAGGACCCTGATGATAACATCTCCCTCAATACCTAATGAAAGCAAATATTTATGACACCTACTTGAAATAACACAAATTAAGCACCAACTTATCAAGTTGCACTTATTCATTTATTCAGCAAGCAGGTATCAAGTATCTATATGTGCCAGGCACTCACATGGGGGTAGCAGTGGGACACCCCAGATACCAGAAGGAACAAGGTTCCCGATTTAATGGAGCACCCATGCCGGAAGGGGAATAGAGTGACAACATGGGGAATAAAATAGAGTGACAACAAAGAACAAAACTGGGTACTGTAAAGGCAAGTGACTGGGAAGCTACTTGAGGCAGGGTAATGATGGAGGGCTTCTCTGAAGAGGTGATGGCAAGGAGCCAGTCAGGAAAGACCACGGGAAGACATTCTGCAGAGGGAACAGCACGTACAAAGGCCCTGAGGCAGGAACAGGCTTGGCATACATCAGTCTGGTGAGGTTGAAAGATGGCGGGATGGTGTGGGGAGAGTGGCAGGGGCTGAGGTAGGAATGGTGAGTCCGGCCAGCTCAGGACGGGTTCCCAGAAGGCCCAAGAAAGGAGTGTGATACATAGCAGGAGGTTAATGTTAGTAGCTGTGGGTATGATCTCCTGGTCCCATGCCCACATTTTCTAGCTAGGGAAACTGAGGCTGGCTCATCAGACTTATCTTTTTCCTACAGGTGGGCTCCTTTCTGGCCTGTGCAACTGCCAGTCCCTCTGCTAATGGCCGAGGTGCCGAGGGCCCTTGTGCCGTCACAGCTCAGGTCTTCAGTTCTGAATGAGATAAGTGGCGCCCCAGCCTCCACTAGGCCTGGCACAGCCGCCTTTCCCAGCCACCTCCAGCCCTGCCAGTTTCACCTGCTTCAAAACCGTAAGATGGCTGGGTGTGGTGGCTCACACCTGTCATCTCAACACTTTAGGAGGCTGAGGCAGGAGGATTGCTTGAGGCCAGGAGTTTGAGACCAGCCTGGGCAACACAGCAGAAGCCTGTCTCTACAAAAAAATACAAAAATTAGCCAAGTGTGGTTGGTGCTCACCTGTAGTCTCAGCTACTTGGGAGGCTGAGGTGGGAGGATCACTTGAGCCTGGGTGTTCAAGGCTGCAATGAGCTACGTTGGCACCACCACACTCCAGCCTGGGCGACATATTGAGACTCCATCTTAAACAACAACAACAAACTATAAGATGATGGCTATCAGGGGAATGACCACCTCTCTCAACACCTGCACCACCTGTAAGCTGTGCTCATGTGTGACCCCTCAGGCCCTCTCCAAGAATAGCTGGGACAACTAGGCCCTTTCTGTCAAATGCCTACAATGCTGTTGCTCAGGGCTGTCCCCCCAGAACCACCACATCCCCACATTCAGCAGTCTCTCCTCTCTGTCTCTCGCTGTCTGTTCTCACCCTCTTTCTCTTCTCATTCCTCGTCTCCATTCTCAATCTCTCCTCCATCTCTTCTATTTTACCTTCTTCCCTTGTCTCCACCCCGCTCCTCTTCCCTCTCTCTTCTCTAGATTGACTAATTAGTTTGTTGGATGATTTCTCTCTCTCTCGGTTCCCAACAGATTTCTAGAATGCCTAAAACTCAAGGTCAACTATTGTATTAGTCCGTTTTCATGCTGCAGATAAAGACAACCCAAGACTGGGTAATTTATAAAGAAAAGGAGGTTTAATGGACTCACAGTTCCACGTGGCTTGAGAGGCCTCACAATCACTGCGGAAGGCAAAAGGCACGTCTTACATGGTGGCAGGCAGGAGAGAAATGAGAGACAAGCAAAAGGGGCTTCCCCTTATAAGACCAGCAGATCTCTTGAGACTTATTCACTACCACGAGAATGGTACAGGGGAAACTGCCCCCATAATTCAATTATCTCCCACCAGGTCCCTCCCACAACATGTGAGAATTATGGGAGCTACAATTCAAGATGAGATTTGAGTGGGACACAGCCATAGCGACCATATCAAGGATGATCCAGTCCAGGTTTTCGGGTGGCCAGGGTCAGCCCGGGAGCTGACGTCCACAACCCCAGAGGAGGAGAGGGCTGCCAGGAAACCAGCACTGAAAGCCCACCGACAGTGTTTCTTTCCACGGTGCTGTAGACAGACATTGAGATGGGCAGTGAGCTCAAGGTGTGTCCCCTAGCAAGTGTCTGCAGGGCAACACCCCACCCCCATGCTGCCCCCTTACAAGCAGAACCATCAGCTTCCAGGAGTGTCCAGGGGAAACCAGGCAAAGTCAGAATCATCTTGGGAGCTTATTGAAAATACAGATCCCCAGGCCCACCAAGATTTACTAAACTGCATTTTCCAGGGCTGGAGCCCCAGCAATTAGAATTTTAATAGACAGTGGGAACTGGGGAAGCCAAAGCTGGGTGAGGGCTGGAGAGAAGGGAGTTGGCTCCCTCCTTTGTCCTTCACCAGATCACTATTGGGCATCTCCTATGTGCCAGGCAGTGTGCTCAGAGCTGGGTATACATGAATGAAGAAAAGAGGCACTGTGCTCACCCCTGTGGAGCTCACTCTGCTGGGATCCTGGCCGGAACCGTAACGTTCCCAGGCTCCATGTAATCCTGCTCTGTCCGTTTCCCCTCTCTGTCACCTGCCCTCTTTCCCCACCCCCCAGCCCCTTGGCCCCTAATGCCAGCTGCACCAGCCTCACCTGCTTACTTGAGTGTCCTGTGCCCTTCCTACTACCAGGCATTTTCCACACAGCTCTGTGCTTAAAACCCACCCCAACCCCACACCTGCCCCATCTTTACCTCGTTAAACTCACTCATCCACCAGAAGCATTAGGAGTGGAATGGAGAAAGGCTAGATTCTGAAGCCAGAGGGCCTGCGTTCAAACCCTCACCCCGCTACTTGTTAGCTGTATATTATTGAAAAACGTACTCAATCTTTCGGTGCCTCAGTTTCCCAATCTGTAAAATAACAAGAGTTCTTATCTCATAGGGGTAAGGATGAAATGAGTAAATATGTACGAGTGACGTGCTGGGAACAGCACGTGGCCCTGCAGATAACAGAATATTGAAGAACTGATACAACACAGGTTACAGCCAGCTAACCAAGCTAACAACCAGTGCCACAGCTGCAGCCCAGCCCACCCAGCACCATTAGTACTCCCTAAGTGTTATCATCGTGATGCCCAAAACCCACTGGCCAGTCCCTGTTCCACATTCTCTCAGCAGCTTTTGCTTCTTTGGGGGTAGAGCTTAAAACTGTGTGTAATTGTTTCCATTCATGTAACTACTAGAGTCACATCTGTCTTCCCTTCTTCCCCATAAGGGCAGAAACCACATCTACTCTGTCCTCACCACTGCCACCCCCCTTCCCAGCACAATGCCTGACACTTCGTGGGAGGCCAAAAACTATTTGTTGAAAGAGCAAATAAACGAAGGAATCAAGTGTAACCCTCTTAGAGCCAGGCCATTTCGCCTCCTCCTTGAAGTCAACCTCAGCATGAGTCACATTCACAGAAACATTGGTCTCATACCCAGAGATCATCAAAAGACCAGCTGAAGGCTTTTCTGCAGTCCTTGAGAGAATGCCAAAAGGTGGGGTTGCATTCATCGCTCAGGAAACATCTCAAAATCCTTCCACTCTCCCTCTTGCCTGCTCCAGCCTCTCGGGAAAAGGGCCAGTCTGCTACTCCAAGAGAACACGCAGACTGAAGTGCTGTCCACGCGGTGTTCAGATGGGGCTCTGGAGGCCATGCCATGTGATCCCTCAGTGAGGAAAGGATTCCCTGGCCAGCCATGGGGAATATGAACTCCCGAAGACGAACAAGAGCTCTCAGCCCCCTCCCCCAGGCCCACCCAGCTGTCCTGAGGTCCCCTTGGAAGAGACCAAAAGAGGAGAAGCAACAGGGGGCCAGAGACCTCCAGGCCCCCCACCACCATATACCACATAAAATAGCTGATGAGGAAAGAGGGTCCCAATACAGGCACTTCCCCTTTCATTCTTGATAAACTCAGAGTCCAAACAGCCCTCACAGAATGATTGCACTGCCAGGGAACTGAAAAAGAAGAGTTTGCTCTCTCCCTTGAATAAGTTTCTTCCCTTCTCTGAGCCTCAATTTTCTCCATCTGTAAAAGGGCTGCTAAACTTCCTTCCAGCTGGAAACCAAGATAGCGGTCTCGGCAAACCTGGCACAGCAAGAAAAATTGGCCTAGGGCGTAGGCAGGAGGAGTTAGAGAGACAGCCAAGTCTTCCTTTGAGCCAGTCAGAAAGACAAGGCGGTTTTTTTTTTTTTTTGAGACGGAGTCTTGCTCTGTTGCCCAGGCTGGAGCGAGGTGGCGCGATCTCGGCTCACTGCAACCTCTGCCTCCTGGGTTCAAGTGATTCTCCTGCCTCAGCCTCCTGAGTAGCTGGGATTACAGGTGTGCATCACCACACCTGGCTAATTTTTGTATTTTTAGTAGAGACGGGGTTTCACTATGTTGGCCAGGCTGGTCTCGAACTCCTGACCTCTGGTGATCCACCCACCTCGGCCTCCCAAATTGCTGGGATTACAGGCGTGAGCCACCAGGCCTGGCCAAGAAGGCTCTTACATGAACAAAAAGCTTAGAATAGATTTTATCAAAATGTTCGTATTATAGGAATGCTTCTGGGTCTAGGTCTTAACCAGAAATGATCTTCCCTCCTGTGGCCCTCAGGGTATACCTTATCGCTCAAAGACACACCTGTAGGCTGTGTTGTATTAATTACATGTCTGGTCTCCTTGAGAAAGCTGTAAAGATCCCTGTAGTCAGGAAATACACTCATTTTTGTGTCCCTGGTAATGGGAGGTACGTATCCTATGTGCTAATGAACACTCATTAAATGTCTGCTGAGTTTAAAAAAAAACAAAAAAAACACCATTTGCTGACTCTATGATGTTGAGCAAGTTTCTTAACCTCTCTGAGCTTCAGTTTTCTCAAGTGTAAAAGAAGAATTTAAAATGTACCTGCCTCTAAGGTCATTTGGAGGATTAATAAAGTCACACACATAAGGGGCTTAGTTCTACATCTATCATAGATAAAGCTCTCAATAAATATTAGTAATTAATAGTATTAATTGTGATAGTAATGAATGTGGCGATGGTGAAAATGATGGTTATGATGATGTGGCAATGTTGATAATGGAGGTAATGATGGTGGCTGTGCAGATGGCACTGGCAATCATGGCAGCGAAGTGGGTAGTAATGGTGGTGATGATGGTGGTGATGGTGGTGATGGTGGTGGTGATGGTGGTGGTGGTGGGGGTAGTAATGGTGGTAAAGATTGTGATGATGGTGGTAATGGTAGTGGTGATGTTGGTGATGGTGGTGGTCATGGTGGTCATGGTGGGGGTAGTGATGGTGGTAATAATTGTGGTGACGGTGGTTGTGGAGACGATGGTGGTGATGGTGGTGGTAGTGGTGGTGGTGGTGG
>NW_026652284.1:18889901-18960982 GCF_009828535.3 Hylobates moloch
GGCACAGCTAAGCATGAAACCCAGTTGTAACCTCTGAAAAGCTAAACGCAGGGAAGGGAAGACAAAATATATAGAATAAAAACTCTGGCACCTGTCCATTCATTCAATAAATGCACACTAGATACCTAGTCTGTATCAGCCCTGTGGTAGGCACTGGAAATACTGAAATAAAAGAAAGGCTCCATCCTCAAAGAGCTCCCTGCCTGGAGGGGAAGACAAATGAGTAAATAAATACGCACCTAACAGTGGGCTGCATGCCACCTGGGTCCATCCAGGGCTCACAGTCTGCCAGGCATCGTCTCACTCATCTCATTACGTTAGTCTCACCATGAGCCTGTAAAGTTGGTGCCATTACGATCCCCACTTTACAGAGCAGCAAACTGAGACCCAGAGAGATTAAGTAATTTGCTGCAGCTCACTGAGCTCCTAAGTGGAAGAGCCAGGATTTGAACCGGGCCTTGGGAGACTCTTAGGCACCCTGCTGGTCCATGAGAGGGAGGGCTCAACTCTGCCCAGAGAATCAGGGGAGGGTTCACAGAGGAGACCCCTGAGCTGGTCACAAAGGACAAGAAGGGATGTGCTGGAAGCTGGGATGTAGAGGGTGGGCAAGGCTTGGGCAGAACAAGACTTTCTAAGAGGGGCAGCAGCAGAAGCAATGGTGTAGAGGTAAGAAAGCCTTTGGCACTCCCATGGGACAGTGAGAAGACCAAAGTGGCTGCAGCTGAAAGGTGAAAGAGGAGTTGAAGCTGCTAAATTAGGAGTGGGAGCCAGGTGCGGACAACTGGACTGAGAACGCTCAGCTCTGAGCTCCCGCTAGACAGGCAGTGCATAAACCAAGTAGACTCTCTGCCCTCCAGTTCCCTGGCCCTGAAGAAAGCCAAATCCTTCCTGGGCCCCAGATTAGAACTCCACTTTCAGATAGGACTGGTGTGGTGAAAAGAACATGAGCTTTAGACATAGGCAGGCCTGGGTTAAAATTCCACCCCCGACCCATACTACCTGTGCAATTGAGACAACGTATCTAACCTCTCTGAGCCTCAGTGTTCTCATCTGTAAAACGGGCTCAATAATGCATACCTTACTTTTGTGAGAATTAAACAGTGTAATGCTAGTGAAAGAGAAAAGGCTTGCCTAAGGTCTGGCATCCAGTAGATGTTCACTAAAAATAGGTCCCTTTTTCCTTTCTCCTGCCTTCCCTTCTGGTTTTCCCGGTTCCTATACAGCATGCAAGTCATAGTGCACATTACTCCTGGAACAAGCCTGAGAATCCTTTGTGGGTGCTGTCTTGGAATTCAGAGAATACAATTCCCATATAGGGAGGATGCAAGTTTAATACACATAGTAAAGGAAGGTGCTCTTTGCATTCCCCAATGTTCTGCTTACTCTTAGATTAGAAATAAGTCTAAAACACTAATCTATAGACAGATGAGGCTGGGTGCTTCTGTAAGGTGCAGGATGCAGGGAACCCCCCTTCCTGTGGCTGGGGGACTGGGGGTGGAAGGACACAGCACCCCTATCTGCCTCTTCCCTTCTACCCAACTACCACTAGGATGCTTGAATGGAAATGCAAATTTAACCATATTCAATTCCTTTCTTCACCCCCAAACCTGGGTTCCTCCAGCCCCACGTTCACCACTTCAGTCAATGGCTCATCTTCCCGTCCAGAAGTCTAGAGGTCATTGTCAACGCCTCCTCACACCCCTGTCCTCCATCTCCCATTAAATCTTGCTTATGTTACTGCCTGATGATCTCAGGTCACTTTCATGACCCTAACTCAAGCCCTTGCCTTGTGTCACCTGGACAACCCCCACAGCCTCCCGATTGGTGTTCTCATTTCTGCTCCACCCCTTCTCCACACGCTGTTAATGTCACTTCCTCACCTTGTGGTTCCCACTGCTCTCAGAATAAAGGCACCACTGTCTTAAAGACAATCTTCCGTAACGGGCCTGAAAAGTCCTGAGGAATCGGCCCCACCTTCCTGCATATTCTCACGTCACATCCTTCTCCACTCAGTCACACTGCCTTCCTCTCCCTCTGCACACTCATCCTGCTCCTTCCCACCCCAGGGCCTTTGCACATGCTGTTCCTTCTAAGTGGAAAGCTCTTCTTGGCCCTATTTGTCTATATAACATCTCAGTGGAAGGATGCTTTCTCTAGGAAGTCATCCATGACCTTCCAGACCAATTCTGAGCTTCCATGTAGCACCACATATGTCTCTGTGTAGCACTTATCAAGACTGTAATTGTACATTGATTGGTGTGGTCATTTGATTAAAGCCAGTCTCCCTGAAACCCCCAGAGGGCAGGGAACATGGCTAGTTTCGCTCCTTCTAGAACCAAGGGCCTGGTACATTGTAAGCACACGATGAATAGAATCAGATGAATGAATAAAGGAGGGAAGGAATGAATGAAGTGATGCTTCTGTACCCTCCTCCCCCAATCTTCAGTCAAACCTAGACTCATACAAAGGCAGGCGGAGACACTAAAAGTGACCTTTCCATGTCACACAGCAAATATAATTGAACTAGACCCAGAGCAATCCAGGCTTCCTTACTGGAATGGCGTTCCCAGACCTGCTGACTTGGGGTCTAAGTTCCACTGTGGGGAGGGGTGCAGGAAGGAGTGAGTTGGAGGAGCATCAAGGGCCAAAGGAGGGAAGAGTTTTATAGCTCCTGGTCTCTGTGCACCTGGGCTCTAATCCAGGCTGCAAAGCACCCTGGCGAGAAAAATGTGTTTTCTGCATGTTATGCTGGGCCCCATCGACACCATATGCAAATGTATGCAAATTATGTGCAAACACAGTCTCTGGTTTCGATGAGAAAAACCAAAAGCCTGGTACCAGGGGAGCCATCTAAGACTAGACCAAGCTGGCAGGCTTTTCTGGCCCCGCAAAGCTCTGATGCAGCCCTGCTGGCTACACAACTAAAATGGGGTGCAGGTGTAAGCAGTGGAAACAACCCCCCCAGAGAATCCCCCACCTTCTGCCCTCCAGAAACACAGACCATTAACCCCAGGAGACTTGGCTGCTGTGAACTTCGGGCTATTTTTCCTGAAGTGGGGTTACTCCCCAGGCCATCCTCAGCACAGCTGTAAAAGAGTCTGCTCTGGGGGCCACTCTGCAGCCCCCAAGAAATGTCTCCATCAGTAGTGACTTCCCACGGCCTCACTCTCTGGTCTGTGTCTGAATCGCCTGGGATGCACACTCAAAAACAGATTCCGTGGTCACTTCAGAGGTGGAACTTGCAGGTCCGGGAAAGCCTTCCCCTTCTTGGCTGACGAACTCCTGTTCCTCCCACCGGGAGATGCAGATCTAAATGCCCTGTGAAGCGCATCCTCGGGCCCCCTCACTCTCTCCAAGTAGCATGGGCCTCCTGCCTTCCTTGGGGATCCCACAGCCCTGGATACCCCCAGTCAGAACACTGGGCCTACTGGGGGCAGGAGTTCGTGTAAGGGTTTGTCTCTCCCACTGCACTGGAAAGGCTCGGAGGTACATGACCAATAGGAAGGGTTTGGTGAGTGAATGAATGAATCAGCAAACGAATGAATGAATCAGCAAACCAATGAATGAATGTAAGTGAAAGGGAAGCAAGGAGAGAATGCATGTAGCATCAATGATCTCTTCAGGAAAATTCTAGAGGGTCTGAGAGTGCCAATGAGGCACAGACAGCATAGGCTGGGCAGATCTGGCCTCCTGCTCCCAGGTGCCTCGAGGGCCAGCCCTGCCTTGGCTAACATCTTCCCTGGCTCCTGTTCCCCCTGTTCCCCACCTCCCAGCATCAGCCTAATCGGCTGTCAGCACCGAAAAGAGCTGTTCCTTGAAACCTCACAGCCCGTGATTAGATCTATGGCAGCTTCCTAAGCCGCTCAGTGGTTCGTTCCCATGGCAACCCGGCTGGTACCAGACTGGCAGCAGGCCACCTGGAGGAGATGGGAGGGGAGGAGGGGCAGACAGGTGTGGGGTGGCTGCCCGAGGCAGGGCTGAGGGAAAGGAGGAAGGGAGAGGCAGAGAGGATAGAGAAACTCAGAGAACCCTGGAGAGAGAACAGGAGTTACAGGGACAACTGACGTGAATGGGGGGCTGCAGGGGCTGGGAGAGATGGAGAGAGGTCAGATGGAGGAGGCTCAAGGAGGCTGGGAGCTTGGGAGATGGAGAGAAGGTGGGAACTTGAAATGGGGCAATATGGGGATGATGGGAGTGGAGGGAGGGATCTAGAGAGCCATGGGAAACTGGGCAAGAGGTAGGGCAGACCAAGACCAAGGGGGATGAGGGCAGAAGGCAGAGAGGGCCTGGTCAGGCTGTGACTGAAGCAGGAAGCCAGAGGCCTGCAAGTTGGGGAAACTAAGGCAGAAAATGGCCTCTGACCCTGCCCCACACGACACACAAATCAGGAAAGGAGGCAGACAGAATCACTGCCCACAAAGCCTCCAACCTCAGCCCATCTCCAGGCTTGGTGCCTTGGCATCACCATGATAGAGCCTGGCAGAGGACTATCTTTTTTGACACTCTAAAGGCCAAGGAGCCTCATCAAAAAGCCCCTGCGTGACTAAGGTGCCTCTGATCATGATGAGATTGATTAATGCAGAGCTTGGACTCCAGGAGGAAGCTCTGCCACCCTTCCCAAGCAAACGGTGATGCTGACAAAGAAACGAAATGGCACCTTTAATGTGCAGGGTCAGCCTACAGATGCCCGCCCCGGAGAACTGACTGTTGAGGCCTGGGAGATACGGTTTGGGGTTGCCTTGTTGGGAAAAGGCAGCCAATAAGAGGTGACAGACTGGGGATTAGGAATCCCAGCACTGCTTCAACTCACTGATGGCCTTGGACTCACTTGCAGTCACTCCTTTGTTTAAGTCAGATGAGGCACCTGGCAGGAGCTGTCCATGTGCAACCGCCAGGAGCCCAACTCAGAGTGGCTGAAGCCAAAGGGAAAAGAATTTGCTCATGAAATTGACAAGTCCAGTGATTCCAGGCATGGATCCAGGAGCTCCAAAAATGTCCTCAGGGACCCCTTACCCCTTGACTTCCTTCTTGGTCATTTTATTCTCAGGCGAGCTTTCCCCCTGAGGAGGCATGTGGTCACCAGCAGCTCCAGGCTTATACCCTATCCCAGCAGAAGGAGCCACTTTGTTCCTAATGGTACCAGGAAAAGTCCTAGGACTGCTCATTGGGCAGGGTTGGGTCTCATGCTCATCCCTGCAGAATGACAGTGACAGTGAGCCCTCCTGCAACAAGTCACATGCCAGGGACTTCTCTAGGAACTTGTATGTCTCAACCCACTTAATCCTTAAAAAGGTCAGGACTACTGTTATTTACATTTCATGGATGAGGAGATTGAAGCACAGAAAGCTTATATAACTTGTCCATAGCTAATGAGTGGTGCAGCTAGAATTCCAACCCAACCCAGATGGTGTGGCTTCATGGTCCAGGCTCTCAAGTACACAAGGGTCACCTGGAGGGCTTGTGAAAGCACAGAGTCCTGGGTCCCAGCTCTGGAACTTCTGATTCTGGAGCTCAGGGGTGGGACCTAGGAATTCGATGCTGTCTGCAGACCATGCTTTGAGTGACACTGAACTACCCTCAGGTGCTTCTCATGAGCAGCTACTTGCTTCAGCTGCTTGCGCCAATCACAGTGACTCTGATTTGCCACACCTGGGTCCGATGGCCAACCAGGTATGGGGGAGGTGGGGAATCAATACCTAAGCCATATGGCCCAAAAATGAGGGAGGGTGGATGTAAAGGAAGAAAACGTGTTCTGTAATCAGAAGGGATGCTTGAGCAACTTGGCACCCTCACTGTGCTTTGATTTCCTTATCTATGATATGAGGATATTAATAGCACTTCATCATAGGATTGTTGTGAAGATGAAATTAGTTGATACTTGTGAAGCACTTACAGTTGTCCCTGGAACATAGTAAGTACCCAATAAAAATTGGATACTCATTTAATGTACATTAGTATGAACACACACATATACAAGAACACAAAGGCACCCAGCCACTCACTTGCAAACACACACGTGAGGACGCAAACATATGCAGGACACACACAACACAACTTTGGGCATGTGGTCATGTGCAAAATCTCAAACACATATAAGGACCCAACTGTGAAACACAAATGGTTACACACTCAAAAGCCTTGGAACACACAGTAAGCTGGCCCGAGTTTGTTCTCCCAGATCCTCTGAGTCCACTACCACTGTCTGCTCCCCCGAATAAGCTCTCTTTGATGAATACCAGGAGGAGGAGCAGGGCTGGAGCAGGGCAGCCTGCTGCCTAAGAGCCAGATCAGATGTTTAAATCAGCCAGGTTTAGAATTGTTTCCACCAATTACTGGTTAACTTTCAGTGAGTTGTTTAACTTCTCTGAGCCTGTTTCCACCTTCAAAAAATGATGATGATGAAGTACCCACTCCTTGTGGTTGTGAGAATTCACAGGGTAAATTCCTTTGTGCCATGGAGCTATACAAAGTGCTCAGCGAGAGTTAGCTGTGACTATTGTTTTATTATGACAGTCATCTCTGGTTTCTGGAGTGGCCTCCAGATGTGGGCAGGAATCAATGCAGTTTAGAAAAATGGCCAGGACTCGGTCAACCCTCAAAGCTACCACAGAACCAGGTCCCCACCTACCACCGAAGCAGTGGAAGCTGCAGCAGCACTGAGTGACTGCCACCGTACCAGACCTGCAGCGCGCACAGCAGGCCCAAGAGCTGTAGACAGCTTTCTGCAAGCACTCACCATCTCCCTCTGCAGCTACAAATGGCGGGGTGGTGTTTGTAAATTACAGCAATATGTAATTTTTATTCAATGATTTGTGTAAACTTATAGGATCCATAGCTGGTGTCGGCAGACATGATTTGCATTGCCAAATGGCCTTCTCTGTGGGCAGGAAACAGGGAGCCTGGCTTAGTAGGTCTGCCTGAAGTCATCAACGACAGCTCCACATTCAAGGACAAGTAGGTGTTAGGAACAAGGTGACATGCAGGACAGCTCTCCAAAGCCCTCCTAAAGCCAGGCTCCAGCTCCTGCAGACCCCTCCTGCCACCCCTTTCCACCTTCCCCGGCACTTGAGCCAAGTGGCTAAGAACCCAGGCTTTGGAACCAAACAGACCAGGATTCAAATCCTAGCTCTACTACCTCCTCCCCTCATGGCCTTGGGTGAGTCACATCAGCTCCTGGGTCCTCAGTGCATCCTTGGGGAAGCAGAGCAAATAAAAGAGCCTGCCTCGGCTGGGTGCGGTGGCTCACACCTGTAATCCCAGCACTTTGGGAGGCCGAGGCAGGTGGATCATGAGGTCAGGAGATCGAGACCATCCTAGCCAACATGGTGACACCCGTCTCTACTAAAAATACAAAAATTAGCTAGGTGTGGTGGCACACGCCTATAATCCCAGCTACTCCGGAGGTCGAGGCAGGAGAATGGCTTGAACCTGGGAGGTAGAGATTGCAATAAGCCGAGATCACACCACTGCACTCCAGCCTGGCATCAGAGTGAGACTGTCTCAAAAAAAAAAAAAAAAAAAAAAAAAAGAGCCTGCCTCATAGGGTGATTGGAGAACAGAGAGATAAACATACACTGTATATGCATGGGCATATACAAGGGCTCAGGATACAGTAGCTAGGATCCTCACCAATCTTGGCTCCTCAGTGGGTACTGCTCTCTCTTCACCCCTTCTTCCCAGAAACAATCACCAACTCTTGGCCCCAAGACACCATCACCCATTGGCACCTGCAAGCTTCACTTGGCATAGACCTCAGGAAACAACAGCAGCAGTGTATAAACTATGAGAGGTATGACTCACTTTTGTGTTTTTAAAACACTTTGAGCACTAAACTGAGATCCATGAGGACAGAGCATTTGTCCTATCTACTGTTGTACTTTAGCTTCTAGAACAATGCCTGGCACATAGTAGGCACTCAATAAATATTTGTTGACTAAGGGATATATTACCCACTCATTCATTCTATAAACATTACTGAGCATCTCCTATGATCCAGATGCTGTGAGCACAGAGAGAAATCAAGCATGGCGGTGGGAGGGAGGTGCCAGAGGCGAGGCTGAGATGAAAGGTAGAGACTTCTCCAGGAGGCCTGGCCCCCTCACTGCCCCAGGCTTGACTTTAACCCTGAAGAGCTACTTGGAATCTCTACTCAAAGGAAGGGGCGTATGAAAGTCACTGCCTCCCACATTATGTAGTCATTCAAAAAGTTTTTGTTACCCAGCCCTAAACCCAACAAGGATGCCAGAGAGCCTAACTAGGTACTCTCTTCTTTGGGAACTTTTGGCTTTTGAGTACAGCCCATTCAGATCATTCCATCTGCTCCCTGCACCTTAGAGTTGGCATAAACTGGGTTAATAAGTACCTAATCTAGGTGTTTTGCTCATGAGAGTAACTGCGTCCCATCTCTTCCCCAACTCTCTCCAAAACTGGCATGATGGCACTGAGAGGTGACTTCTTGAAGTGCCCAGGCCCCACTTATTTGGCCTGCTTAAGTTCTAGTGAGCTTCCAGCAGCCACTTGGGCTGTTCATATAAGTTAACCTCCTCTCCTTGGCAATTGTCACGAAAGATAGTTTTCAGTCTAACATCTTGAGGCTGCCATTCAATGACCACGTACAATCTGGCTCCAACCTCACATGGATGGATGGGATGGATGGATGACTGGATAGGTAGGTGGATGGATGGACAAATAAACTGTTGACTCTATCTCTCCCTCTCCCCTCTCAATGGGTCTGCCCCTCTGGGCATGAAAACCTGCACAATCTGCCCCCACCCCTGGATGGATGGGTAGATGAGTAGATGGATGAATGGGTAGGGATGGGTGGGTGAGTGGATGGATAGATGGGTTGATGGGTCAGTGGATGAACTGTTGACTCCCAGATCTCTTCTTTCTTCTTGGTGAGCCTACCCCTTTGAGCATGAAAACGTATGCACCACTATCTTGAGGGTTCCCTACAGGTTACTTATCCAGAGCCCCAGAAGGGTAAGCCTCCAACATTTCCCCCATTCTTGGGGAATCTCCAGTCCATAACAGCTGGTGAAATAAGTGATGTAACACAGAAAAACATTCATTCACTCATTCATTCTTTCTTTCTTTCAACAAATATGTATTGAGGACTTACTATGTGCCAGGCACTCTGTTAGGCATGGAGTGATAAACCAACCACTCAGTGGCTTCAGGAACCTGAACAGGATCAGCAGGAAAAACAAAACGCCTGCATTCCTCCACATTCTCATATATACAGGTTTGGATTTACACATTTATCCAAATGCATAAATCCCCTTCCCCTTCTCCCATCCCTCTTAGACTTTCTCCCAACCCAACCCCAGGGATGGTATCTTCCTTGGGGTTGTCTATACTATCTCTAGGTGGTATCACAGGGAATTCTTCTTCCAGGCCTAAATTAAGCTTGTACACTCATTGCCTCCTATTACTATTATCACATGTGCAGTGGTGGATGTGCTGTGCTGAGCTGCTTTGCTCTTACAGTAATAACCCTAATACCAAGGGCATGCCAACCACAGTATGCTTCTCTGATCAAAACCTTGCAAACAATCAAACATTTACTTTCTTGTTTCATCCTACAGATGCCAAATTATATTCAACTGATCTATCTCTTTTTACTTTCTAACCAAGCCTTGTTTCTCTTGGCTTAGCTCTACTTATTTTGTTAAACACTAGAGAGAACCAAGTTCTCTTGGTTCTGAACCAAGAGACGTTCCATAACCATCTGGTTCTGAACAAGATGGAGTAGATGCATGTCTCCCTATTCCTCATGCTAAGTACAGCTAAAAATCTTGGACATTGTATCTAAAACAAGCATAAGTAGACTCTGAAAGGTGGAGAGAAGAAGGAAAACTGGCTAGGAACCTCTGAAGCTAAGGGATGGCACAGTGGTGAGTTCCTTGAGTTCTCTGATGATTTCATAGATCTCAGGCTGAATGCTGGAGAAGTCAGCAACCTGGAAATGCCACTGGGAGCAGACTTAAAAGCCCCAAGGAAATCTTGTTATCCCTAGTCAAAGGACCAGAAAGAGCAAGAACCTAGTACATAGAAAACTTATAGATGATTACCACTCCACACTAGCCAAACACCAAAGGGAAGTAATGTGGCCCAATCTAAAACCCCTTCAGCAAAGGCCAAGTAGAGAACCTAGGCCTCTACCCCCACCAAAGTGGTATCAGAGAAGACCCAATGGAGAGCCAGGACTTTCATGCCTGTCAGATAGTAGTACCCCCTCTCTCACCCCAATCCTGGTGTCAGTGGAGGCCACATTAGAATTGTGGGCTTCCACCCCTGCCCTTTGGTAATGAGGCACCCCCTACCCTCCCTACTGGTGTGATATTAGAGGAGACTGAGTGGAAACCATAACCTTTCCTACCATCTCGTTGTCATGAAGCCTTCTCCAGCTCCAGTATCAGTGGAGACTATGTGGGGAGCAATCATGAGGTACCCCTTCCCTCCCAGCTTGGGGCTGTGTCAATGGAGATCTAGTGAAGAGCCTTCTCTTCCCAACAGTAGCAAGCCATGTCTCTCCCTTGGGGTGTCAAATGAGGATGAGTGGGGAACCTGAGCTCTCATTTGCCTGGCAGTAATGAGAAGTCATTTCCCTTCCCCCACGGGCATGGTGTCAGATTTAAACAAGATCTAGAATCTCATAACACCCAAAATGTTCAAGATATAACTGAAAATCATTCATCATACCAAAAACCAGGAAGATCTCAATTTGAATGAGAAAAAACAATCAACAGATGCCAACACTGAGAAGACACAGATGTTGGAATTATCTGACAAATTTTAAAGCAGCCATCATTTAAAAAAAAAATCATTGAACAAGCAATTCCAAAACATTTGAGACAAGTGAAAAAATAGAAAGTCTCAGGAAACAAAAGATATAAAGAAGAGCTAAATGGAAAATTTTAGAATTGAAAAATATAATAAACAATTTTTAAAAAATACAACGAATGGGCTCAGCAGCAAAATGGAGAATAAAGAAGAAATAAGCAAAGAATTTGAAGGTAGAACAATAGAAATTACCTAATCTGAACAAGAGAGAAGATAGACTAAAAACAATTGAGCCTCATGGACTTATGGGACTATACCAAAAGACCCAACATCCAAGTAATCATTATCCTACAAAAGGAGAAAGAGGATGGAGCTGAAGAAGTATTCAAAGAAATAATGACTGAAAATTTCCCAAATTTGGCCAAAGACATAAACCTATAGATTAAAGAAGCCAAGTAAAACTCAAATAGGATAAACCTAAAGAAACCCACATTAAGACACATCACAACCAAACTTCAATAAGCTAAAAACAATGAAAAAATATTGAGAGCAGTGAGAGAAACAACACCTTATCTATGGGGGGAAGAAATAGCTTGGGCAACAATGGTTTATCAGAAATCATGGAGGCCAGAAGAAAGCAGCACAAAACTTTTCAAGTATTGAAAAAAAAAAAGTAACTGTCAACCCTTAATTCTGTATCTAGTGAGACTATCCTTCAGGAATCAAGGAAAAGTCAAGACAATATCAGACAAAGGAAAAATGAGAGACTTTGTCACCAGCAGACCTACCCCAAAAGAATGGCTAAAAGAAGTTCTTGAAATATTAATAGTAAAGAAACGAATCTTGGAACCTCAGAAAGGAATAACAGAAAGAACAGAAAAATGGAGAGAGAGATATATAATAGATTTACCTCCCCTTGTAGAGTTTTCTAAGTTAAATATATCTATATATTTGAGACAGGTCTCGTTCTGTCACCCAGGCTAGAGTGCAGTTGCGTGATCATGGCTCACTGCAGCCTCAACCTCCCAGGCTCAATCAATTCTCCTGGCTCAGCCTCCCAAGTAGCTAGGACTGCAGGTGCATGCCAACACGCTCAGCTAATTTTTGTGGCTTTTGTCTTTGTTTTGTAGAGGTGGGGTTTCACCATGCTGCCCAGGTTGGTCTAAGTTATATTTGATCATTGAAGCAAAAATAATAAATTGTCAGATGTGGTTCTCAAAATACGTAAAGAAAACAATTAAGACAATTATATTTTAAATGAGGAAGAAAGGGAACTTTAAAGGAGGTAAGGTTTCTATATTTCACTGAAACTGGTAAACTATTAACATCACTAGACTGTGATAAGTTATGTAAGTATAATGCAACACCTACTAAAACCACTTAAAGTGGTTTACACTTTAGTGTAACTTAAAGATCTATATACAAAGAGATACACTCAAATATACTCTAAATGAATCAAAATAGAATTATTTTTAAAATGCTCCAATAAACCATAGGAAGGCAAGAAAAATAAAACAGAAATAAACACAGAAGGAACAAACAGCAAAAAGTACAATGACAGACTTAAGCCCTAATGTATTAATTACATTAAATGTAAATGATCTAAATACGTCAATTAAAAGACAGAGATTGGCAGAGTAGATTTTAAAAAACATGATCTAACTATATACTACCTATAAGAAACTTACTTCAAATATAATGATATGGATAAGATAAAAGATTAGAAAATGATGTATCACGCAAACAATGATCAAAAGAAAGCAGGAATAGTTACAATAACATCAGAAAAAGCATAGGAGCTTTATTTGTAATAACCAAAAACTGGAAACCACCACAATATCTTTCAATAGGCAAATGATTAAACAAACTGTGGTACAGCCATACCACCAAATGCCACTCAGCAATAAAAAAGAACTAACTATCGGTACATATAACAACTTGGATGAACCTCAAGGACATCATGCTGAGTAGAGGAGAAACATCTCAAAAGGCCACACACTGTATTATTTCACTTATATAATATTCTCAAAATGATAAAATCATCGAGTCAGGGAACAGATTAGTGGTTGCCAAGGTTTAGGGACAGTAGGGAGGAGGGGCAGGGGTGGGTGTGACTATGTAATAAGGAGTCAGCTCTATTTTTTTATATATTTTTTTCTTTGAGACAGAGTCTTACTCTGTCACCCAGGCTAGAGTGCAAAGGGGCCATCTTGGCTCACTGCAACCTCCACCTCCCAGGTTCAAGCAATTCTCCTGCCTCATCCTCCTGAGTAGCTAGGATTACAGGCATGCACCACCACACCCAGCTAATAATTTTAGAAGAGATGGGGTTTCACCATGTTGGTCAGGCTGGTCTCGAACCCCTGACCTCAAGTGATCCGTCTGGCTCTATGTTTGATGTTTGATATCTGACACTAGCCACACCCACCACTCCCCCTTCCCCTTTTGTCCCACATCTAGGCAAGATAATAACACCTGAGAGCTCCTTCCTTTGGCACTAACAGTAAATTCAAAACACAAAGGCGAGCCCATGCACCAGGAACCACTGAGGTCTACTAAAAACTCATCCCAATTCTTAAGGTCTATTTTTAAAACTCCATAATCTCCTTGTGGTCAATCCATCTATAAAAACTGAAATCCAGTCTTCCTTTCCTAGTCTCTCAAGCCATTTTGTACCTGCTTGGGAGCTTCTCTGCTCTTTCTTAAGAGCCTCATTGTGTGAGTAATAAACCTTTAGTACCCTCTTAGGGTGTGTGGTGGGTGAGGGAAGCTGCAAGGGATGGGTGGGTGTCTGTGTGTGTGATCATTGATCTCTATAAGGATACAGCAGTGTCTGCTCAACACTGTGCCTGGCACATAGTAGGGACTCAACCTCAGAGCAGAAAGTGAGGTATAGACAGGGACAGAATATGAGAAACTTTGTAGTAAAGGGGTGCATACAGAGGGTTTGGACCCATGGGAAAGGGTCAGGGCTGAGGTTCCCCGGGCCCATGCCTGAAATCAGAGAAGGGTGTGCAGTGCTTTACTCTCATTTAGCTCAGTTCAGGTCCATACTACAAATGCTCTCCCAAAGCTCTTCTGTGACCAGCCCCGTGGGATAAAGATGGTCCCCTGCCCTTAGGCACTCCCAGAACTAATGCCAAAGAAGTGGGAAGGGTCTTGGCTACTCTTAGAGATAAAAATGGGACTGAGGCTTCTCCAGGGCAGGGACTGAGTTCAGGTTATCTCCAGGTCCTCCTGCCCAGCACAATTGTAGCACACAGTAGATGCTCAATACAGATTTGAAGAATGAATGAACGCACTATTCTCTCCTTTGAGACTCTCACTAAACCTCCCCTTAAAAAGCCAACATAGGGCCAGGCGCAGTGGCTCACACCTGTAATCCCAGCATTTTGGGAGGCTGAGGCGAGTGGATCACTTCAGGCCAGGAGTTCGAGACCAGCTTGGCCAACATGGTGAAACCCCGCCTCTACTAAAAATGCAAAAATATAATAATAATAATAATAAAATTAGGCAGGCGGCTGGGCATGGCGGCATGTGCCTGTAATCCCAGCTACTTGGGAGGCTAAGGCAGGAGAATCGCTTGAACCCAGAAGGCAGAGGTTGCAGTGAGCCAAAATCACGCCACTGTACTCCAGCCTGGGTGACAGAGTGAGACTCCATCTTTAAAAAAAAAAAAAAGCCAACATAGGAGTTGTTATTTCAGCTTCAGAGATGCCAGCGATGCCTCTCCAGAAGGAAGGAAGACAAGGAGAAGAAGGAGGCTGGAAATGGATGGGAGGAGGGGTGGAGTTTCTCTAAAGCGGAGCCTGTGGGCCAGATCCTCAGGCAGGAGACCCAGGCCAGGCCCTGTGTGTCCAGAGTGAGCTGGTTTGTGCCCAAGTGAGCAAGCCAGGGAGGGTCAACTCCCTGGCTTCTGAGCCTACCAGGCTTTATCCAGCTTCCTGGTGTCTTTGTGCCTGTCCCATTTTGTCTCCCTAAATTCTCAGTAAATCTCTCAGTGTTTTTCTGCTGGGCCCAGGAGACTCAGGAAAGAGCTAAAAACTCACACTGACCCTCTGTGGGGAGTGTTTGCAGCAGGAGGTGTATCAAGAGAATCCTAAGGGTCCGTGAGCTCCAGAGCCCTAAGCAGCTCTGTATTGCCAAAAGGGCTGACCAGCGTTTGAATTGGCTTCCACTGCTTACCAGCTGTGGTACGATCTTAGCAAGTTACTTCACTGCTGAGGGCCTCGGTTCATCTTTCTGTAAAATGGGGATCACTGTAGCAGCCCATATGGTGAATGAGAGGATCCTCTTTGGGAAGAAAGTGACTTTTTTGTGTGTTTTTATTTTGGGGTGAGAATGAAATGGCACGATGAAAAGAGAGAACATAGCCCAGTTTCTGGCAATGGCTGGTACCTCAGACATGCAGAATCTCCAGCAGAGGGGCAGGTATCTGGGAAAGAAAAAGACCCCAGGAATGATAATGAGGATGGCAATGATGATGATGATGACGTTGGTGATGAAGGTGACAATGATGGGGATGATAGCAAGAGGACAGAAGAAAGCTTTACTAAATACCTACCTTATTGAAGGTTAGGCTCTGTTCTAGAAGTTTCTCATGCAATATCTTACTGAATTCTCCTACCAGCCAGCTTGTTAACCCATTTCACAAATGAGGTACCAGACCCAGAAGTTAAGTGACTTACCCATGATCACATAGCTCAATTTCAGGCCTGTCCAACTGTGGGACATTAGTTCAATCTCAGTGAGTGGGAGACAGATGGAGCTGTTCTGGAACCTGAGCCTGGGCCTCACCCAGGGAGAATTTTGCAGATCTACCATCCTCTGCAGCTTTCTGATCCTCTCTCTTGATTCATTCATTCAGCAATAAATGTTCACTGTGCCTGGCCTTGGGGCTGGGAACACTGGAGTGGCTCACATGGTTTCTTGCCTCTGGGGACACTCAGGTAGTTGCAGGTGAGAAGGGAGAGAGTGCCAAGAAAACAATTCACTACAAAACAAGGCAATGAGAACCACCCTTAAGGCAATGGGAACACCAAGAGGGAGTGACATTCCACCAGGAGCAGGCTCAGAAGGCTTCACAGAAGAAGAGACTTTGGGTGGGTTTCAAGGGATGGATAGGAGTTTGAGGACAAGGTGAAAATGGCGGAGGGAACTGTCTGAGCTAAGGCACGGGGAAAGGGAAGAAACTCTGGCCAGGGAGTGCTGTGGAGGGAGAGTCCAAAATCGCTCTTGCTTGGGTATCAGCCAGAGTAGAGGGTCCATGCAGAGGTGGTAAGGGGGTGGATTCAAAGGGACCTGCTGAATGCCAAGTTATGCAGTTTGGATGTTCCCAAGGGCAGTGGAGAGCCATAGAAAGGGGCTGAATCGGGGAGTGAGATGATCAGGTTTGTGTTTTCGAAGGCTGGCACTGGTGGCAGTGGTGCAGGGAATGGAATAGGCAGTGGTGGAAAAGAAGGAATTTGGGGAGGCAATAGGAATGGATCTGGACCCCCTTGCCCTGGGAGGAGGCCAGAGAAGGGGGCTGACACCCCACTGGCGTCTATCTCGGTCATCCTCTCCAATGCCCTTTCTCCTACTACTTGTCTTTCCCTGGAGCAACCTGACACCCCGGAGTGGAGGGCGCAGACACTGGCTAAGCACCTGGGCCCTGAAGACAGACCCAGGTTCTGCCACTTACCAGCGAGTGACCTTGGACATGCCACAGACCCTCTCTGAGCCTCAGTTTCCTCCCCTGAGCAATGAGTCACCGCAAAATTGAATGAAATCACATATAAAAGGGATTAGCCCAGGGCTGGCATAAAATCGGTACTTGGCAAATGCTAATGATTATCCCCATTTGATAAATGAAGAAACGAAGGCCCCGGAAAGCAGCTGTGACAAAGCCATGGAGGGCAGCTCCTCCCACTCCGTGCCCTTCACCTTCATCACGTTTCTCCTGTAAATGGCCTCCTGGCCCCTCACTTTCCTGCTCTGCACGATGTATTAGGGACCCTCCTGGAGCCAGGGGTCAGGGCAGGGAAGTTGGCAGATACGTGGAGTATCAGAAGGGAGAAGCAATGGCAGCCGCAGGGGTTTAGTGAATTACTTCACTCCCCAGCCACATCCTCAAACTCCTATGTCTCCCCTGCCATCATCCGACCCCCCCCGCACCGCTATGAAACGCTCCTCTGGCTCCTTTCCCATGGAGCCATTCATGGGCATGAATGGCTTGTCCTCCTCCTCCTCCCCGCCTGCCTTCCTACAGGGCAGATAAAATTCCCCTACCCAGGAGCAGAGTACCCACCAACAGGACTTCTGGGGACCAGGATAAACAGTGTGCCCCCAAATTACCCTTGCTTGGGTATCAGGAGCTCTGGGTTCAAGTCCCAGCTCTGCCATTAACTCGCAGTAGAATCTGGCTATTTTCCTTCTCAGGACCTCAGCTTCCCCATCTCAAACGGAGTGGGTCGGATTCAATGCTCTCTAAGGACCTCCCACCTCTGTCCTGCGGCTCCTTCTGCCTTCTGTTGGCCTCCTCCCTCCTCTCCTCTCCCGAGCCCTTTCCCCATCCTCCTTGGTTTTCACCTTCCAAGCCACAGCCTGAGACCTGCCCACGGTTCCCACAAGCTTTGCTCAAGCTGCCTGGGGCTCCCAGGGTCTGAGGGACACAGATCCCACCCCAGCTGTGAGCATCCCCCTGGCTGCCGTGGGCACAGTGCCTTCTGACACAGTGATGCCTGGGCCCTCCCACTCAGAGTCAGCAGGGCCCAAAGGAAAACCCCTCAGCTCTGTCTGAGCCAACTGCAGAGGTGGCCAGAGCTGGGTTTAAAAATATGAGAGCCCAAGTACCCTCGGTGCCAACTGCCCACACAGCCTGCAGGCTGTGCTGCCCACTTCCCAGATGTCATCGTGGCCACTGTGGGTGGCACAAAGGGAATGTGGTGGGGGGGTGGTGAGTCCAGAGAGGCCCGGGGGTGGCTAGTGAGGGGGATGGACATTCCTCAGAGCCTAGACCACAGAACAGGCTGTTTACACCATCTGGTCATACCTACTTCTTTGGTCTCTGGAAATAACCAAGCCAATTCTGTTCAGACTCACAGTGTCATAGGAAGTGGAGTCTAACGAGCCTGGAATCGAATCCTGAGTTGGCCACTTACCAGCTGTGTGACTTTGAGCACGTCACTTGCCCTCTCTGAGCCTCAGCCCCTATCTGTAAAACAGAGATAAGAAAAGTACCTACTTCATAGGGCTCTTACGAGAATTTGATGAGACAATGCCTGCAAAGGGGCTTAACACAGGGCCCAACCCGTAGTAAGGACTTGATCAGTGGTAGTTGTCTTGGCTGTTACTGTTATCATGATGTGGTATGGCTGGTCTTTGCTAGAACTCGACCAAGGAGCAAAGGAGAGAGTAGGAAATGAGATGTCCTTGTTCCACTCTCTTGTCACATCCAGACCCCCCAAAGTCCAGGCACATCTGGCACCCATGAAGCTGACAATGGGGTTCCTTCTGTTTGTTAGATGAACAGGGATATTGGGGCCCAGAGAGGGACTTCCGTGCCCTGCTCAAGCAAGCTGGCAGCGGGTAAGAGTCAGAAGCTAGAAATTTGTATGACCCTCTCCAAGGTGAGAAAAACATAGCACCCCTGGAACTGGGAGGGCCCCTAAAGAGTTCCCCTCCTTTTTCCAGAAAAGGAAACTGAGGCCCAGAGAGGGAAAGGGATTTGTCCAAGTCATGAGAGAGCCAGGACCCAAGCCAGGGTTCCCAGCTCCCCTGACCAGGGCTCTCTCATGCCGCCCTGCCGCCTCGCCCTGCTCACTCCTGCCCCGGCCCTGCCTGCCGTTCTCAGTCCCCGAGTGGGCAGCTGGGCAAGGCGGGAGCAGGAGCCTAGCCCTGCTCTGCTGGGGCTGGGGGCTGCTCTGCTCCCCCAATCCCACTGGAGCCTGCTGCATCCTTACGTAACCTGCTTCTGCTTTCATAACCCACTGCTGCTTCCTTCTGGAGTGGGAGCTCCGGGAGCAGATTGGAACGCAGGGAGACATGAGCTGCCTCCCTACGAAAATAGGGTCATTACCAGCACTCGGGCTCCAGTGCCAGCTAATGGCCTTCCCTCATGGCCTGGGGCCTGCCAGCCTCCCCTCAGGCCCAGGGAAAGAGAAGAGGCCCAGGTTGGACTGGTACCCCATGCCAGGGCAGGGCACAGAGGGAGATCACCGTCTTGGGATGGGGATGGATTCTCCACTGCTCTGGCATCCAAGGCAGGGACCAGCTCCCAGACTCCAAAGACCCAGGCAAGCGTATCAGCCCTAAAGAGTTCCCTGGAGAGAGGCCTGCAGGCAGGCATGTTGGGGAGGCCGTGGGCTTTCAGGGTTGAGTTGGAGCTGGAGCATCCTGGTCTCTGGCCAAGTAACTATAGACTCGTCAGTTCACTTCTCTGTGTCTTCATTTCCTTATCTGGAGAATGGGACTAAATGAGGACAAACCTCATTAGTTGCTGGGAATATTAAATGAAATTCTGACTGGCAGGTGCCTGGCATAAAATAATGGCTGAGTAGTCAGCATCCCCATTTAGCAGATGAAAAAACTGAGGCTCAGACAGGTGATGTGACTTTAGGAGTACACATCATCTAACAGCAGCAAAGCTATACATAAGACAGCAAACTCATGAGGCGCTGGGCACATGCTACACATATGTGGACTGAGCTTCTCCCCAAAACAGCCCTAAGGGGAGGTGCTATTATTATCCCATCTGACAGATGAAGAACTCATTTTAAAGGGGCTAAGTGACTTTCTTAAGGCACACACTTGGGAAGCTGCCGACCCAGGATTTGAACCCAGGCATCTGGCTTCAGAGTCTGAGTTCTTTGCCAACCCTACAAAACAACCAGGACCAACAGACTGAGACTGCAGTAAGCAGGAGTTAAGCTAGACGCAAGTCAGGAAGTATGCCCCTTCGGCTTGTCACCATTCTTTAAAATCCCAGTCACTTTCCACCTTACCTCTCTTTGGCTGCCACTGTGCTGTGTGATCTTGGCTGGGCCACTTAACCTCTCTGGGCTCTTATCGCTCCATCTGAAACAAGGAGGCTGATCCCTAGGCTAACAATTACCAGGGTTATTGTGAGGACACATTAAGATAGCGAGTTGTAAACTGCTTTTCAGCTGAGAAAGTATCACACAGCTGCGATGGCTCATCACTTCCCTGGCCTCCAACTCCCTCCGACTCAGCAGGAACCCGCTAATGGACACCAGGGGCCTCTCAGCACCTCTGGCTGTTCAAACAAACACCTCTCCCCTCACTGCCCCTCCCCTGGGCTGCCCTTTGGATACAGAGACAAAGCTCCCAGCCTTCCCTCTAGTGCTGGGGCAGACCAGGCTGGACACTTGAGTTACAGCCTTCCTGCCTTCCCCCAACAGGGCATTCATTTTAGCTGAGCCCCTGCCGCGTGTTTCATGGGCACCATCACACCTAATCCTCGTGATTACCTCCACGAAGCCGGGCTTCATCTCCCCTATTTTACAGATGAGAAGCTACAGCTCAGAGAGGTGAAGTCACTGGCCTGGAGTCACACAGCTGTCAACCCAGTAGAGCCAGAATTCAAAGTAGGTCTCCATGCCTTTAGTGGCCTCACTAACCCACTTCTCAGGAAATGGGTCTTGTGCCTATTTTGCAGAAGAGACTGATGCTCAGGAAGCTGAAGGCACTTTGTCTGAGAAGCCAGGAAGAGGAAGGGCCAGGCTGGCAACTCAGAGCAGCTGCCTGCTACCATGCCCGTGCTCCTCCCTGCAGTTGGATGTCTTGACCAGGATGCACAGATGAGACCTGTGACATCCATCCCCCAAGAGAAGCCAGGCAGGTGGACACCATCATTGTTGATGGAGAAGCTGAAGCCAGACAGACCTAGAAGTTTGCCCAAGTCCTAGGGCAAGGAGTGCCAGCGTAAGAACTGGGCCAAGTCATGTCCCCTCTCTGGACCTCAGTCTCCCCAGGTGTATAAGAAGTGCCGGATCCTGGCTTGATCAAGTAGACCCATTAAAGCCCCTCCAACTCCAGGAGGTTGTGGCCTGAGCAGAAATCCCCAAGCCTGGCTGATCACCAGAATTCCCTGGGAACATGCTTAAACCCCCAATGCTGGGCTGCACCCCCAGAATGTCTGATTTGGTAGAACTAGGGAGGGACCTGAAAACCTGCGTTGTTATATCCAGCACGACCTCAGCTCGCAGCCCCCAACCCCAAGCTTCTGTGATCAGCCAAGTCAAGATTCCCAATATAGGACAATTTTCCCAGTGCTAGATGGAACCCAGTCCCCTGCCTGCCTTCACAGAGTTCACAGCTGGGATGGGAGGTGGACGCAGGGGCCTGTGGGACTCTGGAGTAGGTCAGAGATGGCATCCAGGTGTCTCTGTTGCAGACCACTGCTCTGTTAGAATTCTAGATTTTGAATTGGGGTGAGACCTTGAGAAGTCTCAGCCTTCTTACTTGAGTAATTCTTCATTTAGCAGATGTTCATCAGCCCCCACGATGTGCCAGGCACTGTTTTAGGTGCTAGGGTGCAGCAGTAATACAATGCCTTTGCTCTCGTGCTGTTTCTGTAATGGCGCGGAAGGCAGTCAATAAACAGCCAGAAGCAGCAGGGCCTTCCGCAGCTCCCGACAGCTTTCCCCAGGAATGATCTCTCCAAATCCGCCCCAAATCACGAGCTGGGAGCTTAGTCCCCATTTTACAGATGAGTCACTGAGGCGCCGAATGCCATTTCCATACCATGTCTCCTCACACTGGGCAGGCGACACCGCCAATGCTTCCCAAGCAACCCTGTGTGTCTGCTGCTGATTAGAACTTTCCTGTTGCCATGGCAACCCCCCTGGGGAGGCCTGCCCTACTTTGCGTCCCTGGCATAGGGCGGGCAGCCTCACCCCACACCCCTGAGACAGAGAGATGGGATTTATCCCACTTGCTGCAAAACAGGTCCCACTGGAAGAAGAACTGGGCCCCCTCATTCAGATATTCAATCAATGTTTAGTAGCACCAACACTGTCCCAGAGACTGAGCCAGGCCCTGGGACAAGAGGAAAAATAAGCTGTGGTCCCTGCCCTTGCACAGCACACTGATTCACAGGGGAAGCCGACAGATACCCACGAGCCTGCCTGTGAGGCTGAGGACCACCGCGATGACGCCAGCAACTCGTGGCCAGGGCAGTTCTGAGCCCTTCCCGTGGATTCACGCATTTACTTCTCCCACTAACTTTTGGGGTAGGTATCAATAGTATCCCCAGATGACAGATGAGGAAACTAAGGCCTCAGAGAGGTTGAGAAGCTTGCCCTAGGTCACACAGCTGAGAAGCAAGAGAGCCAGAACCTGGAGACAGGGAGACTCTGAGCCACTCTGTAGGTGTTCAGTGAAGGGACACCGACTCCATCAGGGTGGTCCAGGAGAGTTTCCCAGGGAAGGTATCTGTCCTCCACAGTGATCTCAGTAAGAGGAGAGGAGGGTAGAGATGGGAGCGTGGTGGAGCAGGGGCTCTGACAGCTGCCGATCACTCAGTGTTGGGGTGAGTGACCTAGTCCTCCACTCCCTGCCTGGTGAGACTCAGCTAGGCCTTGGGACACATGACTTGGGAAAAGAAAATACAATCCAGGTAGCCAGTGCTGGAGAGGGGCACAGCAGCTACAAGGCACGGGCCTCCTGAAAAGGTTGAAATGCCTCTGGAGGCTTCCAAGGGAGCAGTTTGGGACAGGTGTGCACACACTCCACTCTCTGCCCATCTTCACACCTTTAGGCAACAACGCCCTGTACCTACACACCTGTGAGGAGGAGAGACTCAGGGTGCGGCCGGGCTTAGTCTCTGCAGTCCCTGCACAAAAATACTTTTATTTCCAGGTGAGTGTAATGGTTACGAGTGTGGACTGTGGCGCTGACTGCCTCTGAAAATGCGGAGAATAATCGGTCCTGTGTATATCCCAGTGTTGTTGCAAGGGCTGGATGAACCGACACCTGCAAAGTTCACAGTACTTGGCACGGAGGATGTGTAACTGTGAGCCGTGATTATCTTTGTAGCATGTGGATGCACACGGATCTGCATTTTTACACACGTGTGCGGGTGTACAAGCCCATGCACACGGTGAGTGCACAGCCATGACAGCACCCCCATATCTCGCCAGTATATGTGTAAAGCTACCTCCTCGAGTGGGCTTGAATGAACACTAGCTATGGGGGGGGGCGGTTAGCAGGGAGGTGCCAGTAAACACAAGCACCCCCAGGTGTCTGCAGGGAGGGAGGGCGTGGGCACGCCCATCCCCAGCGAATATGTGCCTTCCTGTGCGTGCACCTGGGCCTGTATATTGGCGGGGGTTGGGCGGCGGGGGGGGGGTGGGGATGAGGATATGTGATTTGAGGGTGAAGCGTTACAGACATGTGTTTTAATTTATGTTGAGATGAGGAAGGATCTGGCTGTGTTTTTCTCCTTGAACCGCTGTGATGTAAAGAAATCTCAGCTCTGCAAAACAAGATCAATCAGCAGGTTAAAAAAAAGTGCCTAAGGCTTAAACCTCCTACCACAGCCCCCAGGGAGTGTTAAAGCCACAGCTGAGGAAAGAGAAACATGATTAAGATTGAAGTCAGGAGTCCACAGAGGGGGAGTCACGCCCGGCCACGGGCTTTCCTGTTTTCCCAGAAAGGAGGCTTCCCGGAGGAAGCCATGACCCCTTGGAAAACACTCAAAAGCCTGTCTGGGCCCCAGCCTTCCCCAACCAATTGAGAAGATGAATCTTCTTGGGAGAAAAACAAACCCTGCTTTCCCCACCATCACCTTGGATCTTACTTGGAGGGAAGGGACTAGAAAGAAAAGACTACTTGGGAGATTGCCTTGAAATAAGACCTCCCCTTTCTCCTCCCCAGGAGGATATCTGTGCCTCAAGCTATCAGCAGTTATACAAGACCACTAACCCAAGTAGCAAGGAGGAAAACAGACCCTGGAATGAGAAGCCCCCTCCTGCTCATTGAGCACTTAAGAGTTTTCGAAGGCATCACCTGGTGAATCTGTGGCGCACACAGCGAGACTCAGTTCCTTGCTTGACATCACACAACCTTCCATCAGTAAATCTAAGACTCGACCCCTTGTCTGACTCCACTTCTGGTGTCATTTTCTTTACATCACAGTGCTGCCCAAATGTAATTGTGGGGACCAGTATACGCCACCCCAAAATATGAAGGATTGTTGAGCTGAAGGCAATAAGAAGCAGCAGGCCAGGCACGATGGCTCACACCTATAATCCCAGCAAGTTGGGAGGCTGAGGCAGAAGGATCAACTGAGCCCAGGAGTTTGAGACCAGTCTGGGCAACATAGGGAGATCCTATCTCTACAAAAAAAAATAAAAATAAAAATATTAATTAGCCAGGCATGCAAGACAATCCTAAGCAAAAAGAGCAAAGGTGGAGGCATCTCATTACATGACTTCAAGCTATACTACAAGGCTACAGTAACCAAAACAGCATGGTACCCATACAAGAACAGACATATAGACCAAAGGAACAGAATAGAGAACTCAGAAATAAGACCACACACCTACAACCATCTGATCTTCGACAAACCTGACAAAAACAAGCAATGGGGAAAAGATTCCCTATTTAAGAAATGGTGCTGGCAGAACTGGCTAGCCCTATACAAAAATTGAAACTGGACCCCTTTGTTACACCATATACAAAAATTAACTCAAGATGGATTAAAGACTTAAATGTAAAACCCAAAACTATAAAAACCCTAGAAGTAAATCTAGGCAATACCATTCAGGACATAGGCACAGGCAAAGATTTCATGATGAAAACACCAACAGCAATTGCAACAAAAGCAAAAATTGACAAATGGGATCTAATTAAACTGAAGAGCTTCTGCACAGCAAAAGAAACTATCATCAGAGCGAACATACAGCCCACAGAATAAGAGAAAATTTTTGCAATCTATCCATCTGACAAAGGTCTAATATCCAGAGTCTACAAGGAATTTAAACAAATTTACAGGAAAAAAATCAACCTCATTAAAAAGTGGGCAAAGGACATGAACAGACACTTCTCAAAAGAAGACATTCATGCAGCCAAGAAACATTTTTAAAAAGCTCAACATCACTGATCATTAGAGAATGCAAATGGAAACCAAAATGAGATACTGTCTCATGCCAGTCAGAATGGCTATTATTAAAAAGTCAAAAAACAACAGATGCTGGTGAGGTTGCAGAGAAAAAGGAGTATTTTTACACTGTTGGTGGGAGTGTAAATTAGTTTAACCATTGTGGAAGACAGTGTGGAGATTCCTGATAGACCTAAGGGCAAAATACCATTTGACCCAGCAATCCCATTACTGGATATATACCCAAAGGAATATAATCATTCTATTATAAAGATACATGCACGTGTATGTTCACTGCAGCACTATTCACAATGGGAAAGACACGGAATCAACCTAAATGCCCATCAATCATAGACTGAATAAAGGAAACGTGGTACATATATGCCATGGAATACTATGCAGCCATAAAAAGGAATGAGATCATATCGCTTGCAGGGACATGGATGGAGTTGGTTGGGAGCCATTATCCTCAGCAAACTAATGCAGGGACAGAAAACCAAACACCACATGTTCTCACTTATATGTGGGAGCTGAACAATGAGGTCACATGGCCACAAGGAGGGAAACAACACACACCGGGGCCTGTCAGGGGGTGGGGTGTGGGGAGAGGGAGAACATCAGGAAGAATAGCTAATGGATGCTGGCCTTAATACCTAGGTGATGGGACGATCTGGGCAGCAAACCACCATGGCACACGTTTACCTATGTAACAAACCTGCACATCCTGCACATGTAATACCCCTGAACTTAAAAGTTAAAAAAAAAATGGAAAAAGAAATAAGCCAGGCATGATGGTACGCACCTGTGATTTGCAAGGCTGAGATGGGAGGTTTGCTTAAACAAGGTGGAGGCTGCAATGAGCTGTGATGACGCCACTGCACTCCAGCCTGAGCAACAGAGTGAGACCCTGTCTTAAAGAAAGAAAAAAAAAAAAAGCAGATACAGGAAAACTCTCGGCAAACTCTCAGCCCTCCCTCTATTGGCCTAAAAGCAGAACATAGATTTACAAAGACAAAAGGTATCCCGACCCCCTTCTACCAGGAAGGACAAAGGTTAACTATCGAAGACAACTGTAGATGCCTGTCACCTGGAGGTGATACCAGAGGGGTGGACACTAACGAGCTTTATTAACCTTGATCCGCCAGCTGTTACCTTCCGCCAAGTTGCTGCCCCTCGAGACTGAAAGTTCTTTTCCTGTGTCTTGTCACTGCTCTAGAAATTGACTGTTCTTTATTGAAGATATTCTATGAGCTGGAATTCAAACCAGCTCTCCGAGAACTACTCATTCCCTGGCTGTCTCCCATATGGATATGAAATATCCATGTTAATAAACTTTGGTTTGTTTTCTCTTGTTAAGCTGTCTTTTGTAACAGCAATTCTTTCCAAAAACCTATAAGGGTTGAAGAAAAGCTTCTACAAAATCTACCAACAGCGATGCTCATAATAAAATAGCGCAGGGCCTGCTCTCAGGGAGTACTGGCACAAAACCGACCAGTCGGAAACGGGCTGGTTTGTGCGGTTCCTAGTCAAAGAGTCACAGAAAAGGAGGGGCTCCCACAGCCTGGGTGGGCAGGAATGCTTCCAGAGGATGGGGAGCTTTTTCTGGGAGCCTTAGAGGATAAGTAGCGTTTGGATAAGTTGTGGGGTACAGAGGCATTCTATGCAGGGAGACATTATGAGCAAAAGGGCAGAGACCAGAAGGAACTCGGTGTGGTGGGAGTGGGGTAGGGAGGTGGGCATCAGTTGACTGGATGGGAGATTGTCTGTTTGGCAGAAAGGGAGATAAATGAGGTTGGGTGGACCAGATTGCCTGGACCATAAACAGGAGGCCCAGGAGACACAACTGTGAGCTTCTTACCACGCTCAGACCCAAGGTGGTGCAGGCCATTCAGCAGGTACTTAACATCTTTCTGGATGGATGGATGGATGGATGGATGGATGGATGGATGGATGGATGGATGGATGGATGGACAGATCTCTAGTCATGTATGAATACATGAAGAGAATACATTAATAAATAGTACATGGTGGAAAAAGTGAGTATTACAAAAGGGGATCTGTGCTGAGAACCGGGAGTCTGAAGTTCAGGTCCCTGCCCTGCCACTAACCAACCATCGGAGGGACACCTCTGGGCCTCAGTTTCCTCATCTGTAAAGCCCTGGTGATTCTCGAGAGTTCTTCACACTTCTTTGTAGACAGACGCAGGGGCTCAGGCAAGAAAGCCTACGCTAATAAGCAGCCCCAGGGGAAGCCAGCAGCAGGGACCCTGCCCTCCTGGCTAAGAAAACCACCACTGGGGAGAAGAGCAGGAGAGCCCAGGCCTAGCTCTGAAAGTACCTGATGTCACTTCCCCTCCCTGGTCCACGGTTCCAGCAGATTCACTCCAGCATTTTAGGATTCTGTGAGATTTGTCTGAGGGGCCTGATTTATAGGAGAGAGGAGGCCAGCCTTGCGCCTCCCTTACCCCACTTACGATGGTAAAGCAACTTGGGGAAAGCATTTATTCTCAGCTCCTGGAATTACCCTTCACTTTCCTGGCAGATAAATGGGGCAAAACAGAAGATGCAGTTGCATTTAAATGGAGTGAGGCAGGTGGAAGTTTATAAGATTTGAATACACTTTTTGGCTGCTTTTGAATATTCATTTGCCCAAGGGAGAATTGGGCAGCCAGAATCTATGGGTCTAAAGGAGGTTATTTGAGGTTGGGGGGAAGAGTTGGCAGGAATCCCTGTTCATCAGACTCTCAGGAGCTAATTGCAATTCTTCACCAGCTAAAATGTCACAGGCTCAGAGTAAATTCTGGGAGTTGATACACCTCGTGGTTACTGTTGCCATAGCAACTGCCTCCCTGTAACCATGTGTACCAGCAGATCACAGCTGACAAGACAAGCCCAAGGAGGTGAATGATGGGGAGCCAGCCCAGGACTCCAGCAGGCCCCCAAGAGTTCTAAAATATGTCTCAGAAAGCTAGAATACACTCTGGACTTCCCAAACATCCTTGATAATTCTGAAACAGAGCCCAGAGTGCTGGAACAAGCCTGGAATTCCAAACTCTGTCCTCAAATTCCAGAATACTTTCCCCAAGGTCCAGAACACACCCCAGAGATCCAAAGACTCCCCTCCATTCCTTTCAGTCTCTCCAGGCATGCACCTTCAAATCCTAAAGCATGCCCCTGGATAGCTAGAGCAGGCCCTTAAATTCTTCTCTCCCTCTTGAATTGATTCTTCCTGGGAACTGGCTTTCTGTCTGAACTGCAAGGATTAAGGAGCACTCAGGGCTTGTGTTGGAGAAGACAGTCAGTGGGGGTGACCTGCGGAGTGAGCAGATGAAGGCCTTGTCCTGATCCCTTGGAAACGCAGAGCATCACAGACGTGCCTCATCACATGCCAGGCCTCAGAGTCAAGGATGGCTCCCCTGGCCCAGGCATCCCTGCTGCACTCCATGCTGTGTCTTATTCTCTGCAGTGGGGATGACTCGCCCCTGACTCATCCCTGCTCTCTGCCAAGGCTCCTGTGTGACCATTAGCACATCAGTCCTGGGGCCCTTGGGAGGGGGTGAAATTGGAGGACCTCCTGGCCCTCAGTGAAAGCTCCTCTTTACCCAAGCAGCCTGAGGTGGGATGTGGCTGAGTTGGGAAGCCTCACCCTCCCTGCCTGTGGCTAGGGGAGCTTCCTGTCTTCAAGTTGACCCTTCCCCAATCATCCCTGATGACACAGTCACTCAACAACTCCTGAACAAGGGCACCATCTCCCCAGATGGGTAGGAAACCTCAGCACTATCTTAGACTCTTCTCTCTTCCTTCCCCACCACGTTAATTTGCTGCCCAGTTGGCTCCATTCTTTGTTTCTTTCTCGCCTGGATCCCATCCCTCCCACCATCCCCACGGCCTCAGTCCAGGCCTTGTTATTACTTAGCCTCCACTCCTGCCCTCTCCACCTCATTGCCCAAATGCAAGGCCCTGGTGACTTCACTGCTCTGCCCAAAGCATCAGTGCCTGCTCCCACGTGCTGCCTATCAGGCTCAACCATCTCACCGAGAATTCAAGGCCCCTGATATCTGGCTTTGTCCAAAACTCAATTTCTCCCAAATCCTGACGGTTGTGTGAAATAGCCCCAACCGTCCTCCCAATTCCTGCCCTCCCAAACCTTTGCTTCTCCTCTCTTCCTCCTCAAAGGCTCTTTGCTCCAAACCAGTTTAGGGGCCACCTTCTCGGAGACTACTGAAGCCATTACTGACCTTGCCCTTCTCTGAAACCCCAGAACTTCTTGTCTGTGCCACTGTGTTCTTAGAGTTAGCTATGGGTTCTCAGAGCTGCAAGGAGTCTTAGAGGTAATTAAGTCCAGTATTGTTTTTTTCTTAATTTCAACTTTTATTTTAGATTCAAGGGGTACATGTGCAGGTTCGTTATATGAGTATATTGTGTGACGCTGAGGTATGGGGTATGATTGATCCCGTCACCCAGGTAGTGAGCACGGTTACCCAAAAGGTAGCTTTTCAATCCAGTGGTTTTCAAACTTGGCTTTGTGACACCCTGAGAAGCGTGGGGCCTTAAAGACTGTAGGAGGAGGGTGGTCCTGAGGGGTGGTCCAGCCAGCAGGGACATAGCCCCCTACACCTGCTCCAACTCAGAGCAGCCTCACCTTGATCTGTCTTAGACGGGCCATTCATTCATTCATGCATGCATCCATTCATCAGCTGTCTACTGAGCACCTTCATTGTATCAGCTTCTATCAATAAGACAGTGAACAAAGAAACTAAACCTCTAGCCTCATGAAACTTGCAAGCTATTGGGGAAAACAGACAAGAAACATATTAACAAAGACACAAGAAAACGTCAAAAAGTGGTAAGTGCTGAGGACACAGTAGGATGGGAGTAAGATCCAGAATGCCATGGAGTGCTCAGGGTATCATTAGATGGTCTGGCCAGGGAAGGCTCCCTGAAAAAGTAACATCAGAGCTGACCCTTGGATGGTAAGATGAGGGCCAGTGATGCACAGCGCATTCTAGGGGAAGGATAATCATGACAAAGAAAAGACCAGTGCAGACGCCCCAAGGCAGAAACAAGCCTGTCATCTTTAAAATCACAGAGGGCAGAGAGCCGTGGCAGAGCTGTCCAAGATGAGACTTTTGTAGCCAATTCCACTTGGAGAATTGGATTTTTCTGCCAAAAAAAAAAAAAAAAAGAGATAGACAGATAGACATATAGGCAGAACCCACTGACCTAGTCTAATCCTGCCACTTCACAGAAGAAAAACGAAGATCCAACATGTCCAAGGATTGTCCAAGGTCCAACTAAGAGCTGGTGGCGAGCTGGGACCAGTGCCCAGGTCTCAGGATGCTTCCCCAGGCACCATCTGTCACTCCTTGTGAGTGGGTCACCCAGGGCAGGCCTCCCTGGCCTTTGACTTTCCCAGCCACTCGGCCAGCCCTGCTCTTGATGCCAACCGCACCCTACCCTGCACACAGGTGAGAAGTGTGAATGAGACAATGTCTCCCTGGCCAGCCGAACTCCAGGGAGCAAGCAAGAGACAAATAAAAGGCTTTACTGGATTTGTTGAACACGCATCCTGTGGCCAAGGGCCTCCTGGCACCAGGCAGCATCACAGAGAGAAAAAAGAAAAGCGGATGATGAAATTAAAAGGCATTTCATTTCCAGAGCCAAGGTTGACATGCACAAATCCAGAATGTGTCTCTCCCTGGCTTCTCACTCACCTGTCCTCCTGTGTCCCCAGCCTCTCTCTGATGCAGCCGCTCTGGCCGGAGTCACAGCTCACACCATGACACCGGACCTCCCGCGCAGCCATCTTGAGGCATCTGGCCCAGGAATCAAAGACCCAGAAGGGATTCTGGGGAAAGAGAGAAACGCGAGAGGTGCCTGAGAGGTCATGGAGTCCATCCCCCTGTCCCTGGCATGATCTGAACTTGCTAACCTCTTCCACATAAGAGCGCAGGCCCCAACCCAGGAGAAGGCAGCTCAGGCTAAGGCCAGAGAAGGGGCCAGAGGGGTGAACAGGGAGAAGACAGACAGGTGAGGATGAAATGAGGTATTTTGGTGTAAAGCTCCTGGCATGTAGAGGGCACCAACAAGTATTGGTTTTAGAGGCATCTGGAGCCCCAGTTTTCCATGTGACCTCCACTGAGGTGGGAGAAGGATCTCTGGTTTTTTACTCCCCCCGATACTCCACCAGACTCACCACAGTTTCCCCAGAGTCTCTGATCAGGGCAAACTATTTGTGTCTAATTACATTAAATTGCATAATATTTTCACTGCTTTCCCCAAGAGACTTACCTGATTTCTCTCTGTTCATTTCTGTGTATGTGTGTGTGTGTGTGTGTGTATGCATAGAGACATTTTGTTAAATGGATGTTCCTAAGGCCGAGGTTACACTCCTCCTGTCTGTGCTGACCTCGAGAAAGAATCTATGGGGATTGCCAAGCAACCTAAGGAAATGAGATGGTTTGTAGATTTCTTTAAAGGAAGTCATGTCATTCACTGCTGGCCCTTTTCAGTGGTTTTTCCAACAAACATCTTTTGAGCACTTCGTGTGTGCAAGGCAATGTATTTATTAACATATTTTGTTCACAAAAGTGAACAAAAGAGCCCCACTTTCTTTCCTGTTGGAGCTTACATGTCAGGGCTGTGGGACTGGATGATTAAGAAGACCCGTAATCTGTCAAATGACCCAGTTCAAAAGGTGCTGATAAATGAAGCCACGTCAGCCTGAGGAGGTCTCTGACGGCATGCCGTGGGATTCTGTCTTTGGGATTTCTCATCAAGTACACAACAGTTGAGGAATCCTGGAGACAAGCCAGTTCAGGGCATTCGTGCACAAATGTTACAAGACACCTGCTCTGTGCCAGGCACTGGGGACACAGTTGTGAACAAGACAAACCAAAATCTCTGTCCTCATGGGGCTTACATTCTAGTTAAGGAAGACCGACAGTCAATCAAGAAATAAGTTAAGTAAAGAAAATGTTCAGAGGCTGGTAAGTGCTATGGAAAAAACAAGGGGTTGGGAGTGCTAGAGAGTACTGGGAGACGAGGGTTAAGATTTTAAAGAAAATGATCAAGGAAGGCTTTGCTGAGAAGAAAACATTTCAGCAAATGCCCAAGGGAGGAGAAACAAACCAACCAAACCACCTGGATGATACAGAACATTCTGAACAAAGGGGAAGCAGGTGCAAAGGCCCTGGGGCAGCAATGCACCTGGCATGTATGCATGTATGTAAACAGCATCTTTTTACATACAAGTATCTTAGTGGCCTGATTGATCTGAAAGAAATAAACAGAGAGAAATCAGGTGATGCCCTCGGGGAAAGCAGTAAAAATATAATGCAATTTAATGTAATTAGACACAAATTGTTTGCTCTGATCAGCCAGTGTGGCTGAAGCAGGGTGACCAAGGAAAGATGGGTAGGAAATGAGGTCAGAGGGGAGACAAAGAGGGGACCATTGCAGGAATCCGGGTGGACAACGAGAGTGCTTAGCCCAGGGCAGACATACAGTATAGTGGTTAAACATGGGCCCTACAGCCAGGTTGCTGGGATCAAGATTCGCTAGCTATATCAACTTAGACAAGCGACTTTGACTTTTCATTCCTCAGTTTCCGCAACTGTGAAATGGACATGGTAAGAGTATGTTCCTCCCAAGGTGGTTGTCAGGGTCAAATGAGCTAAGGCCTATAATAGGATTTGGCGCATGTTAAGTACTTAAATGTTAGAACTTTAACTTTACAGTGGAGACAACTGGCAAACACCACTTTCACCAAGCAGTCAAGGTTGACATCACCAGTGATGTCGTCTGATATCGTGCACTTCCAATACCATATGAGATGGCGCTTTACCCCTTTGATGCGCTTTCCAACAGCCCATAAGCCCAATCTAGTTAGGAGAAAACATCAGACATCCCCAAACTGAGGGACATTCTACAACACACCTGGCCCAATACTCCTCAAAACTGTCGAGGTCATGAAAACCAAGGAAAGACTGAAAAACTGTCACAGACTAGGAGGCACTAAGGAGACGTGAAGACTAAATGTGATGGAGGATCCTGGGTTGGAGCTTGGAGCAGAAAACATTAGTGGAAAAACTGGAAAAATCCAAATAATGGAATTTAGTTAATGGTGATGTACCAATGTTAGTTTCTTAGTCTGAACAAATGTACTGTGGTCACGTACGATGTTAACAACAGGGGAAACTTGGTGGCAGGGCTGGGGATGGGAGGTTCGTGTGTATTAAACTCCCTGAAGGCCCAAAATGGTATCTTTATATTATTCATTCAACACATATGTAAATTCCACTCAATCTACAGGATCCCAAGGGAAGAAACAAGAACCAAGCAAGAAAGCAAGGACTGGAAAGGAGGAGGAGTTTTCTTTTTTTCTTTTTTTGAGATGGAGTCTCGCTCTGTCACCCGGGCTGGAATGCAGTGGTGTGATCTCGGCTCACTGCAAGCTCCGCCTCCTGGGTTCAAGCCATTCTCCTGCCTCAGCCTCCCAAGTAGCTGGAACTACAGGCGCCCGCCACCACACCCAGCTAATTTTTGTATTTTCAGTAGAGACAGGGTTTCACCATGTTTGTCAGACTGGTCTCAAATTCCCAACCTCAAGTGGGAGGTTTGGCCTCCCAAAGTGCTGGGATTACAGGCGTGAGCCACCGTGCCCAGCGAGGAGGAGTTTTCTAATAATGTTATCTATCCCTGAAAATGATGGCTTCTCCACTACAGGACGGGCTCAAACAGGAGCCAGAAGAACACTTTGCCTTGGAGACCAGACTCTAGCATTCCAAAAAGGAGGCTGCAAAAGAGCCTGGGCATTCTAGTCTCCACCTTCTCATCTGAATCTCCAGCAGGTCTCCAAGCCTGAGCCCAACCACCACTGGCTTGGCCCAGCTCGCACTCTCCCTTTCTGCCCCTGACAAAAGCTGCGGCTGGCAGAAGTGAGCTGTTCAATTCTTTTACTGTTGACACAACCACGCATCACCACAGGTCATCACTGTCAGTCATTCAGCAAACCCTCACTCAACATGGCAGAGGGTCACAGAGTTCAGAACACAAGCCTTAAAGAGGCCACCTCTCAGCTGTGCCACCTCTAACTATGTGACCGTGACTGGAGCCCTTTACCTCTCTCAGCCTGTTTCTTCATTCAAAAACAGGGATAATAATAGAACCTACCTCACGGTTGATGTAACTGCTCATTAAAAAATAACTATTAATATTATCATTATACTTATGCAGCAGGCACTGTGCTAGATGCAAGCAGGGCACAAAGTTGAATAAATCTAACTCTAACGTCCTCTTGGAGGGAAGTCAGGTGTTGAACAATTAATTACAATGCAGGAGATAAGTACTATCAGGTATCTATCAGAGCACCCACTCCAGGCCTCCAGCCCCAAATCTCAAGACTTCAAGGAAGGAACTGAGGGGGCTCCTCCCACCTTGACTTTAGCTGGAGCTGACAATCTGCTAAAGAGGACTGGCATTGGAAATCAATGTGCCTTGATTACAGAAAACTCTTTCTGAGGCCGGGCGCGGTGGCTCACGCTTATAATCCCAGCACTTTGGGAGGCCGAGGCGGGTGGATCACGAGGTCAGGAGATCAAGACCACGGTGAAACCCCGTCTCTACTAAAAATACAAAAAAATTAGCCGCGCGTGGTGGCGGGCGCCTGTAGTCCCAGCTACTCGGAGAGGCTGAGGCAGGAGAATGGCGTGAACCCAGGAGGCGGAGCTTGCAGTGAGCCGAGATTGCGCCACTGCACTCCAGCCTGGGCGACAGAGCGAGACTCCGTCTCAAAAAAAAAAAAAAAAAGAAAACTCTTTCTGACTTTCTAAAGACACACCAAAAAGACAGACTTCCCCTAAGTCCTCAGAGCAGATCCCCGATCAGCCCTCCTCTTCCCCCGACAGCCCTGCCCCATCACCCCGCCAGCCTTTGCTTTCTGCCGTATCTCTTTCCTGCAGGTATCCCAAGCGCTGCTCTTCACTTGATGCCTACTGCCCTGTGGTTGCCCCAAGGAGGCCTCAGTTGCCCCATTGATGACTGTCCCCAGCTTGGCCAGCAGGCAAGGACACGATGTGTCAAGGCCAGGCTGTTTAGAGGCCAACACTGAGTGCAGATAGGCCAATCCCTTAATGGCAGAGGACTAAGCTGGTAGACCAGGAACTCATTACCCAGCTGCCCAGGGCAATAGAAGGAAGTCAAACGGAAGCACCCACTGCTGGGGGAGCACAGAGGGAGTGGGCCAGGGCTGGGGAGGCCTGGCTCAGAGTCACAGCCATTTTTGTTGCATGCCTACTCTGCACCGGGCACTGTGCAAATGGTCACACCCGTTAACTCATTGGATCCTCATGGAAAGGGGGACTGTTTTTCTCTCCATTATTTAGATAAGCAAATTGAGACCCACGGCATGGAGGAGCTTCCACAGGTCCCGCAGCTGGTGGGTGGCACAGCTTGATTCCCCATTCAAGCCCACACACAGGCCACTCCCCTGGCCTGTATCATCTGCTCCTCTGGGGCCTCCTGGGCTGCAGGCCTTGCATGGGCTCATGGGACACTGAGCTGAAAAAAACACACAGTCCCTGTCCTGAAAAGTTCACAGTTAAAGGTGGACAGAGAGCAGCGGCCATTTGCAAGAAACCTGATGGAAACCTGATTGACGGAAGTGTCCCTGATGGAAGGACACTCACGACTCTGACACAGCATGCAAGCAGCGGCTGACTGTGCCCTGGTCTTGGAGAACTTCCCTGAGGTGGCATCCTGGAGCTGGACCTTACAGGACTTTCTCAAGGGACTGCCCTTCCAGCAAGGGGAACCTTAGGAGCAAGGGCCACCTGAGGCCAGGTTCTGTTCTAACTTCTGACCCCAAGTCAGGGAACTGGGTCTTATTCCTTGGGCTGTGGAAAGGTCCTTCTTTTAGCATTCTGGGCAGCAGCCAGGGCTTTGGAGTCAGACAAGCCGAGGCCAAATCCCCCCTCTCCCACTTTCTAGCTGTGCAATCTTAATCCTCAGGACAACAAATAATAATGCATGGATGGAAACATGGATTAATTAATTAAGGGGAGGGCTGGTAGAGCCAGAGCTCCTGGCTGGAACCAGGTCAGTTCCAGAACCTGGACCAGAACCAAGGTCAAGCAATCATTCATTCATGCCTGCAGGCAACACATATTTGTTGAGCACCTACTATGTGCGTGCCAAGCACTGTTCTAGGTGCTAAGGATACCACAGAGATCAAAATATATTTCTAATGCCCATAGTTGCTACAGAGAAAAATGAAGTAGGATAAGGAAGGTAGGGAGGCCCCAGAGTGAGGAAGGGTTTACTTTTAGATGGAAGGGTCAAGGATGCATCACAAGTGTCCTGAAGGAGATGAGGAAGTGAGCCCCACAGATATCTGGAGGAAGAGTGTCCCATTTAAAGAGGAGAGTGGGGGATCTTGCCTGTGTGCAGTGAAGTAGCCAGAAGGCCAGTGTGTCTGGGAAGATGTGTAGAGCTGGATCACACAGGCTTTGGCCTTCACTAGGATTTAGACTCTCATTCAGAGTAAAATGGGAGCCACAGGAGAGCTTTAGGAAGAGGAGTGACAGAGTATGACAGATAGAACACGCTGCTGTGCTAAATACAAAGAGAGAAAGAGGGAGGTCAGTGAGGAGGCTATTGCGACGTCCAGGTGAGAGACAATGGAGGCTTGGTCCTGAGTGGTCACAGTGGAAGTGGTGAATTCTGAATAGATTTTGAAGGTAGAGCTCACTACATTTGCTGACCGATTGAATGTGAGGTATAAAAGAAAGAGAAGAGTCAAGGATGGCACCAGAGTTTTGACCTGAGCAACTGGAAGCATGGAGCTGCCATGCTGGGATGGGGAAGTCAGTGAGAAGAGAGGACGTCCACATAAAGATGGCAGCTTGGACACGCACAGCCACTGCAATGCTAAAGTCATCCCTTGGGTGCTCCAATAACAGTGATGAGATTTCTTTAAATGTCTGAGGGAATGAACCCACAGGATGGGAGAACAGGAGAGGGGACAATAACAACGAAATTTCAGGAGCTGGAAAATAAATGGATGATTGAGAAAAATGCATCAGAAAGAAAAGTCTCCCAAAGGCTCAGGGTTTGGCAGCACCAGTTACCTCTGGAAGCTGAGGTGAAGGAGAAGTTACAACAAAGAGGAGTCTTTGAAAGGCTGTTTCAGAAGCTGTCACTGTCCCAGACTAGACCCCTCTAGACTGGGGGACACGGGGCTCAGTGCATGCAGTGGCACTCTATTGATGACACAGAGTTTCCATGAAGATGAGCAGTCTGGATGCCAAGACCCCAACCATGACAAACCACTCTGCTCTTGGGACACTGACAGCCAGACTTATACCCTCCAGACAGATGACCGGAAGAGTCTCCTCTGGGGAGCATGATGGACCAAGGAGAAAATATTATACCTAGAGAAACCCTAGAGATATCAACATTGAAGTTTCTCCAGTTAAACAACCCAGTCACACCATCCTACAAGGAAGCCCACAGCCCACAAGACCCACTCATGTACTCAGAGCTTCTAATCAGCCCATACTTTCCTATTTTAAAATACATGCAAGATAACTGAGGTTTACTAGACATCAGAAGAAAGCCTCTAATCTGAAAGATAAAGAACAAAACACAGAGAAAACACCAACTTGAGGATAACAGAGAATAGCAAGGAGGGGGGGAGAAAATCTCCTTAATATCATCAGAGAGACAACAAAAGACATGCATGAAATTGAAATAAGATTCTAATAAAAAATAGGAAGAGAACAAAATAAAAGAGCTTTTAAAAATGAAAATACAATGGCAGAAATTAAAAAGGGAAAGTTGGAAGACAGGGTTGAGCTCTTCTAGAGTGACAGATGCGGAAAATGGAAGAGAAGTGTTTTTAAATTAGGATTTGTCCAGGAGTTTCATCTTCTGAAAAGAATTTTTAAAAAGTAGAGTGCAGGGAATCATCAATAAAATCATTCAAGAAAATTTTACAGACCCAACAAACAGCTTTCTAGATTTCAAGAACTCACAGAGGGCCCAGCACAGTAAGTGAAAATAGACACATTATTGTCTATTTTCATTATTAAAAAGACACACCAAGGCACATTATTGTGAATTGTCACTACCCTGGGAACTAAGAGAAGATTCTCTAAACTTCCACATTTAAAAGATTAGGAATAGAGAACAGCTTCCTTCTGGTAGCAATACTGAAAGCCAGAAGGTAATAGAGTAGAGCCTTCAAATTCTGAAGGAAAATAATTTCCAGGCCAGAATTCTATACCTAGCCTAAAAGCCAATCAAGGATAGGGACAGAAGAAAGACATTTTCAGATGTGCAAAGTCTTAAAAAATCAACATTCCATGTATCTTTTCTCAGGAAGTACTGGAGGATATGCTCCACCAAAACAAGGGAATAAAACAAGAAAGAGGAAGATATGAGATATTGGAAACTGAACATCCAACACAAAAGAGAGACAGAGGAACCCTCCAGGTTGACAGTAAAGAGAGAGCCTAGGATGACACCTGTGTGCTAGGTGTAAAAAGCAACCAGTCCAGCCTTAAGCAGGTCACAAGGCTCTGGAAGATTTCATCAGGAGGATGAAATTGATAGAAAACCTGATGCATCTAATTGTCTTGAGAGAAAATGTACACTATGGTCAGGAGTTTGGTGTACTTAATTAGTTACAAGTACAAGCAAACACATATATCTTTTTAAAAAGGCAACTAGTAACTCCAGGGAAAACAAAAACTTACACAGAGAAAAAAAAAAAAGAAATCACAGCACTACTGGGAGGATAGGAGAATGGAGAGAGCAAGTTAAGCACTGGGAAGGAGAACAAAGAGAGCTAAATCATCATCTTCCCCAGTGCAAAGTCAAACAGCTAGAGTTCCGCTTCTGTCATGGAAATGTGAGGCTCTCTGCAGATTTGTTCCCTTGTGAAACTCCTGGAAATTATTTTTAAAACACTATTTAAAGCCCCTGGAAATGGTCCTAAGAGCATACAGCAAATAAAGAAATGTTTATTCAGGAAAACCTATGAAAATTCCATAAGAATAGCAAGAGTCTGTGACATTTGAACCATGATCCACTCTCTCCCTCTCTCATCCCATCACAGCGCTATAAAAACTCCTCTGCGGATAGGTGCAGCCCATTACACGGGGCTCCTTCTCTCCTTAACTCCAAGTTGGAAGCCTACAGTATCTGCTCAGGAAGAACAGGACATAAGCATTTCTCATCGTGTCCAAGCTTACTGTTGCAGATGCTAAGTTTTAGGTGAGTACAGCTGAGAAATAGGGGATCCCTTCTTCTTCCCAGCCCTCACCAGTGAGATGGCCACTCTAACTTGGGTGTGGCAAGCTGACAAATCCTGGGTCCCCAACTACTCTCACCCTGGCTCATTCATAAAGCAGAGGTTCCACACCAGGAGAGGCAAGCTGAGAAGACCAGAGGTTACAGCCAGCCCCCACTGCAGCAAGCACCCAACTCCTAAAGTTAAGGTCTGACTGAGAGAAAAGCAGACCACTGTCCCCATCCCTAGCTCCAGATATTTCACCCATGGGGAGAGACAGACCATGAAACAGAGAGTTCTGAAGCTTGTCTCAAAAGAACTGACTTCATTTGCAAGAGCATATGGGGAAGTTAAAGTCTAAAGGCACTCTCAAAAACAATAGAGGTTGTGGTGAAAACAATTCAGAGGAGACTGGTAGATCCATCCATTTGAGATATAAGCTAGACCACTGACTAGTTTGCCAGAAAGAACTAGAGAATGAGAGAGCTAACAAGAGCCCTCCCGGGGTCAGAGCAGATCTCAAGCAATGACCTCAAAAACTACACCTGCAAAGGAGGTCAGAATTGCTACAATATATTATTTTAAGTGTCCAATTTCCAATGAATAAATTATGAGGCATGCATAGAAGCAAGAAAGTTTGACACACATAAAAAAAAATCAGGCAACAGAAGCTGCCTGTGAGAATGACCACATGTCAGATGTAACAGAGAAAGAATTCAAAGTAGTCATTACAAATATTTTCAAAGAGCTAAAGAAAACCATGCTTAAAGAAGTAAAGAAAGGTATGGTAACAATGCCTCATCAAATAGAGAATACAAATAAAGAGATGAAAATTATTTTTCTGAAATGGAAATTCTGGAGCTGAAAAGTACAATAACTGTAATGAAAAATTCACTGAAAGGGCTTGACAGTAGATTTGAACTGGCAAAAATAAAAATTAGCAAACTTGAAGGTAGATTGACAGAGATTATGCAATCTAAAGAACAGAAACAGAAGAAAAGAATGAAAAAAACGGGCAGAGTCTCAGAGAAGTGTGGAATATCATTAAGTGCATCAGCATATGCATAATGGGAGTGCCAGAAAGAGAAGAGACAAAGAAAAGCACAGGGAAAAGTTCAAAGAAATAACGTCAAAAAAACTTTGTGATTTGATTTTTTAAAACTTTAATGTACAGATTTATAAAACTCAAAAAAACTCCAAGTAGAATTAATGCAAAGTAGTAAAAATGCTGAAAACCAAAAAGAAGAAGAAAAATCTCAAAAGCAGCAAGAGAAAAAAAAACAAGAATCATCATTTGCAAGGGAGCCAAATAAGATTAACAGCTGACTTCTTATTAGAAACAATGGAGGCCAGAGGCAGTGGGATAACATATTCAAAGTACTTAAAGATAACTCCCAGCCAAGAATACTATATCCTTAAAAACTATCTCACCAAAAGGAAGGAGAAATAAAGACATTCCCAGTATTAATCTCATACCAAATCCAGGCAAACATATCACAAAAAACTATATATCTTATGAATATAGACACAAAATCCTCAACAAAATGCTAGCGAACCAAATCTAGCAACGTATTCAAAGAATTATATACCATGACCAAGTGGGATTTATCCCAGGAATGCAAATTTGATTTAACATGTGAAAATAAATTGATGTAATATGCCATATCGATAGATTTTTTTAAATTACATTATTATCTCAACAAACACAGAAAAAGAATTTGACAGAATCCAACACTCTTTAGTGCTAAAAACACTCAACAAATTAGGAGTATTAGGGAACCTCTTCAACCTAATAATGGGCATCTATGAAAAACCCACAGCTAACATACTCAGTGGTGAAATACTGGATGCTTTTCCCCTAAGATCACGGACAAGACAAGACTATCCATGCTCACCACGAACCAGGGAACTTAGGCAAGAAAAAGAAAGGAAGAAGTAAGTTATAGTTATCAAAGAATGACATGATCATGTACATAGAAAATCCTAAGGGATCAGAATCCATTAAAAACTATTAAAACTAATGAACAAGTTCAGCAAGAGTAAACGAAAAAGATAATATACAAAAATCAATTGTATTTCTTTACATTTGCAGTAAACAATTTGAAAATGAAATTAAGAAAACGGTTCCACTGGCATTAGCATCAAAAAGAACAAAACATTTAGGAAAAGGTCAACTAAAGAAGTGTGAAATGTATACTTTAAAAAGCGCAAAATGTTGTTGACAAAAATTAAATAAGACCTAAATAGACCAGGCACAGTGGTACACACCTGTAATCCCAGCACTTTGGGAGGCAAAGGCAGGTGGAACACTTGAGCCCAGGAGTACAAGACCAGCCTGGGCAACACGGTGAAACCCCATCTCTACGTAAAAAATACAAAAATGTAGCCAACATAGTGGTGCATGCCTGTAGTCTCTGTTACTCTGGAAGCTGAGGTAGGAGAATCACTTGAGCCTGGGAAGTCAAGGATGCAGTGAGCTGTGATTGCACCACTGCACTCCAGCCTGGACAACAAAGTGAGACCCTGTCTCGAAAAAAAAAGGACCTAAATAAATCAAAAGATGTCCTATGTTCATGAATTATCAAACTTATATTGTTGATATAAGCATACTCCCCACACTGACCTATAGATTCAATGCAATGCCTATCAATGCAATCCCAATGGCATGTTTTGTAGAAATGAAAATTCCAATCCCAAAATTTATATATAATTGCAAGGAACACCAAATAGTCAAAACAATCTTGAAAAAGAAAAACAAAATTTGAGGAATCACATTTCCCAATTTTAAAACTTAATACAAAGCTATAAAAGTCAAAACAGTGTGGTACTGGCATAAGGATAGACATACAGGTCAATGGAATAGAATTAAGGGTCCAGAAATAAAGCCATACAGCTATGGTCAATTGATTTTTGACAAGGATGCCAAGACCATTCAATGGAGAAAGAATAGTCTCATCAATAAATGATGCTGGGGAACTGGATAGCCCCATGCAAAAGAATGACATTTGACCCTTACCTTACACCATACACAAAAAGTTAACTCAAAATGGATCAAAGATCTAAATGTAAGAGCCAAAATTATAAAGCTCTTAGAAGAAAACAGAGGGATAAATCTTCATGACTTTGGATTTGGCCATGGGTTCTTGTATGTGACACCAAAAGCACAAGCAACAAAAGAAAAAAAAATAGATAAGCTGAACTTCATCAAAATTTAAAACTTTTGTGCTTCCAAAGATACAATCGAGATAGTGAAAAGAAAACCCACAAAATGGGAGAAAATGTTTGCAAATCCTATGTCTGACAGGGGACTTGTATATAGAAGGAACTCTCACAAGTCATAATAAAAAGTCAAGTAATCCAAATTAAAAAGGGCAAAGGATCTGGATAGACATTTCTCCAAAGAAGATATACCTATGGCTAAAAATACATGAAAATATAATCAACATCATTAGCCATCAAATCAAAACCACATTAGATACCATTTCACACTCACTAGGATGGCTATAATAGGAAAGCCAGAATAACTTCACTGTTGGTAAGGATGTGGAAAACCTGGAACCCTCATATATTGCTGGAGGGACTGGAAAATGACGCAACCGTTGTAGAAAATGGCCTGGCAGTTCCTCACAAGGTTAAACACAAAGTTACCCCATAACCCAGCATACCCAAGAGAAATAAAAGCATATATCCACACAAAAACTTGCACACAAATGTTCATAGCAGCATCATTCACACTAACCAAAAGGTAGAAACAACCCAAACGTCCATCAACTGATGAATGGATAAATAAATGGTGGTATATCTAGACAATGGAATATTATTCAGCCATGAAGAGGAATAAAGAACTAATATGTACTATCACTTAGATAAACCTTGAGAAAACTATGCTAAGTGAAAGCAGCCAGTCACAAAAGACCATGTACTATATGATCCGTTTACATTCAACGTCCAGAATAGGCAAATCTATAGAGACGGAAGGTAGATTAGCAGGTGCCAAGGGATGGGGACAAAGGCGGGAGATAATAGCTAAAGAGCACAGGCTTTCTTTTTGAGGTGATGAAAATGCTCTAAAATTGATGTAGTGATGGTTAAATAACTGTGGATATACTAACACCCACTGAATTGTACCTGTTAAATGGGTGAATTGTATGATATGTGAATTATATCTCAATAAAGCTGATACAAAATAAGTCAATTAGCTAACCAAAAAAAAAAAGAAAATTCAAGAAGTAGTGAAACAAGCATGTCATTTAGAAACATGAATATAAATGTCAAAATAATTGGCTAAAAGAAGTCAAAGTGGTTTCCTCTCTAGGGTGGGGGAAATGGGAGTGAGTTAATTTTATAATAAACCTTGTAGAACTATGTTATTATTTAAACTGTGTGTGTATGACTTTTTGATAAAAATTAAAACTTTCGGATTTATAAATAAAACCTTTAATCTTAGGTTCTGAGCCACCCCATTGCAGAGCTTGGAGGCTGTAAGGAGAGTAGCTGGCCAGGTACCTTAAATTTGCTCTTGCAGAACCGAAAGCTTGTACATTCGGTCAAGTGCCAGCCAGGTCCTGGCCCCAAAGAGAGGGAACAGGTGGGGTTACGGGGTTATTCCAAGGCTGCAGATCTTGCCTGATCCTACCCACTGCCTTGAAAATCTGGGCCTCTGTCTTAAAGGAGAATTATTCGGAGTACACAGTGGTCTAGAGGAAACAGGCCCACTGCCGGGGAAACTGTCAACTGATCCAAAATCCACTGGCCTTCAGTGAACATCTACTGTGTACCAGGCACCCCCACAGACATCATCCTCTCGTAATCATCTCAAGGACCCTGGGAGGCAGGTGGATTGATCCCCGTGCTACAGATGAGGAAACTGAGGCTCAGGGAGGTTTAGCAGCTTGCCTGGAGCCACAAAGCTAAAAAGATCCAGGTTAAGATCCCAAGTCTGGCCGTCCCCTAGTCCAGCACTCTATCCACTACAGAGCTTTCCAGTGCAGAGAAGGAGGCAGGGAAGGGACTTGAGAAAGGGGAGCCCCTTCTCTGAGCAACAGAAACCACGTTTGAGCTCAGCTCATTCCAGGATGTGAGTCATAGTGAGAAGCTCAAGTTAATCATGAGACAATGAAGGCTCTAACTTGGAGAAATGACTCCACAGGCTCCACGGGAGCTGCAAGCAGTGGCTCAAAACAGGCAGGTCCAGCCCCACAGCGTTCCACATCACGAGAGGATATCGTCCGTCACTGTTCCTCTGCGTTTGGGGCCACCCAGATGTAGAACCAGACTTCAAGACTACCCTTGGACCTCTGATGCCAGTTAGGGCCGCCCCACATCAAACTTCAGGTGAGAGTCAGCAGTGACTTTTTAATCTGGAAGGGATCTTAGCCACCATCTAGTCTACTATTCTTATCGCATAGATGGGAGATGAAAATCTCAAACAGAAAGGAGTTGCTCGGGGTCACACAGCGAGCGAATTCGCCACCAAGCCAGCTCTCCAGCCAAAGCGTTCTGCACGCTGCCTTCCCTGCCTCCTCCTGCTGTTAGTGCCAGTGCCCTCCTGCCGCTCACTGCCACACCCCCAACCTGGACGCCCCCTGTTCTCTTCGTAGTCACACATGTCATGTCATTACTTTCTCCTTATACACCCAAGCCCAGCACCAGAAAAACTACAAATTAGCACTAAAGAGTGACCACTGGTGGCTCATGCCTGTAATCCCAGCACTTTGGGAGGTCGAGGCGGGTGGATCACTTGAGGTCAGTAGTTTGAGACCAGCCTGGTCAACATGGTGAAACCCCGTCTCTACTAAAAATACAAAAATTAGCCGGGCGTGGTGGCACACCCCGGTAATCCCAGCTACTCAAGAGGTTGAGGCAGGAGAATCGCTTGAATCTGGAAGGCAGAGGTTGCAGTGAGCCAAGATCACACCACTGTACTCCACCCTGGGCGACAGAGTGAGACTCTGCCTCAAAAAAAAAAAAAAAAAAAAATTAGCCGGGCGCAGTGGTGGGCACCTGTAATCCCAGCTACTCAGCGGGGCTGAGGCAGGAGAATCGCTTGAACCCAGAAGGCGGAGGTTGCAGTGAGCTGAGGTCATGCCACTGCACTCCAGCCTGGGCAACAGAGCAAGACTCCGTCTCAAAAAAAAAAAAAAAGAGTGACTGCTGGGCCCTCACTTCCCCAGAATCTTTATATTTTAAAAGAATCTTACAATCCCTCTTCCTCTCCCTCTCCCACTCTCCTTCCACAACACACAGGTACCTCGACGACCCCTGGGAAAGGCAGTCATGGGTTCACATATATCATTAGGTTTGGATTCAGATAGGCAGACTTGGGGTCTCTCTAATTCTAGGTCTGACATTTAGTAACTACATGACCTTGGGACAGTCACTCAACTTTTCTGAACCTCAGTTTTTTCATCTGTAAAGTGGGGACAAGAATACTCACCTTCCAGGCTGGGCCCAGTGGCTCACACCTATAAACCCAGCACTTTGGGAGGCTGAGATGGGAATTTGAGATCAGCCTGGCCAACACAGCAAGACCCTGTCTCTATAAAAATAAAGAAAAATAAATATATTGTTTAAAATACTCACCTTTCAAAGACGCGGCAAGGATGGAGGGAAGTTGGTGGCTGTGGAGTCCTTTATACAGTACCCAGAGCAGAGTGAGCCCTGGAAATGCTGAGGTAGACAGAGAGAAGGAGGGAGGAAGGGAGACCTACAGGCTTTTCTTTTTTCTACAACAGTCGTAATTATTTCATGCACGAATCTTGTCTCTCCACTAGAGCTCCCTGATGCTGAAAACACAACTTCTGCTTCTGAACCCCTACCCCACCCAGCACAGGGTTTACATCACAGTGGGGACCCCAAAATCCTTTGTCTCCCTGCCTATTGTTACAGAAAGACCAGCTTGATAGGGAAACCGACAAACCTGGATTGTGGCACCAGCAAACCTCCTCTCTGGCAAGGAGTTCACAGCGGCTTTTCACAGGATCCCTGGGAGGTAGTCAGGACCAGCTCCCCCTCATTTCACAGATGGGCAGACTGAGGGCCACAGCCTAGGCAGCGGTGCCAAAGACCCAGAGTCCTCACCATCAGCCCTCCCCCACCACCAGTGCTGCGAGGCCAGCTCAGCCTCCGGGTCCACTTAGGTCCTCCTCCTGTCCACCTTCGAGCCCTGTGTTGTGATGGCACTGCTGGGATGCTCTCTTGATGCCTGCTTTATTTTTAGATGCTCTAAGACTGCTGGGGAAGAAGAAGAGACCCACTTTCCTGTTCAGAAACATTGTCATCACTTTGAAAACGCCTCCTCCGTCTGCCACAAAAAGGCAGCTGGGCCTTCCACTTTGCAGTGCCACAGCTCCAGAGCCATACATGCTCCCATATCCTCCAGGCAGCCTGGCCCCTGCCCGAGTACTCCCCAGTTTATCTCACACTCTGTTCCTTCACTCTCAACCCTCCACCAAACCCCTGGGGCCTGGGATCCATCCTGTTCTCCCTCCCTCCACCCTGGCTTTGCATCTGCCCTTCCTTCAGCCTGGAAGACCTTCCCTCTTGCCTCTCTCATGGGAAAGAAGGAACCTATTCACCCTTCAGCTGCAGCTTAAATATCAGACCAAGACGATCCCCTGGTCTGCACCCAGAACTTCTCTTTTGTAACACAGTCCACATATTTGCAACTACTTAAGAATTTACAGGCCGGGCGCGGTGGCTCACGCTTATAATCCCAGCACTTTGGGAGGCCGAGGCGGGCAGATCATGAGGCCAGGAGATCGAGACCACAGTGAAACCCCGTCTCTACTAAAAATACAAAAAATTAGCCGTGCGTGGTGGCGGGCACCTGTAGTCCCAGCTACTCGGAGAGGCTGAGGCAGGAGAATGGCGTGAACCCGGGAGGCGGAGCACATCCAGCCTGGCGACAGACCGAGACTCATTCAAAAAAAAAAAAAAAAAAAAAGAATTTACAGGCTAGGCAAAGTGGCTCATGTCTATAATCTTAGTACTTAGGGAGGCCAAGGTGGGAGGACTGCTTAAGCTCAGGAGTTCAAGACCAGTCTAGGCAACATAGTGAGATCCCATCTCTACCAAACATAGAAAATTAGCTGGACATGGTGGTGGGAGCCTGTCATCTCAGCTACTCAGGAGGCTGAGGTGAGAGGATCGCTTCAGCCTGGGAGGTCGAGGTTGCAGGGAGCCATGATCATGCCACTGCACTCTAGCTTGGGTGACACAGCAAAACCTCATCTCAAAAACAAGAATTTGCTACTAATTTCTAAATTATTTTTCTCTTTTATATAATAATTTTGTCCCTGTTAGGTTGAAAGATCCATGATGCTACGCCCTGCTCCACCTTGATCCCCGCCATCCCCAGTGCCTAGCAGAGCCCCTAGCACATTGGAGGTGCCCAATAAACATTTGTTGACTGACTGATTCCCTTCTAAGGCCAAGGAATGCTTCCCCTGGAGCGTTGCGATCAGTTCCTGTACGTGATTCCATCCAGTCCTCACAACAGCCTCTGAGCAGGGAGTGGTTACCCCCCTTTCACAAAAGAGAAGACAAGCTTGGAGAGGTGAGATGACCTGCTCCAGGTCTCACTAGGTGTGAGGGTTGGGATGCAAATTCAGGTCCCACAGAAGCACCCTCCCCATCAAATCCCCTTCCCCTGAAGGCTGTTAGGAGAAGGTCATTGTGCCATCCATCCTTAGTCCTTGGGGACAGCCCAGACCCGCCCCAGGCTCCAAACAGACTAGAATCAGCCCCGCTTTGCAGACGACCCAGTTGCTGTGGGGCCTCCTCCTTCTGCCCACCCACCCCCTGCGAGGTGCCCATGGAGGGTCTTAGGCTGCTAAATCCCTCCCAGGGAGACTGTGGCGCCCCAGCGCCCTCTAGTGGTGGCAGGAAGAGTCTGTGGGGAGGGCAAGGAAGGGGAAAGGGAATAGGTTGCGGGAGGGAGGAGGTGAGGAAGGGGAGAGAGGATAAGAGATGGGAAGAGAAAGGTGGAGCTGAGAAAGGGAGGGGGAGAGGAGCAAGAGGAGGCAAGTGGGGCACTTTGTCCTGGGCCCTGGCGTCCCTTCTCCTCTCTGGTGCTCCCTCTGACAGCTGCCACCCTGGGTTTCTGCCCTTCAGCTGGCCTAGCCCTGGGGGCCTGAGAGGGACATCCCTGCTCCAGGGAATTGCTGATTCGGAAGGTCCATCTCCTGGCCAAAGCCCTCTCCCAGCTGAAAAGGGGCTGGGAAGAACTCCATCAGTCTCCTCTCCACCTCCTCTCACCCATCAGATTCAGTAGGGGCTTCCAGATGCCCCCCACAACCACAAGGACACACACCGCCCGGCTCTGCCCCAGCCTTTCCCTTCTCCCTCCCTGCCCAGCCACCCCAAAATCCCAGCAGCTGCGGTTGCCATAGAAACAGCACCCTCACCCCACCCCCACCCCTTTCACATAAATAAACTGCAACCTGGGGAACAGGGAGCCGCTGGAAGAGGCCGAATGTGCAGAGCCAGCTCATTTCCCGCTCCTCTCACTTCAGGATAATTAGTGCAAATTAAATTTCACACCCCTTCTCCCGAGCAGTTAGAGCTCCCTGGGAATGGATACTCACGATTCATGGGGGGAACATGCTCAGATGTCTCTTTGCAATGTGCAAATACAAGAGAACATTTCTCAGCTTCGAATTCTCAACAATTCCCCAAAGTTGGCACCAAGGCAGGCGTGCAGGGCCAGGAAGTAAGTGTGCATGTCCGAGTGGGGTGGGGACAGGGCCCCCCCAGAGACGGGAGACTTGAGTCCAACACTCTGCTCTGGCACCCTTCCCCCGGGTTTTCTCACCTGTAAAGCCATAAGGATGGGCCAAGTCACCGCAGAAAAGAAACCTTCCGGTCACCAAGGCCTCCAGCTCAGAAGGGTGCCTTCTTGGTTTAAGACTCTGCTTTCTAATTTTTGAAGAAGAAGCCCACATTTTCATTTTGCAATGGATCCTGCAAATTTTCCAACCGGTCCTCCTTGCACACGTTTATTTATGCATATTAAGTATCTGGGTGAGCAAACATGCACAACATTCCTTGATGCAAATAATAATAATAGCACCTGCGTGGGCCAGATGCTGCTCCGAGTGCTCTATATGCCTTCATCCTCACAGCAAGCCTGTGAGTGGTTTAACACAGGGCTTCTCAAATGTTAAGGTGCCTGGGCCTGGGGGTCATGCTGGAGTATAGGGTCTAAATCAGCAGATCTGGGGGAAGGCCTGTGACTCTGCATTTCTTTCTTTCTTTTCTTTTTTTTTTTTCTTTTTGAGACAGAGTCTCTCTGTGTCGGCTAGGCTAGAGTGCTGTGGTGCAATCTCGGCTCACTGCAACCTCTGTCTCCGGGGCTCAAGCAATTCTGCCTCAGCCTCCTGAATAGCTGAGATTACAGGTGTGTGCCAGCACGCCCGGCTAATTTTTGTGTTTTTAGTAGAGATGGCTTTTCACCATGTTGCCAGCCTGGTCTCAAACTCCTGATCTCAGGAAATCTGCCAAGCTCGGCCCCCCAAAGTGCTAGGATTATCAGCGTGAGCCACCGCCCCAACCGACATTTCTGACTAGCTCCCAGGGGAGACTGATACTACCATCTCTGAGGACTCATTTGACAAGCAAGGGCAGCAAGAGCGTGGCCTAGTAAAGGCCTTGGTGCTCCCATCCCCTTCTCTGGAAATGCCTAGGAGATACTTCTTCCTCCAGGTGAGGGCTAGGAACACACGGCCGATTAATGGCTGGCAAGGGCTGGCCTCCTCCTCTTATGGTGGGCCACCTCTGCAAAGCTATTTATGATTCAGAGCTCTCCGTGGGATCAGGCTGAGACTAGACACTGGCTGACCCCACATCTCAGCTTTGAGCTTTTCCTTCAGTTCTACCCTGTTTCCCACACTGGCTTGCAGTTTCTCCCACAATAAATTGCTTGAGTAAGAATGCTTGTCTCGGGCCCTGCTTCCCAGCAACCCAACCTAAGGCAGGGAGATACTACCATTTTCCTTATTTTAGTGATGAAGAAACTGACCAAGAGGTTAGCTTGCCCAGAACGTATAAGTGATAGAGGCAAAAGCTGAACAAGCAGACTCATTCCACTACCTCTATATACTTGGATATACAAAGCAAATCCGTTTTTGGACTCGCATACATACACTCACATCAATGCACCTGTTTAGATGCATGTCTATACACACAGCATATTTTTGTGTGCAAAACGACACTCATATGCACACAAGTAGATATCAGTTCACTCAAACACCTACTTCCACACATGCACACACCCCTGACATCTACATCCCCAAAGATGCAAATGTGCATATTCATTCATTCATGCAATTCATAAATGAATTGTCACATATGTGCTTGGACATCTTTTCACCAAGTCTCAGTGCAGACTTCGCCCCCTCCTGGAGCTTTCCCTGCCTCCCTGAGTGATGGTTTGCTTCTGTGTCCCCACCCAAATCTCATGTTCGATTATAACTCCCAGTGTTGGAGGTAGAGCCTGGTGGGAGGTGACTGATCATGGGGGTGGGTCCTTCATGAATGATGTAGCACCGTCCCTTTGGTGCTGTTCTCGTGACAGAGTTCTCACGAGATCTGGTCATTTAAATGTGTGTGGCACAGTTGGCCTGGCACAGTGGCTTATGTCTGTAATCCCAGCACTTTGGGAGGCCGAGGCAGGCAGATCACCTCAGGTCAGGAGTTCGAGACCAGCCTGACCAACATGGAGAAACCCAGCCTCTACTAAAAATACAAAGATTAGCTGGGTGTGGTGGCACATGCCTGTAATCCCAGCTACTCAGTAGGCTGAGGCAGGAGAATCACTTGAACCCGGGAGGCAGAGGTTGCAGTAAACCGAGATCGCAGCATTGCACTCCAGTCTGGGCAACAATAGCGAAAGTCCGTCAGAAAGAAAGAGAAAGGAAGGAAGGAAGGGAGGAAGGGAGGAAGGGAAGGGAGGGGAGGGGAGGGGAGGGGAGGGGAGGGAAGGGAAGGGAAGGGAAGGGAAGGGAAGGGAAGGGAAGGGAAGGGAGGAGTGTGCAGCACCTCCCCTCACTCTCTCTTCCTCCTGCTCCAACCCTAAGAAATGCCTGCTCCGCCTTTGCCTTCCACCATAATTGTAAGTTTCCTGAGGCCTCCCCAGAGGTAGAAGCTGCTGTGCTTCCTGTACAGCCTGCAGAACCTCTTTTCTTTATAAATTACCCAGTCTTGGGCATTTCTTTATAGCAGTGTAAAAATGGACCAGTACACTGAGATTAGGTCCAGAGTCCTTCAGGCCCCATCCTCACCCCTTTTTCCAGTCTGTCTCCTCTGCCAGTCTGAGAGCTCCTCTGGGGCAGGGTACTTGGTCTGATTTGTCATTGTAACCACAGGGTCTGGTATAGGGCCTGGCCCATAGTAAGTGCGCCACACACATTTGTCGAGCTGAATTTAATCCAGCTCTGCCATTTACTAGCCATGTGACTTTGGAAGAGTCTCTTCCTTCTCTGCATCTCAGCTTCCTCGTTTCCTCAATTCCCAGGGAGGTGGTGCTGTCGGGTAGCAGGTGACCCAGTCCAGTCTTAAGGAAGGTACTAGAAAAGATTTCTTAAAGGACAGGAAGGGGCACTGAGCTGAAATTTGAAGGCATATCAGAATTTAGCCAAGTGAAGAGGGAAAAGAAGAGTTCCAGGCAGATGGAATAGCATGTGATATGCAAAGGCTCAGAGGTAAGAAGGAGCTGAAAGGAGAAACCCGCGTGCCTGGAGTGAGGTAGGAAGATTACCCATAGAGAGGTGCTGAGGAGCCACAGTTTGCATTTTATCTTGAGGGCAATGGAGAGCCATTGAACATGTTAGTGAGGACAGCTGATGTGGGTTTTTAAAAGAGCACCCAAGCCAGGCGCGGCGACTCACGCCTATAATCCCAACACTTTGGGAGGCCTAGGCGGGCGGATCACCTAAGGTCAGGAGTTTGAGACCAGCTTGGCCAAAATGGTGAAACCCCATTTCTACTAAAAGTACAAAAATTAGACAGGGGTGGTGGCGTGTGCCTAGGTTGAGGCAGGAGAATTGCTTGAACCCAGGAGGCGAAGGTTGTAGTGAGCTAAGGTGGCACCACTGCACTCCAGCCTAGGGGACAGAGAGAGATTCCATCAAAAAAAAAGAAAAGGTTGCTATGTAGAGACTGGATCAAGGCTGAGGTTGGAGAGCAAGAATGGAAGTGCAGACACCATTTGAAACACTGTTGCCAGCAGCCAGGCATGGGCATGAGATGACAGTGACTGGGATCTGGGATTAGGATGGGGTCAGTTGAACCAGAGAGAAGCAGATGGTTTCTACACAATCAGAAGGTAGCATCAAGAGGTCTAGTAACAGCTTGGATGTAGAAACTCAGAGAGAAGGAATAACTGGCTAGACACCCCAGACCTCAGATGGACCCCTATTTGACGGATCTTCCCTTGTATACTTCCCGCCACACCCATCCCCATGGGAAGCCAGGGAGCCAGTCCCCCTCTCTGCCTCTGGTCTGCTCCCTTTGTCTTCCTTGACCACTGCCAACCCCGTAAGTATCTGGGGCCAACTCAGTCAGGGAGCTGTTCTGCAGCCTGTCTGGTCCTTTAAAGTCATGGAACTTTTGTCCTTTCCAGCCTCATCTCTCACAGAGTTCCTCTAGGCAGGGCTCCACCTCAGATCCCAACTCAAAGATAGTAGTGTGCATTCTGCTCAGCCCACGCTGGTCTGACTGGCCCCCGGGTACCACCTGCAGCAGCAAGAGCCCCAGAACTGGAAGTTCCTGCCTTCACTGTGCCACCCACTCACTGTGTGACCTTGAGCAACTCTCTCTTCCCCTCTGCGCTCCAGCTTCTCCATCTGTAAAATGAGAGAATGGGATGCAATGATGCCTAAGGCTCTGGCCAATCAGAGCACCAAATCCCCTAGGTTGCAATAATTGGTACCAAGGTGGGCGCGTGTCCTGAGTTAAGCCAATGAGCACCCATCCTGGGGCTCTTGGTTGAAACTACTGTATAAAAGCATCTCACTTCCGGCAGGGGTTGCTGGCTGGCAGCATGTGAGCCTGGAGCTGGTGGTGGGGGGCCTCGGAAGAAAGCGTGCTTGAGGACAAAGCCAATACTTCTCCCTGAGGGTATGTCTCAAGCACCTGGATCCAGCCACACCTGAAATCAGTTACACGGAACAATAAATTCCCCTTTTTGCCTAAGTCAGTCTGGACTGCATTTCTGATGTTTGTATCCAATGGCATCCTGACCTATATAAGTCTTGCTTTCCACATATATGTGCTATAAAGTTGAGAACCTCAACTTTAAAATATTTAATGCTTTCTCCAGTGATGCCTTTGGGATGCCTTCTTTGCTCTCATCTGTTTCTCCCAGTCCCCCATCCTTGAACCTAGCTGAGGTGCCACCTCCTCCAGGAAGCCTTCTCTGACCGCCCTACCTTCCAAAGTAGGTTTCTCTGAACACTAATCCTTCAAAAATCCCATTTAACAAAAAGGATTTTATGGTCAAACAAGCTTGGGAAATGCAACATACTATATCTTCCTTTCGGAGGACTCATTGCACTGAGCCCATAAAGAATCCTGAGAAGTTCTTTTTTTTTTTTTTTTTTTTTTTTGAGACAGAGTCTTGCTCTGTCGCCCGGGCTGGAGTACAGTGCAGTGGCACGATCTCGGCTCACTGCAAGCTCCGCCTCCCAGGTTCACGCCATTCTCCTGTCTCAGCCTCCTGAGTAGCTGGGACTACAGGCGCCTTCCACCAATGCAGAGAAACCAGTTCATTTTGTCCAGTGTTTCACAAACTTATTTCCTCATGGAGCCCTCCCTTTTTCCATGGAATAGCTATTAACCTCCTGCAGGGTGAGATTCCAAGGTGTCACTTGGGCAAACACTATCCGTAACTTCCATAGATTCACTCTCAGTCCCCTTCGGGGGGGTTTCAGAGCGATTAAATGCCTACTGTCTGTCAGGCCCACAGCAAGTGGCTGGGAATACATCAATAAATCAGACACACCCCAGCTTGGGAGGAACCCGCAGGCTGAGGGACAGCCACACCTTACTGCTTGAGTCTGACCTGGGCCCACCAAGGCTGTATAACCTTGAGCAAGTCACTCTTCTCCTCTAGTCTTCAATTCCTCCAACTGTAAAATGAGAGAATGCAATGCCACGATCCCTAAAGATCTGGCCAGCTGGAGCACCAAATCCCTTAGGCTGCCGTGATTGGTTCCAGAGTGGGTGCATGAACCAAGCTGAGCCAATGAGCGTCCATCCTGGGGCCATGCAGGAAGTCAGTTGCCTCCTCAAATCATGTGCCAAATGTGGGTTTGAACGCATGGGTGCATAGTTTGGAGGAAAAAAAATGTGTTGGCCGGGCCCATTGGCTCACGCCTATAATCCCAGCACTTTGGGAGGCTGAGGTGGGTGGATCATTTGAGGTGAGGAGTTCAAGACCAGCCTGGCCAACATGGTGAAACCCCGTCTCTATTAAAAATATAAAAATTAGCCGGGCGTTGTGGTGGGCACCTGTAGTCCCAGCTGTTCAGGAGGCTGAGGCAGGAGAATCACTTGAACCCAGGAGGCGGAGGCTGCAGTGAGCAGAGATCACGCCACTGCACTCCAGCCTGGGCAACAGAGTGAGACTCCATCTCAAAAAAATATATATATGCTTTCTCCAATGCCTCCATGACCCAAAGGAGGTTTACAAATGCTGACAGTGATGAAAACTCAGTACCAAGAAAATGTTAGGGTGAGGAACTCAAGGTTTTGTATGAAGGGGTAGGGGGATTAAAATGGTGTGTGAATGAACGTGTTCAAGCCTCCCTGAATAATTTACATTCACTGAGCTGAGATGGTTTTGATTTCCTGGCAGATAAGGACTCAGTCTCTGATGAATTGCAGTGATGTCATTTAATAGCTGTGTGTCCTCAGGCAAATTACTCAACCTCTCTGCACCTAAGCTTCCTCATCTTGAAAATGCCCCCCAGGTCTGACCTCAGAGAGGGAGGATTAAATGAAATCAGGTAGGCAAAGTTCTTAGTCCAGAGTTGGACAAAAAATAAACATTAAATAAAGGTTAGCTTGCACCATGATAGCACAGTGAAAACCAATCACAAAGAATGGTCCCTCAATGATCAACAGCAATGATCTTCTACAGAGTTTCCCTAAGTAATAATGGGGAGCCCCACCCTCCATTTCCATCTCCCTCCCACCTCCTGCCCACCAAGACCTTTGCAGGTTCCTCACCCCTGCAGGGTCCCCAAGATGCCTGTCAGTTCTCCTTACCCTGGGACAGAGTTGAGGCTGATTTGGGCATCCAGGCTTCCATTCTGACGCTCACAGCCCTTCTGGGTTTGTGCCCTGGAACTGGGAGTTCATAATTCTTACAGTCTATCTTAAGCAGCCGATGGTCCTCACCTCCTGGTATCCACGGCCCTGTGTGCTGGTCTCCCCATCAGGGTGCCCTGGACCTACAGACTTGCTTCTAAGGAATAGAATACAACAAACATGTTGAGATACCATTTAAAAATTGGGTTCCTAAAGCCTCTGGCTTCCTTATTGCTCACCAGCCCTCTCTTGTTTCCTCTCTGCCTGCTCTGCCGGAAGCCACTGCCGTGGTATGAGCTGCCCTATTTGGAGGCCCATGTGGCAAGGAACTGAAGGCGGCTTTTGGCCAGCAGAGATCAAAAAGTTGAGGATCTCAATCCAACAATCCATGAGGAACTGAATTTTGCCAACAGAAGGGATCGTGGAAGCAGATCCTTTCCCAGGCAAACCTTGAGACATTGCAGCCTCAGCTGGCACCTTCATTGCTATCTCATGGGGGAACGCTGGCCAGAGGACCCAGCTAAGCCACGCCTGGATTCTTACCCACAGAAACTGTGAGATAATAAATGCTATTATTTAGAACCATTCAATTTGGGGATAATTTGTTACACAGTAATAGATAACTAATACACATTGCAAAAAAGAAGAGAGTTGATTTTGGGGGACTCACTGACCTGGAAAGTCCAGGAGTAGAGCTTGTTTTGGGTATGGTTGGATCCATCAAATGTCAACAGGCATCCTTCTGTCTCAGTCTGAGTTTATGTGAGAGCAGGGCCTGAGGCAAGGGGATGCTTGCAGGTGGTTTATTTGAGGGGTGATTGCAGGAATGAAGGTGGGAGGAGATTGAGATAAGCACGCTGCCTCCCAGAAGTGTCCTTCTGAAAAACAGGAGCCAGGGGCACTTACCCACCAGCTCTGCACTGCACTGGTTGAGGGTGGTCTCAGAGGTATTAATTCCTCTGGACTTCAGAGCTGCACCCATGCTCAGGCTAGCGGGCTCCTCGGCTCAGGAAACTCTTGAGGTGGATCCTGCCAGTGTGTACAGGACTATCCACTGCAGCTGTACCTGAGCTCAGGCACAAGGAGCTAATGCAGGATGCCAAAAACGTCTGCACTCTCTCCTGCATCCTTCAACTCCCCTCCTCTGAGATGCTTGCAGCATCAGGCAGCCTCTTCCAGAGGGCTGGCAACAGCACCATGGGCAGCCCCAGGCTTTCTTCCTGCAGCCTAGCAACCCCAGGAGAAAGAGCTTCTCCTTCTTGGTAGTTCCAGCAAAAGTCTCAGGATTGCATGTCATTGGATGACAAGGATCACATGGTCATCCCTAAACCAATCACTGCTTCAGTTGACCAGGCCTAAGGTTTGACCCATCCCTGTAGCCATGGACTAAGAGTAGTTTCCCTAGGGAAAATTTGGGAAGTTGAAGAAGAAGAAGCTATAAACGCTGGCCAGAAAACAGATAAACAGGCCTCAGTTACATCCACATGAGTCATGACTCAGTGGATTATAAGGTCAATTTATTAGGTGATAACCAGCATTTTTAAAATTAGCAGTTTTGAAATTAAAGTAAAACAGTGGCTATCAAACTTTAGCTGCCTCAGAATCACGCAGAAGGCTTCTTAAAACACAGATTGCTGGGCCCTACACCACAGTTTCTGATTGAAAAAGTCTGGGATGGGGCCCAAGAAACTGGATTTCTAACAAGTTCTCAGGTGATGTTGATGTTGCTGGTTCAGGACTCCACTTTGAGAACTATGGAAATACAAAATATCAGACTATACTGCAAGTAATATGGCTGTTTTATTCCATGAAACTTGTTTCAATTACATATGCATGTGGACACTGGATAGCCACGTGAAAGGAATTTCTTTCTTTTTTTTTTTTTTTTTGAGACTGAGTCTCACTCTGTCACCCAAGCTGCAGTGCAGTGGCACAATCTCTGCTCACTGCAACCTCCACCTCCTGGGTTCAAGCGACTCTTCTGCCTCAGCCTCCAGAGCAGCTGGGACTACAGGTGCATGCCACTACGTCCAGCTAATTTTTGTATTTTTAGTAGAGTCGGGGTTTCACCATGTTGGCCAGGCTGGTCTCGAACTCCTGACCTCAAGTGATCTGTCCATCTCAGCCTCCCAAAGTGCTAGGATTACAGGCATGAGCCACCGTGCCTGGCCAAAAGGCATTTCTTATTGAAATCACCCTACTGCAGTGAGATTAAGTAATTTGTCCAGAATCACACATCTACCAATTTGAAGGCAGGTCTAATAGGCTTTTGACTGCAATGCTCTACTGATCATGGCACTAGCTGCACTAACTACAAGTAACTCACCACAGGATCTAGGCTAGTTGTCAAATCCTGTGTTTGCCACATGAAGAAGTTACGATACAAAATAATAGACCCCAAAATATATTGGCTTAAACAAGATAAAAGTTGACTTCTCTCTCATATGACAATCCAGAGGTCCATGGTCCAGGGCTGGCAGGGCAGTGCCACCAGCCTCCACGTGTGGTTTCCCTCCTAGGGCCCAAGGGGTCTGCTCCAGCAGCGGGAAGTGAGGAAGAGGAGGGTAAAACACACTCTCTTTAAGGAGCACAGCCCAAAGTCGCACGTGCCACTTTTGCTCATATCCCATTGGCCGGACCCCAGTCACATGGTCGGACTGGCTGCAAGGGAGGCTGGGAAATGTGGTCTTGAGCTGGAAGGCTGCGAATATTAGGGGACAACTGGTATACTCTACAACACCAGGTAGTGTGGCCTCACATGCCTCACCGAGGTGCCCATCAAAGGGGAGGACAGCCCTGGAAAGACTCCCAGGTGGTCTCCCAGTGGCAGTTTCCCCCGCAGAGCACAGAATGATGGCAATACTCCCAAAGACACGGTCCAGCCACCTCTCACCAGCCCCCAGCTGTGGATCTAATTCTAAATCCCTACCCAGACCATTCTTGGCTTAATATTTTCTAACAGCTTTCTACGGACAGCATATTTTCCAGTTTATTCTACTGTGTCAAGTGGAGCTTTCAATTTTAAGCTTCAAAGTTTATTTACTTAGAAAATGTTTGCTTTATCGAAAAAGGATGCTGTGTGGATACTAATAAAGCCTTGTACCTCCAGCCAAAAAATAATCACCTCTGGCTGAATGGAAGTGAGACCACATTAGGCTTTACTCCAGGGCTCATTTTTACTGGCCCTGCCACCGAACTTCACCTCCCTGCCTTATTTCCAAACTGCAGATGCCTCGTTTTCTAATTTTCCCCATAAAGCAGTGACTCATAAACAAGAACAGATTTCTCTTGCTTGCAGAAAAGGTAAATTGCTGGCAGAAATAAATTTGCAGATGCTAAAATTTCACAGGAAGGAGCTCACTGGTGCAGAGGGTTTGATATCCTGCCCTGCTCCTCTCTTCCCCCACCTATGTGTACCCTTTATCTTCCCTACCAAGCCAAGCTGGGTGCTGTTAGGGCCTTGCTGAACCATACAGGCATGGTGAGGAGGTGGGCTCTGGCTTGGAGAATGACTCCCCTGTTTATCTCTGGGTTTGTCCCAGTTCCTGGGCCTGGGATTGGACTGGGGGCCCCTGAGGCAGAGGACTCCAGCATCCCGGCTCCACTCAGTACAACGACCTCGATTTATGTGGGTTACTCTCAGCCTGTGGACCTGTCACTCGGTGAAGAGCAGGCCTATGAGACCTGCCCAGGGCCTGCAGGAGGTGCTTCCTCGCTCAGGCAGATTGCAGAACCCAGGCCAGCAGGTGTCCAGCTCAGATGCCACAGCATCCTCCTTCCAAGAGTGAGAGCCCAGGGTGAGCTCTAGAAGCCTCCCTGTCTGACACGGAACCCGCGTCAAAAGGGAAGAAAGATGCAAACTGTCATTTCCTAAGCAGCTGCCGTGTGCTCTCACTGTGCCAGGTCTCCGAATGCATCTTCCCCAATCTTCACAAGCAAGTCCTTGTAACCATTTTCCAGGTAAGGAAACTGAGGCACAGAGACGGAACATCACTCACCCACACTCACACTGCCCTCAAGTGACAGATCCTGGATTCAAACCACCCCTGTGACTGGTCTCACCCTCCTGCAGGCCTCTCTTCTTTCTCCATCTCTCCCCAATTCCCCCAGCCCCCCATCCCGCTTCACTCCTGCCCAGCCTCAACTGGAATATTGAATCCCTCCTCCTCTCCCCTGCTCTTTTCACAGTAAGCACAGAGCATCCAAGGGGGGGCATTTTTCCAAAGAAAGCAAATTTAAAGGAGCCAGGGGTGGGGGTAGGGAAAATCTCTGAACCCAGTAGGAAAAATTCAGCAGAGGCAAAGGCCTCAGAGACCCAGGCCAGATGGGGCATGGGTGCCTCCTCCACCCTCAGCAAGACACTCAAGGACAAATTCGATTTGCAGTTGCCCACTGCATACCCAGGGCTACCTTAGCAACTAAGTTTTACATTTTGTAATATCCTACACCTCTTTCCCATGCCTAAAATCTTTCCTGTTGATAATGTGCTAATTTAAGCTTCTAATTTCTCTTAAAGTCCAGGTTTCTGCACTCTCCCAACCCACCACCCTCCCGGAAGGAGTTAGTCATTTACACTCTAGTATGAATAAGTCCCCAGCCCCTTCCTGAGAGAGGATGTTCTGAGGACAGTTTAGCCCCAGAAAGAATCATAGGCTCTCTCAATGTCCACTCTTCTCCAGTAGCCAGAGGGACTCCAGGCTGTATCATCTCCAAACACTCCAGGGCTGAGTGGTGCCAGATGTGGCCAATGACTGCCCTGGAACACAGCAGGTCAGGTGCCTTCCCACACTAATCCCTAGCATGGCAAAGGCCTGACTGAGGTCCCCACAGACAACAGATGGTGAGCCAACTTCTGTGTTGCCATGGCAGCCCTGGAACGGGGGTGAGGAGACTGTGCTGGGTGTGCACAGACACTTATACCTAGATTACATGAGGGCACCTGGGGAGATGGATGCAAATTTCAGACATTATCGTCCTCTCCTCCACCCCCATCTGGGGGCTGCAGGACTCTTTAAAGGTGCCCAGGCAGATGGGACAGTGGTCAGAGGTCCAGGACCCAGAAATAGACCTGGGCTCCAGGCCTGGGCGTGGTGCTCCTCATCCCTGGCTAGATCATGGCCAGCTGTTAGGTCAAGCACAACCAAGGGGCTGCCAGGGACTGCATCCCCCTGCCTGGCAATTCAAGGACTTATTCTGTGTAGGACACTCAAAGACAACTGGAGCCCCAGAGGCAAAAGATCTTTGGGGGCCAAAGGTCAGATTGGTCAAGAGAGGACCTGCCTCTCTTGCCTCCACTAGGAGTCTCTGAGCGGCACCCAGGGCCGGTGCAGGACCCAACCCAAACTGATCCACCCACCCCCAGCTCCTCGAGGGCAATTCCCACTCCCTGGGCCTATCTGAGCTGTGAGATCAGGTGCCATTGAACCGTGATCTGGGTCAAGCTAGCAGAGTTGAGCCACAGCACTGAACCTCGAAGCCCAGCCCCAACCCACCTCCAGAACCAAGCCTGCCTCTCAGAAGACGACTGCATGCATTCACGTGGTGCATTCATACCATGCACACACACACACACAGAGTTCACACTTAGTGCACTCGGTATATACAGGAAGCACTCAGGGTGTGAGCACATCATGCATCTGCCCCAAGGGTTCCCCTTATCCACCAGTGCACACACACACACTGTGCACGACTTGTGCACACAACACATGCCTAGGAGGCCCACACACCAGGCAGAAAAAGGATACAGTGAGAACTTATGCGAACACACCCACGTGCCTACGTGCAGTATAGACAGTGCATACAGTATAAATACAGCATGCATGGAATAATGCGCATATAGTGCCACAGTAGAGCAAGTTCACACTGCACAAGCACACACACACATGCACATATACATAGCAGCATTCACACATACACGTGCACACACACACAAACACGCCCACACGCAAACACACACACACGAACACACACACACGCACACACACACACAGTATCTTCAGCCCTGCAGGGCCAGCCCAGGGTATGTCAGAAAGAGGCAGGAAAATCCCTTCCCTCCTCCCTGGAGGTGAGCTAAGACCTGAAGGGTCATTCACTGAGGCAAGTTGGAACCTGGGGAATTCCTGACTCGGCATCTAGGCCAGCCCCTACAGACAATGAGGTCAGGGACCTATTCTCCTAAGAGAGGCCCAGGAAGGAGTATCCTGGCCTAAGCCAGGCCCGAGAGCCTTGTAATCACCTGGGACAGAGGTGGGGCTGGAGGACAGGGAGGCTCCTGAACCAGCCCGAAGCCTGCGGCTCCATCCTGCCCGGCTCCCGCCTTCTCTCTCAGTTATACCCAAAAGGCGAGGAGCCCAAGGTGGTGGTGGGGGGCGCTGAACAGAAAGGAGTCTGGGTCTAGGCCTGGCTCCACCTCAACACAACTGGGCATTCTGGACGAGGTCCTTCCCATCTTGAGCCTCAGTTATCCCATGATACCCAGAGGGAATCACCATGATCCTTCTTGTCCTCATATTGAGGTATATGTCACATGGGTCACTGGTCACCTAAACATCTGACCCTAGGCCGGGCGCACTGGCTCACACTTGTAATCCCAGCACTTTGGGAGCCCAAGGCAGGCAAATCACTTGAGGTCAGGAGTTCAAGACCAGTCTAGTGAAACCCTGTCTCTACTGAAAAAAAAAAAAAATTAGCCAGGTGTGGTGGTGCATGCCTATAGTCCCAGCTACTCGGAAGACTGAGGCACAAGAATTGTTTGAACCAAGGAGGCAGAGGTTGCAGTGAGCTGAGATTGTGCCACTGCACACCAGCATGGGTGACAGAGCAAGACTCCATCTCAAAAAACAAAAAAGACATCTGTCCCTACTAGATGGTGAGCCCACGGTCAGGGTGATGCCCCCCTCCCTCTGCAGGATCTCCCCAGCATCTGCACTGGATGGGGCTGTGAACAAGATCAGTAAGAGGCTTTCACCACCCAGGGAGAGCCTAGTCCTTCCATCTGGCCTGTGCAGGCTGGAGGGTCTTGCCTGGTCTGCTCTTTTGAGCCACCAAGCCCAAGCCCAAGCCCAAGCCCAAGCCCAAGCCCAAGCCCAGAACTCGTATACCTTGCTGGGGCACAACAATCCTAGCATGATGGGAGAAGCACCAAGCTAGAGGTCAGAATGTGTAGGTTCCAGCCACTGACTCTCTGTGACCTTGAATGAGTCCTATTTTGTGCCTCAGTTTCCTCATCTTTAATACGAAGAAGTCGAACTAGAACTGGTCTCCGAGACATCCCATTCTAAGCTTCCATGTCACCAGAAGCAGGTGGTCTGAGCTGGAGCAGGGAAAAGGAGAGTCTGCCAGGGAAGGTTCCTCTCCCAAGCTGAGATTCCCCGAGCATTCTTCAGGCAGGCACTGGGTCAAGCCCTTTCTGCACACAGTCTCATTGACCAGGAAGATGCCACTAGGATCTCCAGTGTGCAAACCAGGATGCAGCAGCTGAGGAAGGACCCAAGGTCACACCCGCAGTGAGTGGCAGAACCATAATTGAATCTCCACATTTATCTGATCATTTAGGCATAGCTTTACTAAATTCTTTACAAGTATTAACTCACTTAATCCACACAATTCCAAAGGTGGGTGCTCTGATTATCTAGATTTTGGAGAAAACAGAGGCCTGTCTGTTAAGTAACTTGGAAAAGCCACACAGCTAGAAAGTGGAAAAGCTGAGATCTGAAGCCAGGCACTTTCCACCCAGAACTTAACCTCCTAACCATTGTGCTAAACTCACCCTTCCCTGCTCCCTCAAGGGAAGCAACAGACCGTGCCCAGACGAGGTCCTACTCTAGCTAAAAGCCACATTTCCCCCCACACCTGCCCCGCTACTGACCATGTGTAGCTGTTATCAATTGATTCAATAACACTGTGTAACAACCACCCACGTGACCTCTATGGCACACAACAATACATAGTTACTTCCTCTCACCAGTCTGCAGGTCAAGTGGGTGGTTTTGGGGCTCTGGACCAGGCACAGCTGATCTCAGCTTGTCTTGCCCAGGTGTCTGCTGACAAGGGCAGGTGAAACGGGGGGCTGAATGGTCTAGAATGCTCTCACTCGTGTATCTGACAGTTGGCTGGCTGTTCCTGGGGTGATGAAAGTGACTGGGCCACATGTCTGTCATCTTCTAGCAGGCTAGCCCAGAATTGATGACATGACAGTGGTAAGGGTCTGAGAAAGAGAGAGAGAGAGAGAGACAGAGACAGAGAGAGACAGAGAAAGAGAGACAGAGAGGGAGAGACAGAGAGAGAGAGACAGAGAGAGGAAGCTGCAAGTCCTCTTGAGGCCTAGACTTGAAACTAGCACATTGCCATGTCCTCCACTTTGTAGTGGCTAAAGCAGATCACCAGGACAGCCAGAGCTGGGGAAACAGACTCCACCTCTTGAGGGAGAAGCTGCAGAGCCACTTTGTAAATGGTGTGATTACAGAGAAAAGGGAAGGATTGGCACATCTTTGCAATCAATCTGCCACACCATGAGTCTGTTTCCCACTTTCATTTTTACACATTTTCTTATCATATCCGAGTCACAAAAAATCAGAGCTGGGATGGGGGCGAGGGGACTTAAAAATTAGCTAGTGCCTAGTTACCCATTCTGCAGATGGGGAGACTGAGGCCCATAGAAAGAAAGGAACATGCCAGGGGACCTGGGTTCAGGCTCTTCCCTTTGGTTTGGGGACCAGTGCAGACCAGCGGCCTCCCTCTGCCTCCTTGCTGCTGGTGTCCTCACCACCACCCCACTGAGCTGGCACTTGGCACTGAGTGCCGGGTAGACGGTTCTCCTCTCATCCCCCGCCCACCTCTGCTATCCAAACTGAATGCTGTTATTTATATGAGTCACACCAATCCCTGACATTTGTGCAATTCTCTTCCACATACAAAGGGCCTTTGCGCATTACCCTATCCCCATGACCGCCCTAATGAGAAAGGTAAAAGCAGTAATAATAGTCACCCTTAACACTTACTGAGTACATTCTAAGGGGCAGGCATTGTTCTAGGTGCTGACTTCTATTCACTCATTTAATGCTTATGTCAACCCAATGAAGGAGGTATTATTGTTATCCCAAACTATAGAAGGGGAGATTAAGCTCAGAGAGCAGAGTGGCTTACCCAAGCTCACGTAGCTGATGAGTATCAGGGCACAAACCTAGGTCTGTCTAGCTCCAACGCCAGGCTATGCCAACACACTGGGAGGTGGTGCCTGGCTTCCTTCAGTTGCCTCTCCCCAGAGCTCTGGCCTGGAGTAGGGCTGCAGCTGTGGCTCATCTCCTTAAATAGGAGAAGTGAGCCCACCTGTCTAGGTAGCAGAGCAGTAAAAAAGATGGAAGACACCTGTAATCCCAGTACTCTGGGAGGCAGAGTGGGGTGGATCACTTGAAGCCCGGAGTTTGAGACCAGCCTGGCCAACATGGTGAAACCCTGTCTCTACTAAAAATACAAACAAACAAAAAATTAGCCAGGTGTGGTGGTGCGTGCCTGTAGTCCCAGATACTTAGAAGGCTTAGGCAGGAGAATCGCTTGAATCTGAGAGGCGGAGGTTAGAGTGAGCCGAGATCACACCACAGCACTCTAGCCTGGGTGACAGAGTGAGTGAGATTCTGTCTCAGAAAAAAAAAAAAAAAAAGATGTAAGAGAGCAGAAGAGCTCAGCATGTGGAGCTAAGCAGCCCAGGTTCAAGTCCTGGTTCTGCCACCAGCTAGCTATATGACTTTGGGTGATATATTTGACCTCCCTGCACCTCAGTTTTCCAATCTAGAAAATGGGCATAATTATTATAGTACCCACTTCCTGGAATGGTCATGAAGATGAAATGAGTTGATGTATATGAAGCAAAAACTGGCACATAGTAAATGCTCAATAAGCGTTGGCTGTTATTATCCATATCTGGCCCTTTTGGCTTCTGGAACACCAGAGAGCAGACAAGTCAGCGCTCAGAGCTGCCCTACAAGAATGAGATCTCCCCACTGGCGGGATGATAGAGAAGCCGACCAGGGGTCTGCTCCCCTCCCTTTGTGCCCCCTGAGCACTGGGTCCAGGCTTTTAGAGACTCTAAGCAATGAAAAGAAGAGGGGGTCCCATCCCCACCCCCACTATCTAAGTCTGAATTAAAACAATGCTAAAATCTGAAAGGAGCACGAAGAAGTTTTAACCATGCTGACTTTGGGGATGATGACAGCGTGGATGCTGTGTCTCAAATATCATTGGAGTTTATTTTGGTGCTTCCTTCTTGGAAACACTGAAGCATTTGCTTGGTCTGACTTGGTAAGGTCCTGCCCTGGGCTCCCAGGTGGCCTGAGGGGTCAGTGAATCCCATGGCAGGGACTGGGGACCCTCAGGAGGGGAGAAGCAAATCCTTTCCCAAGAGCACCCCATACTGCAGGGGGATGCAAGAAGAAAACCCTCACCCAGGATGCTAAAAAAAAAAAAAAAAATTCCTCCAACCAACAATGTGGCAGCTGCGGTTGCCAGGGAGATGATGAGGAAAGCAGGCAGTGCTGCCTCCCACTTGGCAGAGCCCCTGCCTCCACCCCGGCCCAGGAGGGCATTCTCCTGGTGTCATCCTGGGGGCGAGAGGCCAGGCCGGGAAATAGGAGCCCGAAGATCACATTTCTGCATTGTCACCCATTGTCCCCAGAGCAGAGGGCATGGACCAGACAATGGGCTGATGAACAATAGGGAACAGCAGATGGTCTCTCCCCCAACCTGCTCACCCCCCACCAGAAACCCCACCCCCACTCCCCAGCTGGTGCCGCTGGGCTTGCCAGGCCTGCCTGGGATGTCGGGGTGGGGGGCCCAGGCTCGGCTGGCTGCAGACCCCAGCATTGCACCTGCCCACAGTGGGTTTTTGGAAAGAGGCTCTGACTGGGAGTTAAGACCCCTGCATGATGGAAAATCAAAGGAAGAATAATAACAGCTAACATTCACTTGTGTCTAAAATAGATCTGCTCTTTGTATAAAATCCGAACTCCTAAAAGGCACAGCACAAGCCAACCCCAGCCCACCACTCTCTACGACTCTCCCTAGATGGCTGTCCCAGGGTGGCACCGCCCTTCTTTCTGCCCCGAAATACAGTAAGTCCTTTCCAACCTCTACACCTTTGCAGGTCCTGTTCTCCCACATCTGGAAATGCCTCTCCATGTGGCCAGCTCCTCCTCATCAGTCAGGTCCCCCTTCCAATATCACCACTTCAGAGAGACTCTCTGACCACCCTGTCTAAAGTAAAGGGCAACTTGGCCCCTTCAAATTGCATTTGTCACCATTTATAATTGTTGATTTGTTTCCTCCTTTATAATCTGCCTCCTCCACTGCGGATAGGCGCCGCGAGCACAGGGACTGTGTTCTTCTGTTTGTCTTCTTCTCTGCTGTCTTCCCTGCACCAAGAACAATGCCAGGCACACAGTAGGTGCTCAGTAAATATTTTCACTTCTGGACGAGCTCTCCACACTTAATCCTCCCAATCCACCCTTCGAGGTTGTTTTTGTCCTCCTTTTATAGAAGGAGGAATGGTGGCTCAGAGAGAGGTTAGGAACTGGGCAAGCCAAGACTGATGGTAACAAGGATGTGGAGGGAACGTGGACTCTGCTGGTATGGATGCAAAATAGTTGAGCCATTTTGCAAAACGTGTGCATATATTTACCATACGACACAGCAATTTCGTTCCTAGGCATTCACTCAAGATAAATGAAAACATATGTCCACACAAAGACTCATGCGTGACTGGTGAAGCAGCTTTATTTGTGATAGCCAAAAACTGGAAGCAACCCAAATGTCTATCAACAGGTGAGTGGACAACATGTGATACCTCTTACCTCTTTACAATGGAATAGTATTTAGCAACGAAAAGGAATGAACTACTGATACAAGAAACAACATGGATGAATCTCAAAATGACTGTGCGTGAAAGAAGCCAGACATGAAAGACATAGACCATACAATTCCATTTATGTGAAATTCTAGAAAGGGCAAAACTATAGTGATGGAGATGGTGGAGAGGATTCACCGCAAAGGTGCAGGAGGGCCAGGAGGGGGTTCCATGAGCTGATGGACATGTTCTATATGATTGCAAGATTGTGATACGATAAGAAATATATATTTAGTTCTCCTCCCAGTTCCTGGTGTAAAAGTTTTTTAAAACCCTTGGAATTTCCTAGGTTACAGGAGTGGGGTAGGCAGCTTCTTATTATTACATTATTCATAACGAGCCCCTTTCAACCACACCTGAGTTTATTCTAATGAGGCGGCTCTTTCAGAATAGCGGCTGGATGCCAAGAAGACCAATCCTGTGATTAGAAGGGTGGAATTTTCAGCCCCACCCCATGAGCGCTGGAGAGAGGAGAGGCGCTGGAGAGAGGAGAGGTGCTGGAGGTTGAATTGATCACCAATGGCTAATGACCTAATCAATCATGCTTACCTAATGGAGCTTCTGTAAAAACCCTAAACAACTAATTTCAGATAGCTTCCCGGTCTGTGAAAGTATCCACATGCCACAAGAGTGGCACACCCCAAATTCCACAGGGACAGGAGTTCCAGGGCTTGGGACTCTTCCAGACCTTACCCTATGAACCTGTCCATCCAGCGGTTTATTTGTGTCCTTTATAATATCCTTTATAATAAGCCAGTAAAGTCTAGGCAGGGTGGCTCACGCCTGTAATCCCAGCACTTTGGGAGACCAAGGCGGGCAGATCACTTGAGGTCAGGAGTTTGAGATCAGCCTGACCAACATGGTGAAACCCTGTCTCTACTAAAAATACAAAAATTAGCCAGACATGGTGGCACACACTTGTAATCCCAGCTACTCGGGAGGCCAAGGCGGGAGGATAACTTGAACCCGGGAGGTTGCAGTGAACCGAGATCGCACCACTGCCCTCCAGCCTGGGCGACAGAATGGGACTCCATCTCAAAAATAATAATAATAATAATAATAATAATAATAAGAAGAAGAAGAAGAAGAAGAAGAAGAAGAAGAAGAAGAAGACGCCAGTAAAGTATTGTCCTGAGTTCCATGAGCCTTTATTGCAAATTATTGAAGCTGAGAAAGGGGCGTGGGAACCTCTGATGTGTAGCCAAGTCAGACAGAAGTATGGGTTACCCGGGGACCCACTGCTTGCAATCAGCCTCTGAAGTGGGACACAGTCTTGTGGGACTGAGTCTTTAACCTGTGGGGTCTGTGCTAACCTCAAGTAGTTAGTATCAGAATTGAATTAAATTGTAGGACACCCAGTTGGTGTCCACAGAGAATTGGAGAATTGCCTGGCGTGGGGGGTGGCGGAACACACATTTGGTGCCAGAAGTGTTGAGTGTAAAACAGATCCTAGAAATAGTAGACAAAGTTTTCCTTTCATCCTGCCTGTAGTCGGTTGTGGTAATGAGACTGTACACATTTGTCAAAACTCATCAAATTGTATACGTGAAACTGGCAAATTTTCTTGTATATAAATTATGCCTCAATAAAGTGACCAAAAAGGGGAGGGAAGGAGTCCTGAGTTTCAGTTCTAGCTCTGGCATTCTTCCCCTTGAGCAAGCCACTCCCCTCAGCAAAGTTGTGGAGTCAACCTGGGCGCTGAGTCTGGGCCTCCTTGACACTTGGCTCTTGCCAACCTGGTGAGTAAAGCCCATCCGGGAGCATTTGCAACCCAGCCAAGCCCATCGTTCAGGCTACTCCTGGCACCCCCCTCCAGCAACCCCTCAGCAGGCCTGGAGTTGAATGGGAGCCTGGGGGTCCCACTGTCCTGCTCTCCATCCCTTGGGCCTAAAGATGTGTGCACGGGAAGTGCAGTCCAACTCCAGGAGAAGAACCCAGAGAAGAGGCCCACAAGGTCCTGGAAGCAGCCCAGTGCCATTCAAGCAGGTTGAATTGATCACCGATGGCCAATGACCTAATCAATCATGCTTATGTAATGGAGCTTCCGTAAAAAGCCTAAACGACTGAGTTCTGATAGCTTCCTGGTCTGTGAAAATATCCACATGCCACAAGAGTGGTGCACCCCAAATTCCATAGGGACAGGAGTTCCAGAGCTTGGGACTCTTCCAGAATTTGGGGGCCCAGGCCCCAAAGTATAGTCCAGAGAAGGAGGTATGGCTTCCAGGGGGATCTGGGCCGTTGGCCTTGCAGACTGCTTGCCCCATAAGGGTGGGACTCGCCGGAGGAACTTCAGATCAGAGGCTTTTAAAGCACATGCAGAGGCCCCAGCTGCCGAGGTCTCACGGCTACAGGCAGTACTGGCAGGTAGTGATTCTGGGCTCAGATCACGAGGAGTTTCAAATGCCAGGCTAAAGAGTTTACTCTTCTGAGGACGTGTGAAGCTCCACTGAAGACTCTGGAAGAGGATCTGTATTTTGGAAAGACTCATTTCACACATTATTGATCATCTACTATGTCAAGGTGCCAGCCACACACAGTAGTGAGAAAGGAGTATTTGGTGGGAGGGGAAAGGGAACACCACTGACTGAGCATCTGCTCTGTGCCAGGCAGGCTCAGTACTGGGCACTTTAGAGAAATGTTCTTGGTTAACCCTCCCCTATCAACTAGAAAGGAGGCACTCCTCCCCATTTCATAGATGTGGACAGTGAGGCTCAAAGAGGCAAAGTGAGCTGCTCAAGATGACACAGGCAGAAAGGGGTTGAGCTTGATTTGGAACTGGGTCTGGCTCTAAACCCAAGGTCGTTTTTGCTGTCCCCAAGAATGGGGCCCTAACTCTTCCTGCGGTGCAGGTGGGAGTGAGAAGGCGGAGAAGCCTCTGCCCTCCACAGAAGGAGCCCCACAGCCCAGCCAACTGGAACATATGTTGACTGTCTTTTTATTATTATTATTTTATTATTTTTAGAGACAGGGTGTCATTCTGTCACCCAGGCTGGAGTGCAGTGGTGAGATCATAGCTCGACCTTGGGCTCAAGCAATTCTCCCGCTTCAGCCTCCCAAGCAGCAAGGACCATAGGCACATGCCACTGTACCAGCTAATACCTGCCTTTTTTAGAAAGAATTTAAAACTATGCAAAGCAATTAATTTCAGTGGGATTTGCATCCCAATTCTCAGTGATTTTATCACCCTCACCCTCCTCCAGCCCCTTTTCAGTTGGATTATCCATCATCCTCACAGAAAAGCTAGAAGGGGTTAAGGGAGGGGGATTTTTCCCTTCCATTTGATGTGTGGATGAACCAGCCAGGAACACCATAAATTTCTCAGTGGGGGGTGGATCACACCTGTAATCCAGATTTGGAGGCCTGGCTAACATGGTGAAACCCCATATGTACTAAAAATACAAAAATTACCTGGGCGTGTTGGCGGGCGCCTCTAGTCCCAGCTACTTGGGAGGCTGAGGCAGGAGAATCGCTTGAACCCAGCAGGTGGAGGCTGCAGTGAGCCAAGATCACGCCACTGCACTCCAGCCTGGGTGACAGAGCAGCTCTGTCTCAAAAAAAAAATAAAAAGTAAGAGAAGTTTCTCTAGGATCTACTCAGGTGGAGACACCAGCCAAGGCATCAAGGATTCTTCTTCAAAGACCACAACTGCTGGGTGTGTGTCTGTGTGCTGGGTGTGTGTCTGTGTGCTGGGTG